>NC_134405.1:59518860-59891360 GCF_038048845.1 Mixophyes fleayi | reverse complement strand
TTGACACAATGTCAGAAGATAAGAACACAAGCAAGAACATGCCTGTTGTGAAGCAGGGTTCCAAGAGACACTTCACTACACGGAAACGTGTGTCAGTGACCACTTCACAGGAGGGACATTCTGAAATGCTGTCAGGATGCGGAAAGCTAGAAGATAATTCTGTCCAAGGTTCTGAGAGTCCAAAGAAAAGTATTAATGACCCAAAGCAAGAGACAAATTCACATATTCTGTCTCCCAGTTATCATGATCTGACAACAGAAGACAGAACTTGGTCACCGAAATTGCCATTTACTTCAATCATAGTTAATGAAAAAAAATCAAGGTCTTCAAGAAATCCTCGCAGGTCCACCATCTTTTGTATAAGCACTGAACCAAGTACACCAGATGAGGACCTTTCTGCTGTGCTGCCACAGCTTGTAGAGAAGTCGGCCTCCACCATGAATGACCCGTGCCTTTCCATTGATGAGGTTCTGCAGTCCACACATAGAGAAAAGAAGGTGAGGCGTAGCATGAGGCTGCGCAGAGATTCTGGTGTTGGATTGTCCTGGGTGCAGGAGAATATTAACAGTAAGGAGACTGGGAGGAGGAAATCTTTAAATTCTATGGTGAAGCATGCAGAGGGCCCTAAAGCTTTGCTGGAAAATACAATCCTCAGCCCAAATAAGGAAAACCTGAGTATCCAACATGTTTCTAGTGTAGCCAGGAAAACTAGGAGAAGAACACTGTGTACAACCATCCTACAAGAAAATGCAGTGATCTGTGATGCAAAGCGAAGGAGATCAAACTGTAACAATCCTCCAGCTGTAGACGTGACCAGCCGCCATGCCAGGTACATGGACAGTGCACTTTGTCCTATGGAGTGAAGGGGATTCTGGGAAGAGGCCATGACTGTATTGCAGCCTTATTGTGGAATATGTACTTGGAACTGTAACCAATATCTGGATATTCCACTTTACAGAGCACTGGTTTTATACAAGTGTACTAAAGTCTCTTATCAGGTTTGATCCCATTTAGGAGCACATTGTTTTGCAGATGGCTTTGGATTCTTGTTTTTCTCCATAATTAGTCGGTAAATTAAGCTCTGGACTTTGTATATTTTGTCCCTGTTCATGGTTTTTCTTTTCTATAATATTATTGTTTTTCTTTTGCCATGAACATAAAACATGGCAGATTTCTAAACTGCCCTGGCAAGTTTATCTATTTGTCTGTATTAGTCTTCTGTGTCTCTACGATTCCATTATTAAATGATATATTTGTGTCTTTTGAGTTACCTCTGTGTGTCATATAAATGTTTACTATATCACATAAAATATAGTGTTTGTTTGTCAAACGACATCTTACCCCATCATTGCCAAATCCTCATTCTGTGATTCTCACTGGTCAGTGCTCTTAATCACTCAGGACTTCTCCTAACATGAGATCTAGATGAAATAATAGTAGTACCTTTGTGGGGGGAAAAGTGGTACAACTTATATTAAATATATATTCTTTTATAGAATATAAATAAATATAAGGTATGTTTTAAACGTTGCCGTTTCTAAAATATGAAACTATTATAAAGGATAAGTCAATTTGATTTATGTATTTTTATTTCATTTATTATAAATCCTAGGGGTAGTGCTCTCAAGCTAAGGGATCTATGTCTTAATACAGTGTAGGAACGATCAATATGCATCTCTGCATGATAAAATACTGCTGCACTTTTCTATGGCGTTGCAGCGAAGCCGGAGCGGCTTCAGCATTATAAAATAAGGATAACATTTTGCAAAGCTTTTCGCAGCTTATTAAATTGACTAGTACTCCTGTCCAAATTGAGGTCTATGGTAAGCTCAGATAATGGGGTTAAAATTTCTCTAGTGTTAACCCATGCTTAAATATCAAATAGCAGGGATAGTCTCCTGCCACCATTTATGCTGGCACTTTTGATTCTTCACCACTTAATAAATAGACCCCTAAAGACTCTAATTCTCTCCTTTACAATATCCCTAATTAGTAGAGGGTGTCTATCAGTTATTTTGGCCAGAGTTCCAATCCCTAGGACAGAGGACCGTACTATAAGTTAAGGAACTAGGTGGGGGGTGTAGTTTAGGAAAGTGACCCTTAAAGTGTAGTTAAGAAAAATGTAAAAAGGTAGCCACGTACAAACTTATCCTCTTTAATGTTTATCACCTTTATGACCCTGGTGGTGTACTGGTTGGTGTCTCTGAATGACCACCAGATCGGTGCAGACTGGCGAGTAGCTGTATGACCAGCTTACGTATAGAATATGCCAACAGTAGTTATAGTGTGGGAGCCGAAAACATTCTGCATTAATTACATCATCCACTCTTCTCTCGGCAGTAAGTACGGAAAACGTACTGGCTTCGTAAGTAAGCATTTATTGATCATTTAATAAAAAATTATTGCCAAAAGAAATAATACAATGACATCCACTGTCTTCGGTTAGAAGATTCTGCTGTTAGCATTTTTTTTTGTCCGTTTAAGAAAAAAATACACAGTAGAAATAAGTGTTGCTATTATAAATGAGCTTTCTGTTCATTTGATTTACCTTAGCTTGAGCAAATGGATCTAGGTATATTTATTTGATTGCAATATCATATGCTCAGTAATAATAACACTTTCACTGTTTCTAGGCTTAAGAATCCGTTTTCAACCCACACTGCTAAAAGGAAGGGTCTGATAAACAAACGAAAAAAAAAATGTAAGCTTTATTTTCAAAGCGTTTTAACAGAGCACCTTTTTGTGTTTAATCTTCACCTCCTGCTCGTCCATGGGTAGCGTTTTTGAATGCAAACGGAACGTTACAACCTGTAGCCAGATCATCACAATGCTCACCCCAGTACGAGAGGGCCTATGTTTTGGGAGGCAGTGAAACCTCCATCTTAGGAGGAGAATGTAATTTGGTGCAAGGTGCTGTAATATGTCTCTGGAACAGTCCACAGAGAAACATCGCGGCAGAGTTGTTTTTTCTCAAGTCTCCGCTCATTTTCCAGGATGCGAGGAGAAAATGATCATAGATTGTGGCCGCCAATGTGCGGACATCGCAGTGACATGTAGCGGCAATTACATTTCCTCATCAGTGTGATATTGTTAATGAGAACAGGGCAGCAGCGTTGTGATGGGAGGGGAATGGTGACACGCCACAGACACGGGAGGAGAAGGGGTGTAGACAAACGCAGGACTTATGTGAGACAGTGGTCAAATCATTGCAGAAAAATTGTGTCAAATACACCTCCTTATGGAATATGTCCAATAAATAAAATAAAATAACCTTTCCTCTGTTTGAATTGCTCCCCAATCATTTTTTTTTTTTCCATAGAGAACATGGTGACACAGTGGATAATTCCGCAGCGCTGTACAGAGAACTCATTCACATCACACACACACACACACACACACACACCGAGAGAGACTAAGGGCAATTTAATATCAGCCAATTAACCTACCAGTATGTTTTTGGAGTGTGGGAGGAAACCGGAGCACCCGGAGGAAACCCACGCAAACACTGGGAGAACATACAAACTCCTCACAGATAAGGCCATGGTTGGGAATCGAACTCATGACCCCAGTGCTGAGAGGCAGAAGTGCTAACCGCTTTGCCAACGTGCTGCCCAGAGTTGTTTATATAGTGCTAATGTAGAGGTTGTTGTAATCATAATGACTGGCTCTTTGAGGGGTAGAATTTCCACTGGGAACCAGGGGAAGCCTCTCTAAGTCAAGCAGCCTCCAGGACCTGCTGTTGACGCTGTTTGAAAATAAAAATGATTAAGGTGTATTGAACAGAAAGCCAAGTTTTGTTTTCTTTTAACTGGATATATCCTTTAATTTATCGTGACAAGTCCACTTTCGAAAGATTTTAAAATTGACATTAATAGAATAACACAGGAAGGGATTACCAGAGTTGCATGTACTTGTAATATGCTGTGTGTCATGGAATATTTTCCATCAATGGAAATGGTTTCACAAACGCTGAGCAATTGTTAAACTCTACAAGGGCATCCCTTACTTATTCCCCCAGAGGAAGCAGGAGATGTAACACTGCACAGGTTGGGTAGTACAGCCCTACTTCATGTCATTAAAGAAACGGCACAGGCAAGGGGGCGTTCAGGGCTTAATTTAAAGCAGGATCAGATGTAGGCCGGGCCCCTGGGGAGCATGCTTGCAGCTTCATGTATGACACTCCCACAAGTGGACTCATAGCAGAACTGAAACATTCTGCTAAGTTGTGCAGAACAGAGCAATTAGCTACTTATAGCGGCTGGGAGGAGAAACGGGGGGGGAGTGGAAGAAAGATGGAGTGCATCGGGGTGGGAGACAGGCTCAGCATTCTAACTCCAAGTGCACAATCCCGGTGTTAATTTTGGTATTCTTCCAATGTCCCTCTGACCCCCACTTTCCTGCCCCCCTGTGTAGGTTTGGAACCCAGCCGCCATTTTTGTTTTGAGAGGGCGAGAAGGGGCGGATGTAATGAATGGATTTTATTGTGTCATATTTCACAAACCCTTTCTGACTGCTCAGGGACGGAATGGAAAAGCTTCCAGAGAGATTCCAGCCAAGAGCAACACACACTAATTCCCCAGACCGATGCTTGCGCTGTTCTCTCGCTGGCTTGAACTCAGCGAAGGAATGCGGCCTGACAATTTCTAACTCTTGTTTATTCTTAATGCTTGAAAATCTTTCCCCTGCCAATAAAAACACAGAAAATAACCCTTCACCAGATAATAACACATATTTACGAGCCTGCAGGTGGGAGGCTGACAATCTTTCTAAAACATTTCCCTCCGATTTGATACTCTGAGCCGTTTCCAGTGCTGTACACGAGCTTATCTCCATATCTATACCATTAACGAGCTTATACCATTTCCAGCTTAGAGTTTTGGAGTTTGAAAAATATGCATTAACATTAGGCAAAATATCCACTTTTTACCCAAGACCTACAAAATAGTAACCGAATAAATGGAAGTTTTGTGAAGTTTCATATTCAGCTGTTGTTTCTTGATGTTTATAATGGTAGACACCTGACTTTAATTAGCAATATAATAGTTATGGGAAAAGGCAGCCCTGGCTCTTGTATGCGCTAGACTATTATACTATATCTTAAGCTATTATTGTTATTAAAAGTCTTAACGCTGTAATCTTTCCTGTGTTCTTGTGTTCAATCTAGTGTCAAAATCGGACAACCCCTTTCTAAGTGTGGCTTATTCATATGTTTAGAAAAGTAAAACTGAATTCATCTTCTGCATGTTTCTGAAGGTTTTGCCATAACGCATTGTTCTCTCCGCTTGACAGAGAGAGAAATATGTTTATGCCACTTTTAAGGGATTTGGGGAACTTCATGCCATAGGATGGCTGTCTATGGTAAATGTATGCCCTATGAAATATTTTTATGCTCCATTTCTTGATAGCTACTGATTGGTATTTTTTTTTTTTTTTTTTTTTTTTGTCAATTTCCATTGTAGCCTTCAAAGTATCTGAAGTACTAAGGTTTAAAAAAAAAAAAAAAAAAAAGGCTGATTCCCACCTTGATGGTTCAAAGTGTATATCTGTCCATTTCACGACTGGACTTCCTGTGAAAATTGGACTTGACAATTAAAGAAGAGGTGAGAGTGGACATCCTTGTTGTGTACTATTGTTTAGAGTCCAGACTGGTACAATTCATCCACATTACTAGTCTGATATGATGTTTTTGACAAAATTTAAAAAGATGTTACTAAAAAATTTCAATAATGCAATTCCGTGCATGTAAGACGTGAGGAAATGCTGTATCTGCATTTAGGGTAATGAGAATATTCCGTTCGGTTTGTGTGAGTGTATGAAGCATTTTTGTTTTTTATTTGTGAGTGATTTGCAATTTGAAATGCTTTCTTTTGTTGCCATATAGTCACAAAAATTGTATTTGCTTGTTTCATACTGAAGTAAACATTTAAATGTTGTCCTATTCTACCGTTCCTTACCATCTAACATGGCTCTTAAAACTGAAAATATGAGCCAGCTAGTAGCCATTTCACATGTCAACAAATGTAAAGCTTTCAGGAACTTGCCAGAACATAACACATCTGCGGTGATATTTCTTCCATTAGGGAGGCCTTGTGTACTACGCGAACCAGGCTTGTTCTCTGCTCCAAGATTATGTACAATTTACAATGTAATTTCTGTTGCTATATAGGAACTTGTGCACGACTGTACATGTGTAGCATATTCGTGTTGGCTCCGTTTCGCTGTTCACGTCAAGCTGCGACACACTTGGCACACAAAACAGTGGGAGGGGATAGTGTAGCACAATCTGGGGTGTCGTCATGGTGGGGGCTGCCGAATCACCCCAAATTCAATGTTCTCCATCTGTCGATAGATTTTGGTTTTCATAAGCATGTATTTGTAAAATACAAGACCTGCTAGAGATTGACTGGCTGATTTTAATTGTGTATTTTTTTTTATTTATGTTTTTGTCTTTTTTTTTTTTTTTTTTTTTTTTTTTGTTTTTGTTGTGTTTTTTCATATGAGGAAAATACTGGTTAAGCGCAGTTAGCGGTCAGGTGCGAGGTCAGTGGTCTATCCCTAAATTTGCTTCAATTTTTCCTAACGGTTGCAAATGTACCTGAAAAGATGGCCTCAATGCCTGACTTCACTCGCTCTCTTGGAGGGTAAAGTGGCTGCTTAGGAGAAGGGCGACTTTTTTTTATATTTAACTGTTCTCCGTTTAAACTTGGCATATTTACTTATTTTAGCAGTTTACCTTCTCATAACACTCCAGAGAACACTGTTGGACCCTCTTTCATTGGCAAAGTTTAAACGTGACATTGACCAGACTTCATCATAACTTTTGAGTAACATGGGTGAGTTAACACGACCAAATTACGCTACACGGGGGGGGGGGGAGATGCAGGACCTATATGAAAAATTAACTTTCTTGGCAAAAACTTGGGAAATGCAGTAATTCATTTTCCACGTTGTGACCTTCAAGGAAAAGGCAAGGGAAAAAAACAGAAGACTGTGGGAATAGTAGAAAGCAAAGCTGGCCCCTGGCTGATGGGACCTTCACGAGGATGGAAATTAAGCGTGACATTCTGTAACACATCCACGAGCTAGCTGCTCCTGCACACAACAATAGCCACAGGATTCTTAAAGAGACAGTGTACCTATTAGGGTGGGGATCTGTAACTTGCCTTGTCCTTATGTATTTCTTTTTTAAGGTTGGGGGGGGGGGGGGGTACATTAGTTGCTGTAAGATGTATCACAGATTCACTCTGTATCAAACTACATCCAAATTGTAGCTTTCTATTTTATCATTCCCGTATTTAAAACTCCATATACTATTTTTTTTATTTTATCCTCGTTTCCTTTGGCTGTCTTTTAAATAGACTAACGGTAACACTATAGTTCTCAATCAGCAGTGGTATGTCAGGAATAGAACAATCTACAGGATTAAAAGGATATTTATTAACATCTAGCGAGTAGATTATTCTCATCACTGTACAGTATGATATCATATAGTGATGCTGATCATCGTCATACAGTACAGAGGTTCCTCATCCCTGTATGGAAATACTCAGTGTTATTATAAAGTGCAGCATCTTTATTATTGTATAGAGATAGTAAGCAATTGTATGCAATGTAGCATATTATCCATACTCAGAATAATGAATGTGTAGTTTTGATAGCAGTAGCTATGTTTTTGTATCTTTCAAAGATATCTAAGGTTATAGAAATATATCGGGGATCCGTAAGATGATGCATAAATCCTTAAAAATATGTTCATAATAAAATTATCTCAACACAAATCTAAAAATGATATTGTACATTCAACATGAATTCCATATACCGCTATATGGAAAAAAAAAATCAGTATTCACTTATTATTTGAGTTTTTATCCCATATACAATAGACCATCTTTAGGAGCTCTAAAGCTCCAGATCACAATTTCATTTTATGGTCATTAAAAATAATCCACTTTAACAACTAAATAGACCCATCAACTGCTAGCTCTTAAAGAGGACATATAACGTGTATACTTTGGATGTAGTCTCATAGGGGAACCAATCCAGGCTATGGGCCTGGTGCAGAGTAGAAGGTAACTTGTGTGTAATTTGCACTGCGCACACAGGCGTACGTTCAATGCTGCAGCAGCCCCTATGTCTTCAGTCTGTAAACCATGAAATGGTATTAGATATTTGGAAAGAAGTCTCAGAGTTCACCTATGTAGATTATACTCCTTTAAACAGAAAGATTGGATAATCCACCTCTTTAGTACGAGATCCTCTTGTATAAAACAGATGTGTATTTTCGATAGCCAGCAGCCTTAGCTGAACATGTTTCTATGCCGTCTATAGTTTATCATCAGAAGCATCTCAGAATAATTATACAGTGCAGCGCCTCCATTATTAGTGTATATAGAGATACTCTGCGTCATTATACGGTGCAGCGTGATCATTATCAGTGTATAGAGATACTCAGCATCATTATACGGTGCAGCGTGATCATTATCAGTGTATAGAGATACTCTGCGTCATTATACGGTGCAGCGTGATCATTATCAGTGTATAGAGATACTCGGCATCATTATACGGTGCAGCGTGATCATTATCAGTGTATAGAGATACTCGGCGTCATAGTGCAGTGTAATCATTATCAGTGTATAGAGATACTCAGTGTCATTATACAGTGCAGTGTGATCATTATCAGTGTATAGAGTTACTCAGCGTCAGTGCAGTGTGTGTATTATTCATAGATAGAGGTACTGTATCACATAGTTTGGTGCAGTATGTTTATTATTGGTATACAGAGACTAATCATCATACAGGCGTATAGCGATACTCGGCAGTGCTGTACAGTGCATCATGGCATACACAGCCGTTCTCAGGCCGCTGTCAGGCTGCTTTCCGGGGGTTTGCGAGCATTTAGTCCCCTGCTTGATATATTCCATATCTGCTCCCGTGGCAGCATGCTTGATATACACCATGAGCACTTCCTGGCATGTCTGCACTGGGATGCTGGTGCTCAGAACAAGCATGTAATTGAAGCTTTGCAGGTGCTCTCTCTGGTATCTGCCCCTCACATAACATAATGCATGTGGAATGCATGTCCCCAGCCGCCCATTTGTATCCTGATATACCCACATCTTTCCTCGGACTGTTTTTCTTTCTTAAAGAGCTCTCATTTCCCTAGAATAGGATGTGTTTTATTTCCTTCTTCCACTGCCATGACTGCGATCCTATGGCCTATTAGAGGCTACACATCACTAATATTACTTACCTGAGTGGCCCATCCCAGGAGATATCATTACCTTAAAATAGACGGAGACCATGGATTCCTTACAGTGGGGATCTCATCAAGGTCAATTCATATATAGCGCACGTAAAAGCTGAGGTGTTTAAATGGTTCTGTGTAGTTGAAGAACCCTTTAATTACCAGGAAGAATACTTATTGTGTGGAACAGAGAGCAGTTATTATAGAGTAGAACATATGAATTTACTAAGGTTCTGTGGGCGAAGTTACTTGTATGGGCTCCATAACTTTACTTCAAAAAATAGGTTGTTAAATGGGTCTGAAAATATGATTTTAGCTCTATAGTTAAATTGCTGCAGTATATTTTTGTGGAATTGGAGATGGTAATGCCGATATTTCAAGTAAAAGATTGCAGCATTCATTTACTGGGGTTAAGTCTCTAAAGACTAATCTTTCGCAAATGTCGGCAATACATCTACATCCACTTACAAGATCACTCTTATTATTTGTTTATAGCGACTTTAAGTAATTTTTTGTTAACGTTTGACAATATGGAGTCGAGGGAATGTGTTATTCGTTTTTCATCTAACTTCTGTGAATTTGGCCTCTAGCGGGTTTTGGGTTTTTTTCGCGCGGAGGAGAGAATACTTGTATTTTTCGAAGCGCTTTTGAAGCTGCTTTGAAAGTTTTTTTTATTTTTTTTATTTTCAATGTTTAGAAGCATTTTTAGGGCGTTTTCTTCGGGAGTGTAAATGCTTCTTTTTCTGGTTTGTAACTGCTGGAATGGATAGATGACCTTTCAATTGACACAGGAACATTTAAAAACCTTACAGCTTTCCAAACGTTATCTTTACACAATGAAAGTATAGTTAAATTATAGCTCTATATAGAGCCCCCAAAATGCCTGTCTATCACTTCTCAATGTTTTCGAGGTTATAAAAGAGAAACTTCTAAATAAAATTTTAAAAAATGGGTGCGCGCAGTGTATATTTTTTATATTTATGCAATTAGTTTTGATGTGTCGGTGCTTGAAAGCTTTCTTGGTGTGAACAAGCCCATACTGAATAATGTGCTATATTTTTCAAGCGATGGCAAGATGTAAAAATAAAAAGCTTCACGACTAACTAGAATATTAACCCTAGGAATGCACGAAAACTAAGTGTGCCTGTATTTTGGTTTTTTTTATAGGCTTTTTTTTAGTGCTGTGGGCGTGTGGAAAATTATGCCGTAAAACAAAATGCCCACGTGTTTACATCAAAAGTTTAACTTCCCAAATGTCGCCAGCTACTGTTGTGAATTTGAAGATGGCAGCGCCAGAAATCAAGTAAAAAAAAAATAAAAAATCCCTGTATTTATTTTTTGGAGGTAAAACGATAGACTGATCTCTAGAACATGTCTCACAAATGTTGGGATGTGTTTTACTCATGTTATTGGTCAGGATGCCTCTAAATCGCATGAAGGGAATGTCTGTGTGGACACGTCCTAAGGAATTTCTATCCGCTGAAATTGAATATGCCTGGAAACAGACCAGATAAACTCGGCTGGGAGTTGACCACGCTGTATCTGTGACTCTATTATTGATATTAAATTAATGGATCTATTTAAATCATATATTTATACCAAACCGAAGACGTTCAACACATTTAAAAACAATTAGAAATCTGTTTAAAATAAATCAGTGTCTGTTTTTGGTATAAATTGTATAGAAACATTGCACAATTTTTTTTTTCAGACCAGTAATTGGTACATTGTCGTCTTATAACCACATTGATAGTCTAAAGATGTTGGAGTAAACCGCAAAACAATTTATTGCCATAGTTTCATTCGGTTGTGGTGCTCTCTTAAGTACTTCAGATGATCCATGTGGTTGTAATACTAATGTACTAATTACTAGCCCGAAGAGGCTGACTAATAGATTTGACATTTGATATGATTTGGGTTTGAAAAAGCATTGGAAAACCAGGCACCTATGAAATACACATGCTGCAGGGCCCCACTGTAATACTTTTATATATAGTTGTATAGTAGAAGAACCAAGCAGTATGTGCGTTGTATGTGTCTGGTTTTACATGGCAGAGCTCTGCAGCATAATATGCTGTAGTGTCAGCAGCTTGTCCAAGTTCATGATATTTTGGTAATCCCATCACCTACAGTCTTATACTAGTAACGTATATAGTGTGTTCTTGCAGCAATCTAGTCGTTTCTTCTACAAATTAGCCAAGTAAAACAGCAGGAGGTATATTTAGTAAATTGCGAGTTTGAAAAAGTGGAGATGTTGCCTATAGCAACCAATCAGATTCTAGTTGTCATTTGGTAGAATGTACTAAATAACTAGAATCTGATTGGTTGCTATAGGCAACATCTCCACTTTTTCAAACCCGCAGTTTAGTAAATATCCCCCCACATTCTCTTTAAGGGTGTTGATTTATCAGTGGGGTTTATGGGCCAGTTGTGGAATGAATGTGTCATTGTGATGGTCTCCTGTCCAGCTTGTGTGGTACTTCAGGTCTATGATAGGTAAAATGAGGTTTGTTTCAGCATAACCTGAGTGACATGGTGTCTGTGTGCATTCAGGTGCAAGATGCGTGAAAGAAATGGGTGACAGCTGCTTTAGTGTCTTTCTGGTACTCTGCTATAACTGAATGATGTATAGGGATTGGATCAGGATAGTCCCTCAAAACAATGTTAGTTTTGGGATTGATGCTGTGGCAGTGGTCAGACTTGGCAAAATTTTAACTGTGCTCCCTTAAGAGGTGCCACTTAGTCAAGTCACTACTCGTTCAGTTCATCCATGAATATGTGATCACAGACAAAACCGGAGAGGTTGTGTCCATCCTTGTGATGGGGCTTTATACCCCATGCCGATGAGCCCGGCTTCTATCATTGGTACTAACCTGCTGCTTGGCCCAGAGCCCAATGAGAGAGCCAATGTGCAGTTTGGGCACCAATGTGGATGGCCAGATTGTATGAGGGTCACTTCTGGCATCACTGGGAACTGTATCTGATTTTAATGGGATAATTATTAGGTATAGTGGTTGATTTGGGGCCAAATGTTGAAATAATGGGCCAGTTGTCTAATATCAGCCTCTCAGCATTTCTGACTAGCGTAACTGTCAGTACTGGGCAAAAAGAAGAATTATTGCCTGAAATGACTCTTACTCAGGAGTGAGAAGCAGCCAGTCTGGAAACAACGTCCAACCATCTTTTTTTAGATACACTGCTTCACCTCCCAGCAACCTGGGAAGCGTTCCTCTGGGACTGCGGAGCACCAGGACACGGCCGGTTGAGGGGTAGAGGATTTATCTGCAAAGAGAAAAACAAAACTTTGACTGAAATTCTTTAAGTCCCCCGTCAGTCAGAGCCATTAACACGTGTATGCCTGAAAACAACACCAGCATTTAGTAGATGGGGTCTTGGCACTAAAGGGCTACAAATGCAATTGTAAAATAGGAAGCATAAGCAGGAGCAAATATCAAATTTGGAAGGCACCTATATAGGAATAATATTAGTCCAATTTGAGTTCACAGTGTTGTCTGCTTGCTGTAAACACTACACTATCTGACCCCATAACTATCACACTAAAAGACAAAGCAACTCCCAATTGTTCCATTAGGTTTGTTTGAACATCAAGGGGACGTTCTTTCACAATAATCAAACTTGAAATTTATTCTCTGGGAGAGTTTTATTATACTTAATTCTTAGTAAAACCATAGATTCTGTATCCATTGAGGGTCCAAGCGAGGCCACGGTCAGTGGGACTATTCTCCTGTGAACCTGTGCTGTGCTCAGTGTATATAGAAGTATGAGTTAGGAAATACTATGCCGTCATAATGAATAGGTTCCAGGACGTTCCTAGCCGCACCTCATTAATTAGCATATTACTATACAGATCTCTATTCTTTTAGCTGTCTGATTCCGATGCTGCCACATGTCAGGTGATCAGACCCCCAATAATACAGCCCCATGAAATCATTTCAGAAGTCCTGCGGTATACATTAAACAAGAGGCCTTGTCAGTGACTGGATGAACGTTTTTTGTTTGGTTACATGTAGAGTTGAGGAGGGGGTTATTTGGCAGATCCAATGTCCAGCACAGATGTTTTGTTTTTTTTTTCCTTTAAGAAATAATCATCTTTTTATTGGGAAAAATCATTTTCAGCTGCATTCACTCATCAGCTGACAGGAAAAAGTGTGTTTTTTTTCTTTACACCAGATCTAATATTTTGTTTTGCGGTTTCTGTTCCCTCTGCTGCCAAGATATGTCACTGTAACAGGGACCTTGTAATATGAAATGGTTTTCTTTTCTCCCCAAACCCATTCGCTGCCGGGTTCTGGGGCCAAGTCGCCATATAGAAGTATACAGTCATAATAATATATACGAAAGAGTTTACCCCCTGCTAACCTGTCTATCACACATGCTGTTCACAATAACACAGTACTTTTTTATTTTTGACTTACATATTTTTCCACAATTTGACCTAGAGCATTTTTATTGTCTTTTGGGATGTATTCTGAGATTTTTACTGTGCTGTATAATGGCTGTTGAGGGTTTTTTCATATATATTTATTATCTTCTAGCTGAAAGTTGATTGTGTGACCCAAGCATCAAATTAGTAATGCCCAGACAGCGCACAGCACACTGGCACCGTAAAAAATGCTTCTGCCACTGTTGCCCTCTCAGGCTACACCCAAATGACCAGTAATGAAATCTTACATTGTGGCTTATACAAATGTACATTTGAGATATGTCTGACAAGCTCTTTAGATGCGTATTTATGTGCCCTCTGCTGCTAAGTTTTCCCGTGCATTAAACCAAAGATTTTTATCCCATAATTCCATCTTTACTATTTCACAAACTGATGGTAAACACATGCAGAACACAGATGATGGGTTCCACATGCGGAACTGTTTGAATGGAACATTAAGCAGCGAAACAGCGTAGAAATAAATAGAAATCATAATATAAAGGCACGGCAAACATGTAGAGGGGGATGTGTGTGATTAAGCTTTAGCTCTTTCTCATGTGTTTGGAGTGGTCTGTCAGTGTGTCCACAGACGGTAGGTTCCAGGTCAGGGCCTAGTCCTAAAATGACACCCTTCTGTTTTTTACTGTCACAATCATTTATATTCCGGTAGTCTGCACCAAATTATTTCGCATTTCCAACGTAAGCTAAGCACGTTGGTTTTTTTTTGTTTTTTTTGGTTTGTTTTTTCATTAGAATACATTATCTTTGCAGAAGGACTCAGCCATAAATATGCAAATTTGCCATAAATACTCAGGGTTCAGGTTCTATATTTGTTGCCGTCTGTGAGACTGATTTCATGACGTGCTGTAATAGGTAGTGCCTGGTATGCAGCTTGGCAGGGCTGTACCTAGGGCTAAGCGAGAGTGGCTGCCACCCAGGGCGCAAATATGAAGTGGGGCACTGGGCATGAATATTTTACATTAATTTGGTTACAATTGAGGACTTGCGAGGTGTCACGTTTCTTTCTTGCCCCAGGAGCTAACATTTCTAGTTATGGTTCGGTGCAGCTTGGTGCCAGGGTCTTGGTTGTGACACTATAGTGTGCATTGTAAGGAGGTCCTAAGGTGTATAGAAGGTACTAAAATAAAACTTCATAGGAGAGTACATTTAATCATTATCTACTGACAAAGTACGAAACATTACTTTTTATATTTTTGAAGAAAGAATATGAATTCCCTAAGTCTTACTACTTTCCCAAAACCTGCTGCCTCATTGTAGTCTCCCTCTAATTCTAAACCTGGCTACACATATTGGCAGCCATATCGGACAAGTGGCCCAATATCACAGCGTGTGTGGCCCCAAGATAATTAATAGGATTATTATTGGGAACGTTGGTAAATGTGGTTGGAAGATGACCGTCATGGCCGTGTCTGTGTGCGGTCATTCTCTCACCACACTAACAGGCCTGAGTGATGCTGGAAGTGGTCCAGCTCAGGCAGTGTGCCAAATGGCTGCTTCTCCTCCAATTCGGCCATCTATGTGGACAATTGGTCACTTGTTCTGCCGTGTGGCCTGTGTGACTAGAATAATGCTGACCACGTATAGCCCGGTACGGTAGGAAACAGTTTACCATTGGGCAACTAATGACTGGGGCAATATTGGACAGATCCAGCCCTGCGCTTACATGTAAGTGACTGTAGGATTTTGTCACTGTGCTTTCGGTGAATTCATTGGCACCTAGATTCAGAAGGCTTCTGACAGCTAAATACTCACAGGCTGCAAAACTATCATCAGAAACTTCTGTGTATGTGTAGATCAGGGGTAGGTAACCTGCGGCTCTCCAGGTGTTGTGAAACTACAAATCCCAGCATGCCTTGCCATCTATTTGCTGTTTATCTACTGGCAAAGCATGCTGGGACTTGTATTTTCACAAATACCTGGAGAGCCGCAGGTTGCCTACCCTTGGTGTAGAAAGATATAAATATACTTGATCATTCTCATTTCTTTGTATCAGGAGAGAAAATAGTTTGGAATAGATTGTTCTGTTTCAAAGACGCACCACATTTCATATGCTAATAGTACCTATAGATTGCCTAAAGATGGCGCTGTTGCAGTAACTGTCCATTAGGAGGTTTAGTTTATTATATTTATCACACACTGTGGCCTAGTGACTTCACTATGCCTTGGTATGAGCAGTGCTTGCTATTTAATGGATATTTATCATATTGAGTTAGGTTGTGATCCATTGTGTGTCCACTGTGCATTTTCTCTAATGCTTATGTATATAGACAGAAATATAATGATCCCTAGTTCAAGCTAGGAATTTATCTCCACTGTGCACTGTAACTACCATAAGTACAAACCGCAATAGTGGTGGCAGTGTACACTCATCAGGGCAGTATTAAGTCCCAGCATGCCCTGCCAGCCATTATCTGGCTATCTACTGGCAAAGCATGCTGGGACTTGTAGTTTCACAACACCTGGGGGTATATTTACTAAACTGTGGGTTTGAAAAAGTGGATGTGTTGCCTATAGCAACCAATCAGATTCTAGCTGTCATTTTATAGCATGTACTAAATAAATGATGACTAGAATCTGATTGGTTGTTATAGGCAACATCTCCACTTTTTCAAACCCGTAGTTTAGTAAATATACCCTCTGGCGAGCCACAGGTTGGTCAGCTCTGGCCTACGTTGGTACTATTCAGGAGGGCATCATTTTACGTTCAGTTGTTTACTTTAATTGTGCTGCTTGATCTCTAAAAACAAGTCATGTTAAATGCGCCAACGACGTTCACAGTTACTATTCTAGGGGCGTATTCATGGACAACGCCTAAGTCTTGATTACTGCCAGGCACACAGTGATTATGCTTATAAACTACGTCTACATTTCTGTGTCAGGGTTAGGACTTGTCAAGTGGACCTGTCACTGTAATATTCCTCAGCATGCAGCCTATTAGGTCACTAGGACACAGTAACTGGTGAATGTAGATCAGACAGTGCCTCTGTGATGTCACTAGTTCCAGCAAAGTGTTAGTGTCATGGAGTCAGTGATGTTACGCTGAACCAGTATGCAGCCTAAGACTAGCAGTTTCCCAGTGCTTACTTGCTTTGTGCTCCAAATATAATGCTAATGCATGTACAACATTGGTAGTAATTATTGTAGACTGTGGGATCATATGTCAAAATACATAGACTGCTTACGTGAGCACTAACTACAAATGTAGTACAGCTATAGTTGAACAGCTATTCTTAAGTTCTGTTGCGGTAATGTTACTAAGTACATGACTCCACTGTTATATTCTCTATAGCCTGTGTTTGTCAGCATTAAACACTGTAACACACACTATGACCAGCAGGAGGAGCTGTACCTCTTTAATAAAGCATAGAACATTGCAAATACTAACTTAGTAGAAGTGTTAAAAAACATGCCCTATAGCCAGTATATTTAACCTTCTTTATTACAAGCGCAAGCAGGCTGTGTGTATATTGATTAGCTGTGTCTCGGTTTTCATGGCAGTAATGTTTAGGGGTCCCGTTTGTCCAAATTTTTCCAGGACAGTCCTGTTTACTCCCATTAAATTTTATTTATTATTAAAATAATTTTGGTTGAATTCCTTGTTTTGGTATGAGTTTGTTTTGTTAATAATTCTTTCAACCAGATATATTTGTTTTACTGAAACAAAAGACACAAAACAAAGAGTCGGGGGTACAAACGAAATAATTTAATGTCAGAACTGTGTCCCGATTCTGCCTATTAAAAATAAATAATTCCAAAAATTCCTGTAAAAATACCATTTTATTTCAGATTATTACCATAGCTATTTCTAGTGGTAATTTGATCCATTGTTTATGGATATTGTATCATCTACTATACATAATAAGAATGTTCCATGACTATGTATAAACTATAAAGCCACAGGCTTTTATAGAGGGCACAGGAGATTGGGGTGACTTGTGATATCCTTATTTTTTACGGTAGCCAAAATATTAAACAGTGAAGCGATTTATGTCAGAACTGATGAGACTTTAACTGATGGCGTAATTGTTTCTTAATTCTAACGATATAATTTACAGGAGGGTATATAAAAAAAAAAATCTATTACATTCTCAATACACAGGACCATATGTAGAGCTGATGTCCTAAGCATTATGAGCTACAACCTAAATAAATAATTTTGCACCCCAACATATTCTATCATCCATCCACCGTCTCCTCTGTTTTTAATGAGAAAAACAGATTATTGATTAAAAAATTAAGCAGCAAAACACAGAAATTGAAAAGTAAATTAGTCCCCACTCTGTGTTAGATGGCCATGGATTAGAGACCAAGTAACATAGCTCTATGTCCTATAGAAAATAGCGTGCGAGGGGCAAATGCCAGTTCTCAGGATGGCAGCACAATAAGTCAGTATTGTGCTCTTACCTGCCTCAACCTATTAAACACGTTACTGGAAGCGCCTAAGAAGCTGGCACCACCGAGGTGACAAATCTCTAACAGATTCACTGCTAACAATTAGCTCCTTGTTAATTTGTAAAAGAACGGCACACCTCCAATCAGTAGCACTGTACCAGATACTGTCCCGAGCCGCACCTAACTCTACAGGAGGCGGTCAGGGCCTTACCTCAGGGGTACAGCAAATGTTACTATGATATACCTGTACAGAATCAGCTGTGTGTACTATGATGGGTGCAAATAATGCTTTATTATATATTTACATTATTTCTTCATTTATATAATGTATCAATTGTAGGATTTCCGCACACACTGTTCTGGATTTAAAACTGTGCATACAGCATGAAATATGCACTTTAACCCATTTACGCATTCTACGCGCATATTTAGAACACCTGAATTTAGGCTAAATACACATCTTAAAAGGACAAGGCTCTGAGTGAGTCACAACAATCTCTCTGAGGCGGTTGGCACACGGGCGTTTTGAATGTATATTGGGCCCAAGAACGTGCCCTTTACACGCTGTATTAGCCCGAAGGTAGCGGGTCGTGTAAGCCTCACATTCCTGGCACTCTAGCACTGATGAGCTCTATAAAGACTAAACAGTGTTCATAGAGGTATTTTTGTTAAGACCCCTCAGATAACCAGATTAGACCGGGGCAGCTAACCAATGAGGAATCTTACTGCTTGCCAAGACAGTCCTCTGGGCATACTTGAACCTGGACTTGGGCCTTCAGTTCCATTTTCCATTGAAAAAAAATATTGCAGATAAAATAGTAGAAAAATAGAAGAAGAAAAAAAAAGAGGGGAGGGGAGTGGGGGAGTTACATTGTCTTATTAATAGGATAGAAAGCTAGGAGTCTAGAAATGTTGGGATAATCAATGAGCACAGCCCATCAGTGTGGCAGTACTGCTACCTTGGAAGGATTTCTTGTACATTATGCAGAATGTAGTCATTTAAACAGTGGTGACAGTGAAGGGGATAATGTCTGTTTTGTATAATGCTCCTACTCTTCAGTCTCCTGGTTCCATTCACTAGGTGGCGCTACAGAGGGATACAAGTTGGGGTTTCTTTCTTAAATTATTTATTGACTCCATAACCGATATAATACTTGATATATATGTAATCGGCTGTCTGCCTCTCTGGGCAGGTAGGCAGGGGAGGGGATACTATATTTTAGCATGGGTCTGTACTGTATAGTAGTATGAGGAGGGGTGGAATTAGTGTTGTTATTCAACTTCAGCAATCCACAAGCTGTGTGGCGGGTGATGCAGGGCTGCAGGTGATACTATACACACACATGCAGCATACATGCAACAAACACCATGTTGCAGCTCCCTATCTAACTTCATATTCAGAATAAAATGTATGGTCCTACTGTTTCATTAAGATGCTTTCATTGCGATCATAAATTGACCACTGCCCCACTACACCGTTCTGCCCAGACAGTGCATCCTAATGCAGTTTTACTGATGCATCTTCCATCACAGACAGTCCCTTGGCTCAACCAAAATTAAAATAAATTATGAATCTTAGCACATGTCAATGGAAGTATGCCCTGGATCCTACAGTCTAATCCTGATTTCAGTCCACTGACATCTCTGTAGATATTGATGGGCGCGTTGTGATGTCAGAACGTGTTGGTTATACGCTGAAGATGTCTGACTTGTCTTTCTCCCGACGTGAAGGATTAGCTGCAGTCCTTCCCCTGTGATCCGGTCGTGGCAGCTACAAAGCCCAAAGGATGGCACCTGTGCTAAGATACAGAAAGTTGTGTCATTGTGACTTCCTGTAGGGCAGATCCTCTGTTCAGTTATCACTCTGGCCCTAACGGGGTCCGTGTGAATCTGCGTCAGCCATTGTGTGTCGGTCTATGTCAGTTTAGAGCTGTGTATTCATGTATATTTTAATTAAAAGTTGTTTATTAAAAGGAATATTGTACCCCTCTACTTTACGTTACTAGGGATATTAGAAGTCATTTCCATGATCTGTATAAAAGCACTTGGACTGCGGCTCTGTGTGTTTTTTTATGGCAACACAACTCCTTGGTAACTACTAATATCCTTATCATTTACGGTAGGAGTACATTGTCCCACACAGAATACCTATTATTGTTATCAGTGTTTATCTTCCTAGTATCGGTTTCATAGGGCTAGTACGTTCAAAATATGTATTTGTAATAACCTCACCATCAAAAATACTGTTCGGTACAAAGTGATGAGCAATTAAGCTGAAGATCTGGGGGTAAAAGCGGGTTTGAAAAGTGGAGATGTTGCCTATAGTAACCAATGAAATTCTAGCTGTCATTTTGTAGAATGTACTTAATAAATTGTAGCTAGAATCTGATTGGTCTTTCAAACCCGCCGAAAAACTTTTCGCTTGATACATTTACCCCCTGGTCTCTTTCTCAGGGGATCTTTACTAATTTAAAGGGGACGATCCATGCCCTTTCATTTTCTTTAGGTAACTGACTCTCCCTTTTTCACAGTTTTCCAAGCAGAAGTACTTTCTTCTGCCCATCGTCTATCACTGCCCCTAATTCTCCATGTAACGCCTGCCCGGGCTCTATACAGGTTTACATCACAAGGCCTGTTGTTGAGCCATTCAGTGTCAGGTGCGTGAATCTCAGGCAGGGAGCAAACAGACATTTTTACACAGCTTGATGTACAGTGCAAAACACATTGGTTTTGACCCAGAATGCCTAATTGGTCCACAATGCGCACATCAAGCCACACACCTACTCTGAGCTCCGGTACAAGCCTCTGGAAACTAGACGTGCGCGGAGAGGAGGAATAATTTAAGGAGGCGAACTGTGCATAAGTGTTACTGTCACATCAAAGGTCAAACCTCTAACCACTCTATAAACACCCCTTTTGTTAAATTAAACTTTGCAGTTGTTCCCATAGAATACTGCTTGGTTTAGACTCATTTTGTGGCTTTGGTCATCATTGGATTGACTGGTCTTTATTAAATGTGACACTCTTGTGTGGTTAAGGTTATGTGTTACGTTAAGCAAAGAGCGTTTAGAAATGTATTTCTCCAGGAAGATGATGATGATAGTTGCCAGTAATAGTCGCTACAAAAATATTTTTTTTTTTTAAAATACGTTCACAAAATCCTATAATATATGCACGATCAGTAGCAACTATCTACTTCAGAGGTGAATTTGCAACCAGCTAATCAGACGTGGCTAGCACCTTACTGCACTACATTAGAACATCCCCATAAATGCCCAGTCCTATGGAGTCAGATGGGTGAAACTCTGTGTGCGCGCATATACATGCTCTCTGTTGAGGGGCATGCGCACTGCAAATATTGGTAATCGTGCTCAAACATCAACAAGCCTAGAGCAGTGATGGGCAACAGGCAGCCCTCCGAGCCTTCACCTGTGGACCCCAGCACCTTCTGGCATTATTGTCAGATTTATTTGTTATAGCTTGTAACACTTATTTGAAGTGTTATTACAGGTAGGTGTCTCTTTGCTTAAATCTATTCAATTTTTTACTGAGATTAATGTGCGGGCCTTTAAAGGGTCGAGGGCCACACCATGTGGCCCTTGTAGTGTATCAGGTTGCCCATCATTGGTCTAGAGGTATCAATAAGATCAATCAAAGAATCCAGACACTTGATAGATAGTAATGTAATAATAAACAAATATCAAACATTTATGTTGATTTAAAATGTACAAATCTATATATAGAAAAGGCTTAACGCTGCTCCTCACCTTTATAGATACACACACAAAACACACAAACAAATTTGGTAAAATATTTGCAAATTACTCTTTTGTGTACTTGACTTTTCCTACTGACTAGATTTTCCTAATTTCTTGGCCTTATTTTGTTGGGTTTATTTAGGTTTTTGGTGTGGCAGTTATCATTTATAATGACTTTTGCTATTCCAGATTGACTCGATTTTCTATCTATTCACTTTATTTGCACTCAGGCCTGGCGCGCCCATTAGGCAAGGTTAGGCAGTTGCCTAGGGTGTGGGGCTCTGGTGGGCGCCACAGAAGTAAAATGCAGAGTATTGTACTTTAATACTGTGCGGCGACCGCTGAGCATACCTTCCGCGGCCGCCGCACAGCTTCAGATAGATCCACAAGGAGGGGGGGGAGGGGCCATGGATCGCGACCGCCGCCCTCCCCTCCAACAGCTGATGGGGCGGACCGTCCCTCCGACTCCTCTACTCCACTCCCACTCCCCTCACTGACTGTCGAGCGTGACATCATCATCATGGCCCAGCAGTGTCGGTAAGGGACGGGACCCAGCAGCGAGGAGCATCTTTATTGAGTCGCCTTTAAGGTAAGGAAAGAGTGGGGAGGGGAACATTTAGACCCAGGGGGGAGGGGCACATTGAGACCCAGGAGGAGGGGCAGTGTGTTGGGGGGGGGGGGGGGGGATTTTGAAATTGTGCCTAGGGCGCCGAGGACTCTTGCACCGGCCCTGTTTGCACTCAGTATATTCCTATTATTTTAACACTAATTGATTTAAGCAACAAAGTGTAACTGCGATGCCACCTAAAAGGCAAATGTCTGCTATGGCAGTAACTGCACAGCAAGAATCAGCAAAAAGACGAAGGGCGGAGTGGGATAAAGCCCGACAGCAAACTATGACTGATAACCAAAATTAACGTGATCGGCATCGGCATGCAAATCTGACCCCTCAGCCAATCAAGAAAACAATCGAAGAGCAAACAGGATGAGGTAATATCACGTCAACACCTACAAAGTCAGCGAACAAGATCTCACGCCATTCTTCACGTCGGTAACTTTGATGAAACTAATATTAATGGTCATAACTGTGGACCCATGAACAGTATTTGTGAATTTTGCTACACTAAGCATTTTAGGGTTGAGCAGCCATCTGACAAACTATTCAATTGATGCTGCCACAAGGGTAAAGTCAGATTGGGTGTAATAATGTCTGCCCCTGTTATCGAGCACTTAATGAAAGAACAGCATGAACATTCAAAAGATTATTTTGACAACATAAGATCGATTAATAGTGCTTTAGCATTTACGTCTATGAGCCTATCACCTGGCTACAGTCCCTGTTGTATGTGAATTAATGGTTGAATTTACCATTTAATTGTTACCAAATAAGGGTCCAACACGATCTTACTCTTATTTTTTTTTCTTTATTTTGATGGGCTTTAAACTAGAATCATAATAAATCCTACAAAATGACGTTTTCATCATAAAGCCAGCATCCCAGCCATCTATCTGCGTAGCTAGCTAGGGAAATGTATGTATATCACTGGTGGCATATGTGTGTTACCGAACAGGACCCGAGCAATAAATCACTCCTATACCACAATTACCAACAGTCCAGTGAATGAGTCCAGGGAAACCTTATGTGACAAACTACAACAACCACAATGGTAATATAAAATATGTCTTTTATGAAATACTACACTAGTGCTCCAAAGGTATATCAGTGGACATTCGTCTTAAAAAAAATCCAGCTACCATTCCAGCATGGACACACAATCACATATGCAGTCCTAGTCACAATCTATCTCTGGTCTAAAAGAGTAGTAAGGAAAAAAATTCATTGAGTCCCTCAGATTAAACCGTACAACACATATGAATACGGTCTGCCATACAACGCTGTAACATCACGTGACAATCGCCTCCATGGGCAGCACGGTGGCTTAGTGGTCAGCACTTCTGCCTCACAGCACTGGGGGTCAGGAGTTCGATTCCTGGCTATGACCTTATCTGTGTCGAGTTTGTATGTTCTCCCCGTGTTTGTGTGGGTTTCTTCCGGGTGCTCCAGTTTCCTCCCACAATCCAAAAATATACTGGTAGGTTAATTGGCTGCTATCAAATTGACCATAGTCTGTGTGTGTTAGGGAATTTAGACTGTAAGCTCCAATGGGGCAGGGACTGATGTGAGTGAGTTCTCTGTACAGCGCTGTGGAATAAGTGGCGCTATATAAATGATGATGATAATGTGGTGGTTTATCAATGTGATCAATCACCATACTTTTTAATTTGAGGTCTGGATTCTATTTACTAAAACTGGTTGATAAGGGTGATTTTCCATCTCTGCTTATTGAAAATCACTTATTGCTGTAATCTATCAATAAAATATCGCCAGGGAAGCTGAGCAATCCTGGATAGTGACCGTACATGTACGCAATCCTTGTTTGCATGGGGAAGCAATCGGCAGCGAATCTTCCTCTTAATATATAAGACCTTATCTCCGGTGAATAGACCAATTTTCACCACAGATAGGCGTTATGTCCTATAATAAATAGACCTCTTGATGACTAAGATAGCCAAATGTGCAGCTACAAGTTTAATATCATCTGAACTTCTTTCTTTTCAAAGAAATTAGTGGAGCATGGCAACAATTTATGAATGAAAAACTTTTGTCACTGTGTGGGTGACAGGATTTATCTCCACGAGTCATAGAACGGCACAGATTGTGACTGACTTTTCAGCGCGGAATTAAAATAATCGTGCAAATATTTAGACCTAGGGTCAGATTGAACCTGTGAATGCTTTTATTGACCCCTTCTATACACATGTAGTTATTTCTGGAGCGATGCCATTCGGTGTGTTGATGGAAATCTAGACACACTTGCCCAAATTAAGTCGCATGGCGCTAGCAGGATTTTGCACCGTGCCGCCGCCATTTTGCACTTCGTAAATGAGGCCAATAGTCTATTTGCACCCCTTGTAATTTTGCATTTTGCTAATAATTCCTACATATAAAACCTCCAAACTACTAAACAACCCCAATGGTTACATTTGATTATTAAATTTTTTTTTTTGAAATTGCCCTATACAATTGTCCCTATTTTGGTTGCAGTTCTCAGTATTTGTTCTTATGCTGTATGTGATAAACCATACTTGCCAACTCTCCCGGAATGTCCGGGAGACTCCCGCATTTCGCGAGAGTCTCCCGGACTCCCGGGAGAGTATGGCAATCTCCCTGATCTGCCCACTTCCTAGTGAAGTGGGCAGAATTCGGTTCAAACGCCGCGATTCACCGGGAATCGCGGCGTTTGGCCCTGCCCCCGCTGTAAAATGACGCGATTTGCGTCATCACGGGGGCGGGGCTAAAATGACGCGAATTTCGAAGCCGCGCCCCCTACACGCCCACCTCCCCCTTGCATCTCCCGGACGTAAATTATAAAATGTCGGCAAGTATGTGATAAACATTACATAATTACGACTATTTGAAAGTCAGCGTAATAATAGAATAATAATGTCCAGTCAAGTGTCTGCTTTGCATGAGGCAAACAGAGGCAGCTGTCTCAGGGTTTGAGTGGCAGCACGTTTTAGTTTACAAATGCTAATTTACTTGCTGCAAACGTCAAAATTTGTGTATTGTTTCCTGTTGGTACATGACGGAAATATTGTGTTTTACAGCGCACTTTGCACTAATACAGATATAAATGATGATTTGTGTATGGGGTGAGAGAGACGTCATTTCACTTACCGCCTCAGGCAGCAGATTGGCTAGGTGGACATATTGAATAGGTGTATGTCCTATGTCTGCACACAATGTGTACACATTCAGCAGCAAAGCATCCCTGGGAATTTGCAAATGTTGGCAAGTATGCAAGTGGTGTATGTGTAGCTATTGCTGCTGTCCTGTGTTGGTATGTAAATAAATGCGATATAGACCGCCTCTCCTGTGAACTACAAGCGCTGCTCTCTTCTTGTCTCACAGTGAGTTAGGGATGTAGATGTCCCTCCTCTCTGTGTCACTTCTCCAGGTCTCCGAAGACACTGTGTAGAAGAGAAGCTTATTAACAAGCTCTCACAAGACAGTTATTTTTGGAGGAGTCTCGGAGGACCTGACCCTGAAGAGGGGAACTCATTTATTCCACAGCTCCACTGTCCTGCCATTTCCTGCAGAGAAAGGGGAAAAGTGAAAACACATGTTCTGAGGCGAGGTTTAGGAAACCCCGCACAAGACAGATGAGACCTCCTATCCCCGGTACATTAGTCAATGCCGGGATGGTTGCCAACCCAGGTGTTCCTGGCTCTGTCCAAATTTGCCAAGAACAATGAATATAGCAGCTGATGGCGCTGACAGAACCCCTCGCTAATTTCCTGTGTCTTGGCATCTCAAGACCCCTTTCCCACAATTATCAAGAGGATTCTAAGAGTTTATGTTCACCTTGACAGGCATAGATCTAGTTCATTAGGACAGGATCGTGATGGATTTATATGTAATGTCCAGTGATCTCCTGACTGCAGATTATCAGGACAGGATCACAAAATTCTGTATTTATATCGAATGTCCAGCGATCTCCTAGCTGCAGATTATCAGGACAGGATCACACAGAGATGGGTTTATATCTCATGTCCAGTGATCTCCTGACTGCAGATTATCAGGACAGGATCACACAGTGCTGGGATTATATATAATGTCCAGTGATCTCTTGACTGCAGATTATCAGGACAGGATCACACAGTGCTGGGATTATATATAATGTCCAGGGATCTCCTGACTGCAGATTATCAGGACAGGATCACACAGTGCTGGGATTATATATAATGTCCAGTGATCTCTTGACTGCAGATTATCAGGACAGGATCACACACTGCTGGGATTATATATAATGTCCAGGGATCTCCTGACTGCAGATTATCAGGACAGGATCAAACAGTGCTGGGTTTACATAAGGGACCTCATTTAGAGTCGGACGCAAAGTCCGTTTTAGGCGCATCCAACAACAAAACACTATCATGCATGTGCAGAAAACACCAAATCCGCCTGCATCTTGGACACTTGCGCCTAAAACAGACTTTGCTTCCGACTCTAAATGAGGTCCATAATGTCCAGTGATCTCCTGACCCAGATCTCTCCTTGGCAGTCCTCCCGACACTTTTTATTGGTGAATGGCCTTTCCATCTACCCACCAGCTGCTTGACTGAAGCCATCATACTCATTAACTGCGTGCCCGCACAGTTCATGGCTGTGCCTGGTGGCCAGCTGAGGATACTTCCCGGCCATTCTGATTGTGGAAAAAAGTGAGCAGTTCTTATACTCTAAAAACATGATAGACACATAGTGGATTGTATGGTACACAATTTAGATGATAAACTTCGCTGGGGCAGAGCACAATGCGAATGATTGAACATTCACTGGAAAGCACTACATAATATGATATTTATGTATATATAAATAAAATGTAATAATAATAAATACCTGGGGTTGTATCTCATGTTATATGTATCACTATAACTAAATAACGTCTTAATCGCTGCAGCTGTCAGCAAGTGAAATCAGCCTTAAGCTGCCAACACACTAATCAGCTGGGGGGAAATTGGTCATTTTAAAGAAAATCTCTTCATGACTCTAGGATCAAAATGATCAGCTTAACCCTGCGTGTGGGCGGGGTCGCCGTCTGACCGTACTGCTTAAGCTCTACCTGATCCAGTTGTTTAGTCGCTGAACAACCAGATATGTGCCGTTAGGCCCAGCAGGTGTGGGCAAATTAGACACAGATGCAGTCATTAGGCAATCAAGCCAAATGACCAGATCTGCCCGTGTGTGGCACCAATGAAATAAGAACCAGAATCCCCAGATGG
The DNA here is from genome assembly GCF_038048845.1 of Mixophyes fleayi. Classification (NCBI taxonomy): domain Eukaryota; kingdom Metazoa; phylum Chordata; class Amphibia; order Anura; family Limnodynastidae; genus Mixophyes; species Mixophyes fleayi. The sequence continues at coordinate 59,863,657 of NC_134405.1, read as the reverse complement.
AAAAATAATATTTGTTCACTATTGTAGGATCACACATGGGGAAATGTTATCGCCAGTGCAGTGTGGAACTTTCACAACCCTTATTGTGTTGTGTACACTTGATATAAGAACACCCTTTAAATTAAGGCATGGCTCAAGTTGGTTAACTAGTTGGCTGCCAGTAGTTTGCCTAAGTAGACATCAGTGTGTCGGTAGGACAGAAAAAAAAATATGTCTATTTATAATTATTAGGGTTAAATAAACAGAGCTGTTTTTGAGGCTGGCACATATGTCTTTATATTTAATAGAATCCTCTCTTTCAATTCCTTGTTTGTGTTTTGGTTTTGTGGTGTCCCCCTCCCCACCCTTGCTGTCACCTTGGCTCCTGTCTCACATACTCTAGATTCCCGGTATCTCAGTCCCCAGCGGCCCATTGTATTCCAGGCAGATGGAGCCCGTTCCACCGAGAATTTACAGTGTGACAGCAATATGAATAGCCCGACAAAAAATCAGCCAGCTCTGGCATAGTTCTAGGGCCAAAACAGAGCATTTATGAGCTGGAGTCTGTGCCTAAATTGTATGTGCGATAACCACCTCTGCTTATGAGTAAAAAGAAAGAAATCTGAAGAACTGACAGTCTAATTTCCTAGATATGAGCATGTTCTGTGGTGTTTATTAGGACTACTCTTAGATAACAGTAATGTATACAGCACCCCACAATATTGAAGAGTAACCCCTACAGTGCGCACAGTGGTGTTTCTCATATTCCCAAATGTTTGAACACTGTCATTGGCCCCATGCAATAAGGATTGAGTGTACAGTCCCAGTCCCTATCTCACATAGGTACTAGAGAGCAATGTTTAATACTATCACTTATCCATTAGAGTGTAAGCTCTCAGGAGCAGGGTCCTCTCTTCCTGTCTTCTTGTCCGCTCCCACCTCTTCCACCTGTGCGTCTTTGTATTAAGACTCTTACATGTTCTGTATCACGCTATATGTGTGTTCTATACCTTGCCTATTATGTCTTACGTATTATGCTTAATTTCTCGGCACTATTGCATTAATACTTCTTGAATGTTCTGTATTTTGCCTGTGCTTGTGCTGTATTTTGATTGTTGGATCTCTACATTTTATGTACTATGCTCAATTTCTCCACTCCACTACTATGCTCTATTTCTCCACCGCATTGCAGAATTTTGTGGAACCATATGAATAAACAATAAGAATGAGAATGAGAACAATAAATAACACTGTGACATGAAAAATACACCCAGGCCTATTTTGTACCTATCTGGGGTGTAAGATGGTTCTCTGATGGAGAATACCTGGCACACATGTTTATTTGAATGGTGTTACATAATGTACACAGTGACTTACAGCAAACAAAAGAATTTCAGACCAAGTTCCCTGTTCCAAAGAGCTTACAGTTTAATTAGGTAAACGGGATATATAAAGTCAGATAGGTGTACAAAAGTGTGACTTTTAAAAGTGCCAGTAATAGTAACGTAAGTGATTTTAAAACAATTTTCAGACACATTGATGACGAGCAGATACAGTTAAGAACGTCAATATGGACCTTTGAGCGCTGCATCCTGGTTTCATGTTAACTGGATTCATTTTGTGTTTCTATGAGCATTTTAAATTATATTAAATGATAAAAGACCATGAAATATAAATAGACAACGATAAATGCATCCAATACATATAGTGAGAGGAATTTGTACTGAGCAGATGATTAATACTGAAAAATAGGGACAACTGTGTCTATTGAAACTGTGTAATAGGTAAAGGCAGAAAAACTGTACATAAGGACAGTGCAATAGGGCTGGCTGCCATCACCTCTCCTGACCAGAAGGAGGCGCTGTATAAGAAAGCACTGTATGTACCTCTGTCATTAATATACACAGTGCTGTGTATTATAAGATATCAGTCATTTTTCTGTGGGCTTCTGCCATCTATTAATTAGTGTTATTCTTCTAATTCATGGGCAGATATTTGGAGTTAATGTAATATATCAAACAAATGGGAAAAAGCGAAATATGTGGTTTGTTTTCTTTATCATTAAAACCTATAAGTGGGGTCCTATTTTCTAAAAATAAGTTTTCCTATAGGGATTTCTATTATAATTTTTCTTATAAAAATGCATTACTGTGACAGTCTTTGCTGGCACTGAATAGGTTAAGACATGGCACTCACTTTTCCTATAGGTCATATTTTGCAGGGGGGCTGGGGCTGCACCTTGTAGTTGGGGGTGACACGTGATTTATGGTCCCTGATTCCTAGCACATGTCTGTGAGTGAGAGCTCCTTCCCATGTCCTAAGTGTGTTCATGCTGTTAATGTCTGTGTCCTCACCCCTAAATCAGCAGAGCTGTCAGATGGGCTGTCCTGCTGCCGCGACCCCCGGCTCACATCTGCTGTGCATACCTCGCACCTCCCCCGCTTTGTATCGGGTCCTGAGCATCCTGACAGCAGCTCCTTCCCCTACATTCACCAGGACCCCTAGCAAAACAAAGATCTGACAGTAAAGAGTTAAAAACTGACCCTTGAAAGCCCGTAGTAAAGTCTTTTTTTTGTGCAATCTGAACTCAATATAGACCAGTAGCTGTGTGCATGGTGCAGACACAGCAAATTGAGGAATGGGATACAAGGTTCAGATACTAACCAGATACAATGCTTGTATGGAGGTGCACGCCCCATTCTGCCCTATCGTGGATTTGTGGAGGTGTTTTGTGTGAAATTTTACAGATTTGTGACAGAAATATGGTTGCAAAGCACCTGAAAGTACAGGATACTAACACATTTACACCACCACCACTTTATTGAATGGGAACCTATACTTCCTCCTAAAATAGAGCTAACCTGGCCCTCATTTAAGTATTACATAAACTCATAACAGTAACAGGACATCTGGGAGCTTTTATTTATATTTTAATGTTTTATTGACATTGGTTTCTGCAAGCCTATTATTGCTTTGCCTATACAGAAAAGACACAGACTGAGCAAAAGTATCGCTCAGCTACCTTGGCGATATTTTATTGATAAATTGTGGTGTGAGGTCATTCTTTTTTATTGTTACGATAAGCATTATAATAAATAGACCCTTAAATATTGTTTTTGCATTTTTGTGTACAAGTGGGTGCATTATTGCATCTCTCCTGAATCTCCTATGGTCCGGCAAGGTTCATCCAACGCATTGAGCAAATTTTGTTCATCCCTTAAGTGACACCATTTTGTCGTGCTTGACTCCAAAAAAACAGCCACAATAGCAGAAAAATAGGAGCATGATATAACAAAGCAGGAATGAACACTCCAGCCTTGTTTTTCCATGTTTAAATGACTCCCACTGAATGCAATGTGTACAGCTGCAGACAGAGCAAACTAAGGAATCACAGTCCGCATATAATGTGTTATATCTATATAAATTAACATCTAAATACTGCAGCAGCTTAAAAAAAACGTTAACATTTCCATACCCCTTTAATTCTTCCATCGATGCGCTCTTTCTGATCATTAAAGTTTATCATTATATTATTGTAATTTTATTATTTAAATCGGCTGGCCAGATAATAGCGGGCAAACCCTTTTACTTTGTGTTTTTGTCTGTAGTGGGAGACGGGTACTTGGTTCATTCAGTAAAGGCTAAATCCGCCTGGCATCATCATCATCATCATCATCATTTATATCCCTTTCGCCTGCAATGGGAATTACATTTGTAAATGTTCCCTGTATAGAAATGTGGTGTGTTCTATGTTACACTATCCAAAACAGAGCTAAGTCATGACCAATTAGTACCAATAAAGATGGACTGAACAGTGATCTCTACCCTATCTCCTAAAATAACCATAACACATCCTGATGCACCTTCAAGCATAAGCTCACGGAAAAGGACTTCAGTTGTCACAGGTCTGGCTTATGAGGACACCGATGCGTTAAATGTGTAAAGAGAATCAGCCAATATTGTTTTCTTGCTGTACACCCCATTGAGTTCAATGTTTATCTCCAGCCTCTGTGGAGTCGATCCCAGCAAGGGAAATACTAAGCTCGCCCTTGCACTATCCACTTGATGTAAGAAGGACCAATGGGTACTCACTTGGGATGAGAATCCAGGCTGATGACACGGGCAAGGAGCATGGGAACCAGGGAGATTATAAGAAGTGAGGCCAGACTGGATGGGGATTGGGGTTTCCAATGGACAGCAGTCACTGAGGAAGAAGAGGACCACTAGGAATCGACTACTGAATCCAGGAAGCCTCCAGGTGTGTGCCTGCCAAAAGTGGGGAGACTTTACCGGAGAGTGAGAGCTTTAACGCTACATCACTGGAAATGAGACGGGAGCCTCAAGACATCTGCTAGATCTCTCTTGTAGCTTGTATGTTTATCCCAATGTTCTTGTTACTGCATACCATAAAGTTGGTTATGTGATTATTGGTAGTGATTATACTTCCCTTTGGTGGAGTGTTAAATAAAATTCATAGTTGATCTGTGTAAAATGGTGATCTGGGGGTAGATGTGTTAAGCATAGGTTCCTGCAAGTCGGATATCGGTGACTCTGCAGAGGAAATTTAAAGCTGCAATTACTTTCAAGGTAAAACTTGGAGGTGTTGGCAGGGGTCAGGAGGTAGAGAGGGCTCTGCTTCTGAGAGCTAATATTCTGGAGGGATGAGGAAACAAATGTAGACAATTCAGGCGGTGGAAAAGTGGAATGGGCAGGTGGAGAGTGAGAATGGATTGCCTTAGGATGGATTGCTGTGCAAGCATGAAGAGGAGTTTTGAGGAAGCACTTGAAAGATTAGAGGTTGCGGGCGAGTCAACAATGTCCTTTTTGATTTGAACTAGGGAATGACCTGTACCCTTATAGTTTTCCTGCAGTGGATATGTCAGGGTTGGTGCATCAAGGGACTTTATATGTACTTTTTCCCACCAAACCGTGGCTCAAAGCTTACAGACCCCATGTGTGTGTGTGTGTGGGGGGGGGGGGGGGGGGGGGGGACAGGGGCAGTGTTTATAGTTATACATACTAGTTCTAATCTTTCTTTTTCTGAGTTGTGCATTATTTTCAAAGCTGAGACCATCATATTGTTTTCTAAATCAATGCAACATTGTAAGGATTATATATACTGAACTACAGATCCCAGAATGCATTGTGATTGGGATAAGTGTGCTTTTTTAAGCTTTGTGACACCCAGGTAATCATCTTACAAACACCAAGGACAAGGAACTCATTAGAGGATCAAAAAACTGTGTACAAAGTGTTTACTAATTACAGAATCTGGGTCATGGGTCCCTTTGGACCTCAGACATCTGGTAGGCTCTAATTAAACAGCATAGAGCCAACACATAGGAGAATGTGCCTATAGTAAATTAATGTCCGGACGTCAGATGTAACCCCTTCATTTCCAAAATGGTGATTTCCAGTCACAGAGTGCATGCAAATTAAATTGTCTTACTTGTATTGGGGTATCTAGTTATAAAGTTGGACCACCAAACTCCCTAGTCATTCTTCTCTTACTATACACAAGTCCCATGTACAGATCTCCTGCACACTGGTTACACATGGTACACAGTCCTTACACACATGAAGCTAAGTTCATATAACCAATTTGTCTTGGAGGATGCTGGATATTTGGGCCACCCACCAATGTATTGTGTATTGTCTGTGAATACTGAGACTGCAGATTGTCTGCATTGGATATCTCCTAACATTTACACATGCAAAATTAGGACAAAATAAGCCCCAAAGAGCCCACTTTTGTCTGATGCGCCGCCCTTTTCAGTATAAGCTCCATCCCTTTTTACGGTCTGTGGTTCGCGGCTGTTCTGCCGAACCAGGACAGTTGAGAGATAAGGCACTGATCTTTAATTCTATCTGACTTACATCAGTACTTCTTTGTCAGACACCAATAATGCAGCAACTACTGGCAAACAAGATGACTCTGTATATGCGCTACAACAAACTAAGTGAGCCCTAAAGGCTCAAATACCAAACTACAGTTTACAGGCTGCAGAAGCGGTGTAAGATCTACAGTGCAAAAGAAGGGAAAGGTCACTGGGTGTGTTTGGATACTAAAGCATTGTTACCTACTCTCCCGGAATGTCCGGGAGGCCCTCGTAATATTGGGACACCTCCTGGAGTGTGTGGACGGAAGACTAACCTCCTGCTCCCAACTTTGCCTCCGAACTGGACTCACTGGAGTGTGGGCAAACTGGGGCCAGGCTTATTTTGTCCCGCTTTTGACTGGGTAAATGTGTGCATCTAGGAAGTAACCATCATCTCTTCTATGTATACATCTAGGAGTAACTTTTATCTCTACTACGTATGCATCTAGGAGTAACCGTTATCTCTTCTACGTATGCATCTAGGAGTAACCGTTATCTCTTCTACGTATGCATCTAGGAGTAACCGTTATCTCTACTACGTATGCATCTAGGAGTAACCCTCATCTCTATTACGTATGCATCTAGGAGTAACCCTCATCTCGTCTACGTATGCATCTAGGAGTAACCCTCATCTCTTCTATGTATGTATCTAGGAGTAACCCTCATCTCTACTACGTATACATCTAGGATTAACCCTCATCTCTACTATGTATGTATCTAGGAGTAACCCTCATCTCTATTACGTATGCATCTAGGAGTAACCGTCATCTCTTCTACGTATGCATCTAGGAGTAACCCTCATCTCTATTACGTATGTATCTAGGAGTAACCCTCATCTCGTCTACGTATGCATCTAGGAGTAACCCTCATCTCTATTACGTATGCATCTAGGAGTAACCCTTATCTCCTCTACGTATGCATCTAGGAGTAACCGTCATCTCTTCTACGTATGCATCTAGGAGTAACCCTCATCTCTACTACGTATGCATCTAGGAGTAACCCTCATCTCTACTACATATGCATCTAGGAGTAACACTCATCTCTACTACGTATGCATCTAGGAGTAACCGTCATCTCTTATACATTTTTGTGTTATTGGAATTGCCATATTGGGAACTGATCATACCTCAAAATAAACATTTGTAAATTGCAAAGGAAAACAAATGACATGTCAACCACAATACGTGTACTAAATGGAACATAATTCATCCATTTTACAACAAATGTGAATTAAAAAAGTGTACAATAATATATATTTTATAAGTGCAAAGGGGGGACAAGTGGCATGGGTCATAAATTATTCCTTTTGTTTTATGCCGCCACATTTGTGTTACAATGCCACTAATATAAGACCCCCCCAAGTGTCCCTCAATTTCTCTCTTCTCCTTGGCAGTGAATAAGAGATTCTGAGAATGAGGCATTTTTAAAGGATTTTGATCTGTTATTGTCATCCTGAGATGGTGATATGACATGCATAATTTTGCATATTAAACTGTAATTGCTACACTATTGACCAATCCTCTAGTCTAGGTAGATCATCAATTATTTATTTGCATTAAATTGGAGATATCGCGCCATCACTTGTGTACACGCAAGCCGGCAGTACAGGAGGCACAGTGAGGATCCTCAGCCGGCAGTACAGGAGGCACAGTGAGGATCCTCAGCCGGCAGTACAGGAGGCACAGTGAGGATCCTCAGCCGGCAGTACAGAAGGCACAGTGAGGATCCTCTTCCGGCAGTACAGGAGGCACTGAGGATCCTCAGCCGGCAGTACAGGAGGCACAATGAGGATCCTCAGCCGGCAGTACAGGAGGCACAGTGAGGATCATCAGCCGGCAGTGCAGGAGGCACAGTGAGGATCGTCAGCCGGCAGTACAGGAGGCACAGTGAGGATCCTCAGCCGGCAGTACAGGAGGCACAGTGAGGATCCTCTACCGGCAGTACAGGAGGCACAGTGAGGATCCTCAGCCGGCAGTACAGGAGGCACAGTGAGGATCCTCAGCCGGCAGTACAGGAGGCACAGTGAGGATCCTCAGCCGGCAGTACAGGAGGCACAGTGAGGATCGTCAGCCTGCAGTACAGAAGGCACAGTGAGGATCGTCAGCCGGCAGTACAGGAGGCACAGTGAGGATCGTCAGCCTGCAGTACAGAAGGCACAGTGAGGATCGTCAGCCGGCAGTACAGGAGGCACAGTGAGGATCCTCAGCCGGCAGTGCAGGAGGCACAGTGAGGATCGTCAGCCTGCAGTACAGAAGGCACAGTGAGGATCCTCAGCCGGCAGTACAGAAGGCACAGTGAGGATCGTCAGCCGGCAGTGCAGGAGGCACAGTGAGGATCGTCAGCCGGCAGTACAGGAGGCACAGGAGGATCCTCAGCCGGCAGTACAGGAGGCACAGTGAGGTTCCTCAGCCGGCAGTATAGGAGGCACAGGAGGATCCTCAGCCGGCAGTACAGGAGGCACAGTGAGGTTCCTCAGCCGGCAGTGCAGGAGGCACAGTGAGGATCCTCTACCGGCAGTACAGGAGGCACAGTGAGGATCCTCAGCCGGCAGTACAGGAGGCACAGTGAGGATCCTCAGCCGGCAGTACAGGAGGCACAGTGAGGATCCTCAGCCGGCAGTACAGGAGGCACAGTGAGGATCGTCAGCCTGCAGTACAGAAGGCACAGTGAGGATCGTCAGCCGGCAGTACAGGAGGCACAGTGAGGATCGTCAGCCTGCAGTACAGAAGGCACAGTGAGGATCGTCAGCCGGCAGTACAGGAGGCACAGTGAGGATCCTCAGCCGGCAGTGCAGGAGGCACAGTGAGGATCGTCAGCCTGCAGTACAGAAGGCACAGTGAGGATCCAGGAGGTAATACTACTAGGAGGTCTCACAATATTGTGGGAGGTCAGACAACTATGTGTATTACATAGCACATTAGAACAGCCCACAGAGAACAATGTGGCAACAATGCAACACTTTCAAGTCTTAGTAATAAAACCCCAACCAGGGCAATGCTTATTTTTATGTTTATTTTCTTCTACAGCAGTTATTACAGATTTGATATGAAAGAGACCATGACTTTGCCATCTGGAGTTAGTGACAGATCACGCTATGTGTGGAGTGACACCTACTCTGCCTGTGTGATGTGTGTGGGGAGATAACGCAATCTGTGTGCAGAATGATGCTGACAATAACGTAGTTGAATGTCCCATTCAGAGGACACTGGCAGGGGGTACAAACATCCCTTTATACCTCTAAGCACCAATATTAGAACTGATTTCCCACTATGTCTTATCGATATAAGTAGTAACGTTATAATTTACCAACCCTAATGCTCAATATGTATATTTGACAAGGGACAAGACAGAGGACGAGGTGGGTGAAACTTTGACAGCCGTAGCCCCTGTGTGAGGATGTTACAGTAAACCTGAGTGAATCACTGACAGGCGCTGACCAATTAGAGCGCGCCCATCACATGGATGAATGCGGTCATGTCAGTGAGGTGACATTATGTAATGATCTTTATTTACGGATCGAGGGCGGAAAAGTGTATCCGGGAGGGTAATCTACTTTTCCGTAAGTCCCGTAAGTCTCCTAATATTACAGGAGTCTATCGGACATAACGGGAGATTAGGCAACTATGACACTGTTGCATTTGTTTGTGTCATCTGCAAAAATGCAGACTTTATCTTCAATACCATTAGATAGTGAAGAGCACTGGTCCTATTACAGATCCCTGGGGTGCTGCACTGGTAACCTTTCTTTTCTCTGAGTGGAATCCATTCATTACAACTCTCTGTTGTGTATCCTCAAAAGAACATCTTATCCATTCAGAAACCAGTGACATCACTGACTTTGCAGCCTATCAGTTTGCAGGAAACTAGTGACATCACTGGGATTGCAACCTATCAATTCCTTAGTTACCAAGATTTGTACATATTTTCCAAGGACACTGCTGCAGAGCCAAAGTATCCACGCAGGTAACACATAATACTGCCTTTCTGGACCTTGGTTGACTCTCCCACATAGTCAGGCTTTGGTCCGACTGCAAGTACAGTTGGGAGGTATGTCCTGCTTCACATCACTCTGGCCTTAATCCATCTCTGACACCATTATTACTAAATTTGATAATAGTGCACTTTTTTTTATTTAAAATTCTCCCTTTCAATAAATGTTAACTTCTCTAAAAGCCTAGAAAATGAGAATCGATGGTAAGATTGACATCTAACATGCAAACACAGGAATGGTATTCTGCTGTTGATCAATGCTGAAAAACAGGGACGTCTCCAGGGACGAATCAGTAAAACCTGGGGCTTTCCCTGCAAGTTATGGACAGTCGACACCTATGCAATTCATTAGCAACTAGTGGCTTCCCTAAGGCAGGCTGATGCGAGATGTAGAGGAGACCCAGTTACATCAACACATTCCTGTCATTTGAGGCTTTAAAACATTAACAATAAAATAGTTCTTTGGTAGTAAGTTGGCTGGACTAATAGCTCATTGTGACTTCCTCACTACTGTGTAAAGACCATATATCAGGTTTAATATATTTATTTTCTATTTAGATGTGACAGCAGTTCACACTTTCTGCCCTCACCAGCTTTGCTCCATATTTCATGTGCACTAGTAGAGGAAGTGAGTGTATTCACAGCTGACCTGCCAGCCATTAGTTAGCACAATTAATGACCAGAGCCCCAGACAGTGGAATCCCAGGCATGCCTTCCCTTATAATATATTGTTATTTCAGTGGTGTTAAACCTGTTAACCCAGTCATTGCTGGAGGGTCTAGCACACACAGATTGACAGATGGCAGCGGGTCGTAGAGATAAACGCAGCCAGTCTTAATGATTAACTCAATAAATTCCCGCAGACAGACCCAATCTGTCACAGTGACCTGATACCCAGCAATTAGCAATAAATATTAGTTCCAGCCCAATGCTCAGTGCTAAACTCTGCCCAATTACCTCACCAATAAGCCACTTTCCTGATATCCTAATCACATCAATACGTTATGACAGATAATAAAGGTGATGAAAAAGCCTTACTTTTGTCTACAGACAACAAACACAAGCACTGACCTCCAGAAGTGACAGGAATGAGCATTGGAAGGTGACTTATAGGGCCTGATTCATTAACAAATGCAAAACAAATCAAATGTGTGTTTCTTTTAAAATGCACATTTCATCAGGTATACACATGTCCGTATTCAGCAAGGAGCGGATCTGAAGATACGTCTGTTGATGATGTGGGCAGCACGGTGGCTTAGTGGTTAGCACTTCTGCTTTACAGCACTGGGGTCATGAGTTCAATTCCTGTCCATGACCTTATCTGTGTGGAGTTTGTATGTTCTCCCCGTGTTTGTGTGGGTTTCCTCTGGGTGCTCCAGTTTCCTCCCATAATAGCAAATTGACCCTTGTCTGTGTGTGTGTATATATTAGGGAATTTAGACTGTAAGCCCCAATGGGGCAGGGACTAATGTGAGTGAGTTCTCTGTACAGTGCTGGGGAATTAGTGACGCTATATAAATAAATGGTGATGATGATGAATACGGGTCTAGGTGCACTCTGTTTAAAGTAACAGACAAGACTCTGCAGCATACGTCCAATACATATGTGGAATATAAAGTTCCAAAAGACCGCACACACAAAAAAACTATTCAATGTCACCAGTTAATAAAAAATAAAAAAATGTTATTTTCGTAAGTGTCCTTTGCGCTCAAAGACGAATTGATCGTTGCTGCGTTCTGTTGCGTATGGTCCAATTCTGGGCATGCGCAGAGCAGTTGTGCGTATTATACCCAATGTATCACCATTTAATGAATCAGGTCCATAGAGTGATGGCAAAAAGCAGGCTGACATACAGCAGTGAGTTTGGTTCTGACCAGGTGCAATCTGCGTGGAGTTTGTATGTCCTCCCTATGTTCACATGGGTTTCCTTGCTGGTCCAACAACATTCAGGTAATAGTCTTCTGCCCACTAATCCTAGCCCACTTTTTTAACATCAATGTGCATATGATGTGCACAGATACCAATATAATAAAAATAATATTGAAACACACAAAAGTGACACATGTAATAAAGCCAGTATTGATGTCCCCTCACTGTCATTATTAATTTAAGACATAAATGAGGTTGGAATGAACAATATTTTAAGAAAATTAAAAAAATGATCATAATGAATGGTGTAGCACTACAATGGCAGTAGACCCCACTTTAAAGGGACATTTTACTTCTTTCCACCTTGTGTATTTTCAGTCAGACCCATGACCAATGCCAAGTGTCGGATGGAGTGGTGTAAAGCACACTGATACTGGACTGTGGAGCAGTGGAAATGTGTTCTGTGGAGTGATGAATCACGCTTCTCTGCTTGGCAGTCAGATGGGTGAGCCTGGGTTTGACAGATGCCGGGAGAACATTACCTGCCTGACTGTATTATGCCAACTGGGAAGTTAGGTGGAGGACGGATAATGGTATTGGGCTGTTTTTCAGGGTTTGGGCTAGGCCCCTTATCTCCAGTGAAGGGCAATCTTAATGCTTCAGAATGCCAAAGTCATTTTGGGCAATGCTATGCTTCCAACTGGCAACAGTTTGTCGAAGGCCCTTTTCTATTCCAACATGACAAAGCAAGGACTACACAGACATGGTTTGATGAGTTTGGTGTGGAAGAACTTGATTGGTCCGCACAGAGCCCTGACCTCAACCCCATCGAACACCTTTGGGATGAACTGGAACGGAGATTGTGAGCCAGTCCTTCTCATCCAACATCAGTGCCTGGCCTCATAAATGCTCTACAGAATGAATGGGCACATATTCTTACAGAAACACTCCAACGTCTTGTGGAAAGCCTTTCAAGAAGAGTGGAAGCTTGCTGCAAAAAGGGGGACCAACTTCATATTAAAGTATATGTCTTTGAATGCAATGTCATTACAGTCCCTGCTGGTGTAATGGTCAAGCGTTAGAATATTTTTGGCCATATAGTGTATGTTGTGGCTCCAAAACGTGGCATGGAGCATCACAAATAGCAACTCCTGGCTTGTACCTATTAGGTGTGGTACCAGTTCTAAGGTGGTCATTACCTATTTACGTACTATTATTAGTGTTAAAGAAAAATTAGTTAAAGTATGATCTTTAATGCCAGTGAGTAACTGGTTTTATGGTTTCTGCATCACACACATATTGTCAACAACAATTTTTTGTTGGTAAGATAAAAGTGAAACGATGCACAAAAATGACATATTGCATAGCTCTCTTACAACAGAACATGCACATTCATTTTATTTTATTTATTTTGAGATGTAAGTGCTATTTCAGGTATTGATTTTCCGAAGAAGTGTCTGCATTTTAATAGAGTGCAGTAAATCCATTGTGTTAAAGGGTTAATGTATGTAAAGCCATGGAAATATGGAACACGTGTTCACTCACAAGAGAATATTCCTGACAGGCCCATTAATTCTTTCAGCCTTCAGGAGATTTTCCTCAGATTGTGTGTGAAATCAGCTCCTAACGATGCTGCGTGCCACAGACAAGGAACTGGTTGTATGCCTGTCTTTACCTCTGTAGTGAGTACCTTGTTACCCATAATTCTTCTGGGCATTGAACTATCGGATGTACATGAATACAAATTGCTTCAGCTCTTGTATAAAACTTCCACTAAAATGTTTATACAATGATCTATGCATTCAGTGATCTGGATGTATGTGATAGTGTATAATCTTTGTATAAATGCTGACCTGTTTCCTTGACATTAAACTAACTTTGCTGTGTTTTACATTTATTACATTACATTCATGTTTGTGTTTTTGTGGCTCTTTTCACAGGAATACAGGTGATCATACAACTGTTATTTCACATGTGCGCCTGGTACAAGATCCATAAACCATGTATTGTACAATGGATAGGTTTGGGAACCAACATCACTGCGACAGGACAGTAATTTAGATTTTCCTAATCTCCTCTAGTAAACTATGTACTGCTTACGTGCAGTAAATAGTTGAAGTAGCATTGCTCACCCCTCATCACCATACTTGCCAACTCTCCCGGATTGTCCGGGAGACTCCCGCATTTTGCGAGAGTCTCCCGGACGAGTGTGGCAATCTCCCTGATAGGAAGGGGGAAAAATTTAGTTTAGCCCCGCCCCCACTGTAAAATGACGCGATTTGCGTCATTCCGTTACGGGGGCGGGGCCAAAATGACGCGATTTCGCAGCCCCGCCCCCTACACGCCCACGTCCCAGCCGGCATCTCCCGGAAAAAGAAAAAAAAATGTTGGCAAGTATGCTCATCACTCACAAATCAGGAACAAAAATGGCATCTGTATAAGGCTCTCAGTGTTTGCCTTTGCTAAAATGGCTGCCTTGCTGAATTTGATTTTGCATTTGATGTATTGCATACTTGCCAACTCTCCCGGAATGTCCGGGAGACTCCCGCATTTTGTGAGAGTCTCCCGGACTCCCGGGCGAGTGTGGCAATCTCCCGAATTCTGCCCACTTCACTAGGAAGTGCCCCACTTCCTAGTGAAGTGGGCAGAATTAGATCCCAAACGCCGCGATTCCCGGTGAATCGCGGCGTTTGGCCCCGCCCCCGCTGTCAAATGACGCAATTTGCGTCATGACGTCACAGGGGGCGGGGCCGAAATGACGCGATTTCGGCCACCCCGCCCCTTCACGCCCCCCTCCACTGGCTGGCTCCCGGAAGGGAGCTGAAGAAAGTAGGTAAGTATGATGTATTGTCCCTCTAAACAGGGTTTGGATAATAAAGTTTCTACTCAGGGTGAGTCATAAAGCAAATCCATTTTGAAAATGAGCAGACAGCTAGCTCAGTAATGGCAGCCTTGCTTGAATCGCTGAGCTATGAGCACTGACTTTTCACTGGGCAATGGGGGGACCAATATTACTTCACAATATACTGTTCATAGGCAGTGCATAGCTAATTAATCATTTTTATATGGAGAATCCCTTTATAGCCATATAATGCACATGGCAGAAGTATGCTCACACAGTGCCCACCTCTTTCCTGGATCTCTCTTCTTTTTATGTTTTCCCCAAGACTCACAATTTCTGTCAGCCGAATAAAATGTCTGGGGTTGGGCAGCTTTTGCCCACTATTGTGATTCAGTCCAGGAAATTTGAATTGCAATATTTCTGATTTACTGTTTCCATTGGCATGATCTTTATACATGGTAGTGAGTACCAGCGGGACATAACAAAGCTGTCTTTAAGTAAAAAAAGAATGAGTAACATAGTCTGTTGCATGAAGTATATATGTGCTGAGGAAGTATTACTTACTAAACTTTGATCTGTCTGTTACATATAGCGAGTTTAGAATGTGTCACAAATGTGCAGGGCCTGATTAATGGTTCAGGCCGCCCTAGACTAATACATTTGTAGCGCCCTCTCGCCTACCATGGCTGGCCAATAGGCAGTAGGTAAAAATAGACCCCTCCTGAAATTAAAATCCGCCTCCCCCCCACTCCCCCCCAGACATTGTTTATGTTCATGTGTTTTGGAAACCCCACTTGGCTTTTTAAAGTGATCACGACAATTTTGTACACCCCGCCTCAAGCCTAGTGCCCTATTGGATAAACAGGAACTGCCAGTGTGTTATAAAAGCTTTTTGGGATATTTTACTTTAAATGTCATTGCATTATGGTACTTGGGGCTATATTATGACATTATATGGTGACATGTAGTGGGTTACAGTTGGATCAGGATTTACTATAAACTGAAAAAAGTAGCGTTGTATCTTTTTTTACCTTCACTTCAATTCCTCCTTTTCTCGCTCTTGCAGGATTGAATAAAATGACTTCTCGCATCCCTATTACTTCCCTATATTTCCCTATAGAATATGTAGGGCAGAAGCATTACTTTTATACGCATGCAATGAATTGTTCTCATTAGAATCTGTTTGTCGCCCTTTGGTGGTGAGCTTGAATCCCACTGTAATCCGTTACATAAAGTTCTTTGAATGTTTTATTAAAAAGCACTTTACTGCTGATATCAAAAAAGTTTTTGGCGACTTTATTTGGAATAAAAAGAAATCTGGGTTTGGATTGTTAGACGTCAACAGCCCAGGACCAATGGTGGCATTATTCTACCTAACATAGAACTTTATAATCAGGCTGCCCAACTCCGGTATTTGCGGTATTGGTTATGGGGATCTAATACTTGTACTAACTGACCACCTTCCTTCATAAGCATGGTCATGAGGTGCCTGCGGAAGTCTTTGGTAACCCTCTTTTGATCTCCTTTAGAAAATTAGGGCACATATTGCGACATGGGAAAAAATGAAATAATTATTTATTTGTTTACCTCCCTTTGCTTAGTAAATCAAATTTCCACGGTGAGTGTGGCTCCCTATTCCATCACTCTCTGCACTAATGAGGGGCTTGGAACGGTAAGGCATTTCTTCAAGTCCTCCACTAGGAGGCCTTTGACTTCCCAGCAGGTCAGGGACCGACTTGGAGTGATCAGACTGTTCAACCTAGCCTTTTTGACAGGCCCAATGTTATACGAGTGTCGTGGCCAGGCCTCTTTCCCAGTGTGATTGGGACAACACCTGGACACTTTGCTTCTTCGTCGTGGGGCTATCTCCAGTCATTACAAATTTTTGAGCGCCACACTTGACTGTAATATTTTGAGGAGGACACTGGGACAGTGGAGAGAGCACCTTCCCGAATTGATGATTGAGTTCTTACTCCGCTCTTTAGCAACTTCTAATAGACTGCTCCAAGCGACAACTTATTTATCCCTGTTGCGTTGTTTCAAAATAGGTTTAACGACTGGTCACTCGTGTCTGAAATGCGGATCTCCCATGGCAGATATTGCACATTGCTTGTGGGACTATCCCTCTGTTAAACATCTTTAGACCCTGGAGATTTGCCAATGATTGCCTAGTTAATTATATCCTCTTAACAGCAGAATGGGCTATCTTTGTAATATTACCCAGAGGTCTGAAAACCTCTAAAGCTTGTAGGATATTGCTACTAGCCGTTTCAGCAGCGTTCTCCAGATCTGGGTCCAGAACTTTTCACTATCCTCTTCACTCTTTCAAGATAAACACTCCCTTGACTTCTGAATGGACTGGGTAGAAGCCTCCATGAGGAAAGAATGATGTACCCAAGCCTTCTTTAATATATGGGAAAGCTTTATTGAAACTTTATCTGATCCTATTAAAGAACATGTCCGGGGCTGCTCTAAGGACACTGTTTGGTACATGACCCGGATGTGTGCAAATGACCCACCCATTATTCTCAAATTTCTCTACTAACTTTTATTGCCTACAGAGGTGGCTCCCTCGTGTTATTTGAGATCTGTCTATTTGTTCAGATCCTGCTCATGTTTTACCTATGTCACTTTGATTTTGTTTTTCTAATTGCTGTTTACACTGTTCCTGAAGTTCTGCATAGTTTCCTTCCAGTATCTTGTTTTTGTTGACGTGTGTATTCACTTATGAATCATTGATGTTGATTATTCTGATATACGCTGCAATTTATGTACATTTTATTTGCAAATTTCTATGTTATTTCAGACATCATCAAAAAAAACCACTTTACTGTTATAAAAATCCTTTGTACCAGATTACATCCAAACAGCTTGGCCCGGGACATCTCCCCCCTAAATTTTTTAACCAGCCCCAGCGCTATATGGCCTGGTCATCGAAGGGCTGGAGTGTCTATGTGAATAGTGGGCAGCAAAAATATATAGCTTGGCTGGTAGTCTCAAAGAGACTACCAGTCCTGCACTGAAAGTGCGGTGGTCCCAGTGGAATGTTAAGGGGTCCCTATGATTTCTTCCCACTAAGAAAATACAGTATAAATAAAATATTTTAATTGAAATAAATAGTCACCCCCCCATTCATTAGCTGTTCAACCAATCACAAGCGTTTCCCACATACCAGCCAATCTCAACAAGGCCAGCGAGGAAAACGCTTGTTATTAGCTTAGCGGCTAATGAAACTCTTGGTCTTTATAGGTCACAGTCATACAGTTTTTTTCTTTTTCCCATTGGATAATATGACAGAAAGAAGAAAGAAACTTTTATTTTATATTAAAGTGGTGAATTTGTTAAGTGTTTTATTCAAGTAAAGCTTGTTTTTAAAAATATCTGCATTGTATTTAATTATTTTTACTATTTTACTACATCAGTGGTCTTAGGGACATTAGCCCATTATACTGGAACTACAGCAATTTTAGGACTATATTTTCCAGCATGCATGGGCAGGACTGGATGGGTACGCTGGTGAATGTGGTTTAACCAGCACCAGCATAACCTTCCAGTAAGTGACGATCAATGCCTGCTGAGACTTCTAGTTCCACAATAGCTGGAGGAGCAGGACAGCAATGAACATCTGGGAACAGCGGTTATGAGCTTGGGAATCCCTCATAGCTCAAGGCGCACATGACTTTTAGTTTCACATCCACCTTTTGTCTCGACTTGAGGGAACTTGAGAGGTATATGCCTGCTCACTATGGTGAGTGGGTGACGTATGTACCGGAGACAGGCAATTGTTTAGAGAGTGGATGGGGGTGGTCTAGCACTTGAGAAGTGATAGGGACACCCACCAAGATGTCGACATGCCCTGGGGTCGTGGCCACTTATCCGAACTTGGACACATTGAATGTTGGGAGTAACGGTTATTGGTGTTTATTAATTGAATATAGAGAATAGACAGGATGCAAGGGAAAGAAAGTCACAAACCAAGGTCAGGAACCAAAAGAGAAGCAAAATACAAGGTTAAGACAAGGTCAAACAAAACCAATGTCAGGGCTAGAGTCGAAGAACAACATTCAGGCAAATTTGACACAGTACAAGACAAGTTCCCAGATTGCAACTAAACATATATTGGGCAATGTTTACACATGAAAGCAGACATATATATGCTGTATGTATGCACCTATCATGTTGCATGTCTCTGTTATGTTACCGATTGTCTCGCCTGGTGACTCATGCAAGACCTGGGGATGGAAAGTGCATCGAGGGCCATAAAAAATGGCAGAACAGACGGCGAGGGTGCTAACACTAGTGACATCATTGAGGCACCTAAGCTCTAAACAACTAATTATCATTAGAGACATCTTGGGGTGGAGGGTCTGAAATTTTCTGCAAGCTGTGTTATTCACCCCTCTCAATTTGTTGTTAACTACTTTTTTGGCAGTTCGGTCTGAAGAATTTACGCTTCCCAGCAATACTTGTTCCGTCCTTTGTTGATGGTAGACTCATGAGCAGAGTAGATCTCTGGATGGATGTTCTTCATTTCTTTGCGATTTCTCAGAGCATCACAGGGTTTGATATTTGGGTGAATTTGCTGGACCATCCACTTCTGGGAAGATTGGCAGCTGTCGTCAATGTTCTACATTTGTTAACAATCTTACAATAAAATGATGGACTTCAAATTGTTTGTCTCTAAGATAATGGCAGAAGTCTTCTCTTCTTGGCATGGTGTTCACACAAACCTTTATATCGAGGTGGCAGCGCCTCCTGGAGACCTGTATTTGATTAGCAGCACCTGGCTCAAATTACCAGGAGTTGGGGTGAATCTATACATTTTCTTGGGGGGCGCTGTCACTTCGATTGATGTGCTCCCCCCCCCCCCCTTAACTTCTAGCAGAGGCGAGTTGCTTGCGGCCACACTAAGTACAGATGCCTGGCAGCCGAGTGGCAGGAGAGATTCCTGCCCAGCCACTCTGATTGTGTTTTAAACTTAATCAGAGCTGCCAACCAACATCCTCTACCTGCCCCTCGGCCGTCAGGCACCTGTGCTTAATGTGCGGCCACAAGCAGTTCGCCCCTGATGGGGGGGCTATGGTCCACTCTGGATCCACCAGTGCCAGCAGTAATGGTGCACTCACTTTTTCCAACATGGCTTCTACATATTGCCCATTTGTGTCCAATAAATAACGGCAAAGTAAAATCTGTTATGTGCTATTTGTCACATGAAATTAGGCCGATAAAATTGGTAAGGAATAAATGATTGTTATTTATGTCCTAATATTTAAAAACACAGATACTTACATACTACATATCATTGCTGATATCCTGATAATGTTCAGGTTCTTCCAAATAACATATTGTATGTTGGATTGTGCATGTATAACCATGCAACTTACAATTATTTTTATGGCATGGCCATGCCAGGTAGGGTGGTGCTGGGATGTTCACCCAGCTACATATTGTTCTGACTTTCAGCATTTATTGATAACCAACTCCATGATGCTTTAAGTTCCACTCACAGTTGGCAGTCGGATAAGGCAGCCAATCACAAAACAGTAAGGAAAGTAGTGGTGCTGACTGCAGCACCATGGAGATGGATGTCAAGGGACAGTTTCATTGGAAACCAGAGAAATCTGCAACAGGATCGGGTTCCCCTGCAAGACTGACAGAATATAGCTCCTCATGTGAAGGTTGTTAATTCTACGAGTCCCTTGTACTGGTAGCATTGCCTGGTGCTGCATGGAGATACTATGTGTATCCTTTCAAGAGGTTGTCATCTGGGGTGCTGGCAAGGTCAATAGAGAAGTGGGATTATAATCGGAACCAGGCCTGGTTGCAATGTTTAGGTAGTATTGTATAATAGAATAAACTCTGTAATAAAAACAGAAATATTATATGGGGATGTGTTACTACTACCTAAGTGTGTTTTCTGTTGTTTGTGTATGTGTACATTTGTGTGTACAATTTGTGTTCTGAGTGTAAGTGTCTTTTCATGCAGTGCTTAAACTAAATTGCACAGACCCCACTGTTAGCCTCTTATATAAACCTTAATGCAGAAAGCCCATTCACAGACAAATTGCACAGATCCGATTGCTACCCAAATGTTAGTGTAACTTGGTGAGTGGAAGGGCGCAGATGTTGGTAACAGACTGAGAGGGCCATTTACAAGGCCACAGCCGCGTTTTCTCCTTCTGTGCACGTAACAAGGTGAACATTTACTTTCCACTTTTGGTAGTGCTCCTGTACACACGTTCTTTGCGGTCATTTTCGGGATGATGGTGCAGGACTGGAATGCACGTGCTGTAAGTCCCGCTTACTATCACTCTTGTACCACTCCCGTATTTAATTTAAAGTTGTTTTTTTTTGCATCTAAAATACTGCTCCTTGGAGTCTCATTATGGGACCTATTCATCAAATACTATACTTAGAGCGGGACAGAAACTGTAAATACTCAGCGGCTAGAGAGTAGTTATTACCATTTGCAGGGACAGCTGCTTATCAAAGGAGGTGTCTCAGCTTCACTAAATTACTTTGTTATCACATCTCTTATTGCTGATGGTGGGGGGGGGGGTCTTAAACAGACCCTTATATCATCATCATCAATTTATACAGCGCCACTAATTCCGCAGCGCTGTAAAGAGAACTCACTCACATCAGTCCCTGCCCCATTGGGGCTTACAGTCTAAATTGCCTAACACACACACACACCAGGGTCAATTTGTTAGCAGCCAATTAACTTACCAGTATGTTTTTGGAGTGTGGGAGGAAACCGGAACACCCGGAGGAAACCCACGCAAACACAGGGAGAACATACAAACCTCCTCACAGATAAGGCCATGGTCGGGAATTGAAGTCATGACCCCAGTGCTGTAAGGCAGAAGTGCTAACAACTTAGCCACCGTGCTGCCCATGAGTCTGTTTGAAAAACTGACAGGCAACAATTGCGATACATGAACATACCGGCACACAGATGGACATCAGTTTGAAGAGCGACACTTACATTCCTGCTGTTATGGGGGCAATGCAAGGAGCCATCAGGTGTAGAATGCTTTTTAGGAAGGCTTGTACATTGTACAGCTGGCGGCTCCTTGCATTGCCCTCTTAACAGCAGGAATGTAAATGTCGCTCTTCAAACTGACGTCCATCTGTGCTCATGTATCGCAATTGTTGCCTGTCAGTTTTTCAAGCAGTCTGTATTTGCAGTACGTTGGGAATGACAGCCTTCGCGTTTACCATGTTGCTATAAGTCGTGTCGGGATTCTCTCATTCGCAGTAATGACTACCACCGATTTCACTTGAAGGACATGTGTAAATCAGTTTATTCTGTTCATTTCTCATTGGTCACCAGATACTCTTACTCATACTTGCCGACTTTAGAAATCTCCTCTCCAGGAGATCCTGGAGGGGAGGTCATGTTACAGGAATATTAGGGGGCATGGCCCCATCCCTGCTAGGATATGCCCAAATTAACGGCATTGCATAGCGTGTGTTTGTGTGTGGGGGAGCTTAATGATGCAAAACCGCACCACTAAGCCCCACCTCCACCACGGTCTGGGAGGATGCTGAAAATCAGGAGCCTCCCAGGACAGTAGGCAAGAATGTCCATATTCAAATTTTCTTTTAAATCTATTTGCATATTGAGCTAATCTGTTTAGTCCACATTAAGTGAATAGTGAGTACCGAGTAGTGAATACTATCTTCCCCGCAGCTGCTCCCATCAAAAGTCGAACAGTCATGCCCTAATCCATATAAAAGGGCGCAATAGCGCACACATAGGCAGATGACACACAAATTAGTATTTGCAATGCACATTTTTGTAAATTATACTTTGAAAGGCATTGTGCCACATATGCTTATCTTATATACTGTTTACCTCCCTGCTTCGGCTTATTTCCTGGTAAGCCACAGTCCTGAGTGTCCTCAGGTCTGGAACGCCAAGGGGAATTATAAAATATTATACTAATTTATTCCTACAGCAGGTAGCTTGATATTGTTATAATACACAAGTGTTCATAGTGAATACATTTTATGCAGGTATTAATGTTACTTATTATATAGCACATTCCGAATGACTGATATCTAGTACACACACAGCTACGATAATTAATTCTTAATATCTTATTTGCATAATATTTCTCTTCACACAAACAACTTTTCTCACTTCAGTCTACCCCTGTAAAAATATCAAATATCTCTAATTAACCTACAGACACTGTGAAGAAGAAAAAAAAACATTGTTGGAAATTGGGACGGCTTGAGTGCAATTAGCGTCATATATGTAAATGAATATAGGTAGACCTATTTTTTTTTATCACTGCTTAACAACCCAAATTCAGTGAAAGCTGACACTGTGGTTTCTTCTGAAAAATAGGCCACACTTGTCATGTCATTGAAGCTTTCTATTGATTCACCTGTGTTTAAGCAGAAATAAGTAACTATCTAGAAGGAATTGGCTTAAAATACATCAAAACTTTTCATAATAGATCAACTAATATTGTAATGTTCTAGCCATTAATATATTTGAAATTGGACATACAAGGTTGTGTAGAGTATTATTATCCAGCATTTATAAATCACCAACAGTTTACAGAGAACTTAACAATTTGTAAGAGGTACACATGTATTACATATTACAACAAATCTATACATAAGGCTAAAGAGAGCCCTGACAAACAAGATATACCCACTTAAGGATTGACTCTGGCATTCACGAGAGATACGGGATAAAGAATCCTTAAAATAATATAAAACTAACAATCTCTGTATCAGTGACAAAGAGAGCCCTGGCCATGAGAGCTTACGATCTAAAAGGAAGAGACAGCAAGTGAAACACAAGGTGCAGGCTGAATGGGGTTAAGCACTCTGATACCGCGGGGAGTGGAAGGCGTTAAAGGAAAATGATGGACAAAGAAGAGACAGGGTAGAGTCTCTGAAATGAAGAGTTTATGGTGACCACCAAATGCAGAGGTCAGTGGAGTAGAGCATTACAGGGAAGGGAAGCAGCTCTACACAAGCCCTTTAGACGTTCCTGAGAGAGAGGATGAGTTATGCCTCCTGTGAGACTCCAGAGAGACTCCTGTGTTACATATGTGGACTACTTTACTGGTTTGGTCATAAACCCACAGGGTTGTCAAATATGAATGTGTCTACCTGACTGTCAACAACAGACATTACCTTTTATAATTACTCTATTATCTCCCTAATGATGCACAGCCACCTTTCTTTTCAAAGTGCTAAAATTTGTGCTCAATCTGTTCTTCCACTGACATTGGTTTGGAGACGTGTATATAAGGACACATTTAGAAAAGGGGGTGGTTAGAAAGCAGTACAGTGCACAAGACCAATTTAAGTAGCAGTCAGTGAGAACACTCTCAATATCTATATGGCAGTAAGTTGAAAGGTAGTAAAGGTTATATAAGCTGTAGATTCAGCAATGATGCTCACTGGCCTCCAGGAGGCAACGTTTATTCCAGGTTCATTACAAACCTTCCAGAGTAACTGTGAGTAACTCTATGGTTCTCAGACCCGGAAGGGAGGAGCGGTAGCCTAATACCACCAGGTCTTCTCTGGGTAGCAGCAGCGGCTCAGACTAGACAACTAGATGGGGGTCCCATTCACATTACCCATCTCAAAAATGTGCATTATCTGTATCAGCTTGTTTATATTATTCACTGTCATTTTGTTCAAATATTTTAGTACTATGGAATATGTCTGGTACTTTAAAGGGGGTCTTCAAATCAATTCATTTTTAATTTAGTGGTTTGTACATGGCCTCCTGGAATTTTTATGTTTTGAATTATTTAGCCAGACTTGTTTATATATGTTGCCCCTGGGTATGATGCAGTGCATCTGTGTTCTGTGCATCAGTTTTGTGTCATATCTAAGGGCAGAAGATTTACACTCTTTTCTCCATAATTCCCTTTAAACTGCTGCCTTGCACAGCCATGGTTTGAGGGTGGGGAAGGAGAAGTTGGGGCAGAACGATGGCATGTACCCATGGTAATGATATTAATCATTGCTGTGACGAAAAAAGGGGTCACTTTTTCTCATTACTGCTGTGCCTCATTTTTCACAAGAAGTAGAGTTTGCTCAGGGGTACTTTTTACTCCTTTATTCCCCCAAATTCCCAGTTATATATTAAACCCATGCATTTATTATGTATATGTTTTAACCATCTTCATCACCATTTATTTATATAGCGCCACTGATTCTGCAGCGCTGTACAGAGAACTCATTCACATCAGTCCCTGCCCCATTGGAGCTTACAGTATGAATTCCCTAATATACACAGACTGAGAGAGACAGACTAGGGTCAATTTTGATTGCAGCCAATTAAAGTACTAGTATGTTTTTGGAGTGTGGGAGGAAACCGGAGCACCCAGGGGAAACCCACGCAAACACGGGGAGAACATACAAACTCCACACAGATAAGGCCATGGTCGGGAATTGAACTCAAGACCCCAGCGGTGTGAGGCAGATGTGCTAACCACTGAGCCACCTTGCTGCCCATAACATGGTTTATGTTATGGATGTATACATTGTATTAACTGTAATTCATGTATGTCCTTGTACCAGGTATGCAAACAAGAATGCCAAAAGGATATTGTGTAACAGGAGAAAGGAAATCCCATGTTAATTAAGCATTTGGTCTGAGGCCAGACAGGTGTATGCTGTTAGCTTGACCACCACATTCCTTTCTTTAAATGCACACCGCTGGGTTCCTGTATGTCTTGCGTGTTAGAGAAAATGATGAAGCAGCAAGCAATTTTGTGAAATCGCAGACTGCTGTATAAATTATCTAAATTCTAATTTTAGATAACCTCTTGTGCCCTACTCTCAAAGCTACCCCCACATCTCCCAATGCTAAACATTAAAATGTACTCTGTGTTTTGTTACCTCCCTTATTGGCATGAACAGAGCTCTGCCCTCTTTGAATGCCAGAGGAGAAATGAGCTGGGCATGCTCATAAAGTCTTTGTCCATTGGCCCAGTCTAATCTGAATCGGGAGCAGTCTACCCACTCTCCTAGAATGGCTACCCTGCTCAATCATCCACTATGAGGGCTGCAGTATTTCAAGGCTTTTTTGAATTTTTAGCAGGGGTGGAGTTTGTAAAGAACACATATTGCAGCTTTGTGGGTTCCATCTTTTTCTCCTGGGAGTTTATGAGCTGGATGTCAGGAACGGTGAGGAGTTATAGATTGACAGAAGAATCGAAGTGCTACTGAAGGACTACAAAGATCAGCAAGTCTTCTTTCTTCATCTGGAACCCCTATGGGTCATGTGGATGTGTGTCTGCCAAAAAAAGGATGATAGTGAAGCAGCACCACTGCCTTGCCTTTAACAGAGCGATATAGTATTGTGCATTTAACTCTTTGTATGCTGTGTTGAATTTGCTATAGAATGACCTTGTTAACCCCTGCCTGTAAGTGTTATAGCTGCTGTTGGTTTACTTTAATCCTGGAAGTGCTATACTCACTAGTATTATACCTTTTATTAATTTAGATATTTGCTTGGGTGTAATAGTTTGCTCCACGGTCCCTAGGGTAGGTAGTAAACTGAACGGAGCCCAGAAACACTAATCTGGTACGGGAATCCTTTATGGTTAATCCCATGTACACTCCCCTATGGCTGACCAGCCTGTGGGTACCCCGATATCATTATTTTTACCACCTGTCGTGACTCTCCCTTTCCCTCCACCCTGTACCGAAATCCTCCATTACATCTGAGGTGGCTGAGGTCAGTTCTGCTCTGCTTTGGAGCAGAACTTCATCATATGCAATACATCAATGTTTCAGATGGTGCTGCTCTGCTCAAAATTTAAGGTAGAAAACTGCTTTGATAACAAGATAAAGTAATAATAACAACAGCCAATTATACATGTTTTCTCTGGGTCAGAAATTAGAAGGTCCCGGGTGTGGACAGGAGACAATTCCGAATCTGTTTGTAGAAGCCACAGAGCACCTGTCCATGATACAGAGACTAGACGTTTCCTCAATAGCAATTTTCTATGGAGGGAGTGAAGGGAAGGCTGAGGTCTTGTGCTGGGGACACATGTTGCCCTCTGTCCCTTGCAGATGTGAGAGAGCCCTTGGGAACCCCCAGTTCATTAGCTGCCTGATTAGTGAGTCTCTGTCCCCTGAATCCTTAAGACAGGGTGTGTGATTAGCTTAGTGCAGGGAGTGCTCCCTGAGCACAGTGACACAGTGGCAATACAATGTCACTCACTGTGACATTTAGGTCACTGTCACAGACCAGGCCTCTGCTTTGAAGACAGAGAAAACTTATTCCTGAGTTAACCTGTGCCTGTGCTTCTGAGTGCTAGGCATTCATCTCAGCGTGAATGCACACACCTTTGGCTTAGACAGGGTTACTATACACCCTTAGCGCACATAATGCTGTGGCCGTGCTGCTTGACTGTTTATGGTTACTAAGGTGCACAATGACCCATGGACTGCTGGATCCTCGATGTTATGCAGATATGAGTGTGCATAGTTGCCACGTCTGGAATCATTTCCAGGGGCACGTTGCTACTGAACAGGTGCATCTAGATCTTACATTGACCTAGTTGGCCTATTTGTCAAAGGGTAAAAGCCGTTTTATGGGTGGCGAAAATAAGGCCTTATTTTTGCTTTTCCTTATGTACTAATAGGGTTATTGTCGGCATCAACCTCATTACCAACTGCGATAACCCCACTATTGCTTTATTTAAGTATTGCAGCAATACTTGTACCACTGCGATGCCTGTCCTGGTAATGTCATCTGAGCAGGACGCTACCAGATCAGAAGCATGGAAAAAGAAAGAATGTAATTTTTCTTCATTAATTTAAAAAATAGGGTATTAATAAAAAATATAAACAGACTCACATATATTTTACTGTATATTACATTGTACATATATATAATACTGATATGTTTATGATTTTTTAAAAATGTATTTATATGGTAATGTTATGCATGTTAATACTCCTCATTAACATATATTCATCTATAAAGCCCAGAGAACAAAAGTAGATTATGAGATTTGTATGAGTATTTAAAAAATATTAAAAACCTAGGAATTGGCAACTATGGACCTTATTTAGAGTCGCATCTTGTTACGTTGTGTATTGCATCATTTGCAGACATATTTTGAGCTGTACTTACATGTCCTCCTCGCGCATTAGAAACGGATGAGGAGTGTTCACATGCAAGTATAGTATATTACAAGCAAGTTAACCATCCCCATTTGAGATGTGCCCTATTTTGGGTTACAGGTATCTTTAGGTCCACCTTTTGGGAGATATGGTCTGTGAGGATACCGAGTTTTTAGAACCGAGGTTTACTATGTTACCCTGCCCTCTTAGGTTCAGGAATCACGCAGGCAAGGAGGAGAACGAAAGATACAACACTATCTTTACTTTTTCTACAGTAACACAATAGAGCATAAGACTACACACTTTAAACATGTGTCCACAATAAGCCCTTCCCCTATCCGCTGGGCGCAATTTAAGAACTGGTCATGGGGTGTCAGTCGGTGTTACCCTGCGAATCGATGGGCCAGTGAGAGATGTTATCTTGGCACTGTGGCCCGGTCCCGTCACATACCTCCCCCGTCTTAAATCGAGGAGACCGCTGGTGTCTTGGGGACAGACTCTTGAAGTTCTATTCAGCCTGGTGCTCCCTTTTGTGGGGTATCTTCTTCCTCCTGCCTGGAGAGCCTGTCTTCATTGGCATGGTCCTTCCCTAAGGATGCTGTCAACTAGTCACTGGGTTTTGATATTGGGGAGGTGATCCCTGTCACAGGATGGATCCTACTCTGACTCCGGGTCACCTTTTGGACAAAATGGGTCTTTAGCCCAAATCATTACCTAAAATCACCCTCACCTCCACATGCCCATGTCTGACCCCCAGTCCAGATGTATTCGGGTCACCTAGATATCGATTTGCTGGTCCTCCACAGTGGAAATCCTGACATGATGTCTATCAATTAGCTGAGACATGAGGATCACATGTGGTTCCACCAGCTTAAGGGAAGCTCCTGAAGCTCTTAACCCTTGCACCTCGCAGTCCTCCACCCAAACATCTTGAAGGTGACCGTGCAGGTTGCTGGGGCTGTTCTTTTCCCTTCCTAAATTCAAGTTTACCATGTAGACCCCATCCTTTGCCTCTGGAACATCAGGGGTGCAGCTACCTTGGCTACTTGGTAGTCTTCCTGAACGTACTGGATCACCAACACTGGTGCTGGTTGGGCACCAGGAAATTGGCATTTGGGCCAGGGACACTCTGTCTTCAGGTAATCCACTTGGTTGCAGTGATAGTACTGCCCGGGATCCTGTTCTCGTGCCCTGAGTCTGGTGGCTCCACCATCTGGGTTCTCCTGGAATTCTCTCAGTTAAAGGGGGTCTCCTCTTCTCTCCGCTCTGTTGGACTCAGTCGAGACCCTCCCCCAGTAGGCACATAACTGGGTACACTAGGGGCTCTCCACCTGGGTTGACTGGCCATGTAATCATTAGCTGGCCAGACTGCCTCCTCGGGGGTCTCAGATTTTTGGTCAGCCAGCTATTCCCAGATTGCTGGAGCCATTTTTAAGTCAGCTGTTCTAGCAGAATTAAATTCTGTACCTGTTTCACCAAAATTGCCCTCTTTCCCCACATCCACTTGCTGCACATCCTCCTCAACTGACTGGCAAATTCTGCATGCGATTGTGATCCACTTTTGTTAAGGGTACACAATTTGCACTTCTAAGTCTCAGTAGTCACCATGAATTTGACCAACAGTGCTTTCTTCACTGACTCATAATCCTTACAATCCTGGTGGTTAACATCTGGTAGTCATCTAGAGCTTTTTCCGTCAGCCTTAGTCCCAAGTACCTGCATCATGCCTCCTTCTCGATCTCATGGAAACTCATCATGTTCTCAAAGACCTGCAGATGGTTGTCAATTTCCATGCCGCTTTCACAAAAGGTTGGGAGTCTACTATATCCCAGTTGTGGCAGTTTCCGGTTCTCCTCATGACTCATCACCTGCGGGCCCCAGGGCACTCCAGTTGAGTCCCCCAGAATAGCATGTATGATCCCCGGGTCTGCTGGTAGAGCACAGAAACTCAACACCAGTAAGCCCTGCACCTTCCAGGAAATCTATCCTCAGAAACTACACCAAACTTAACCCCAACCCCCACCCCCATTTCTGTGAAAGACAATGGACAATCCTTGGCTTTACCCACCTCCAGATCTTAGATAGCACCCAGTCCCTCCTTAAATGAACCTCTTCTATGCTTTTGGTATGTGTAGGGCTTCAAGCTGTCACTTTCTTCATACTCCCCCATGTGTCCGTAATAAGCCGTCCCCCTATTTAACAATTGGTTCTGGGGTGACAGTTCATGTAACCCTGCGAATTGACGCACTGGTAGGAGATGTTATCTTGGCAGTGTGGCCCGGTCCCGTCATGGTGTCACTGACACAGAGGATTTGAGAACAATATTGTCATTTAACTTCTCAATAACAAATTCCATTAAACTTGTAAAATGTAAAGCATATAGAACAAATATACATTGTAAACAACTTTTATAAACTGTTAGAATGTTGCTATGTAGCTAAGATATATTTCCCCAAAATGTCTTTCAGATGTTATATATATATATATATATATATATATATATATATATATACAAACCATATTCTTTGAAAGTTGGAGACAAAGGGTTTAGATCTGTGAGTCTTCAACGCAGGACTTGCTAGGGGTTACGGATCCTACTGGACTGCCAAGGATTGTGTCACGATCTGCCTCCGGCTACACTACAGCATCTTCTCCATAGATGCTGCTTTTCCTTCTGCAGATGCTGTCTACAAGGGGTTGATTCCTCATTGTTGAATGTGGATCCCAATCACCTATGTCTGGCCTTCAAGAGACTACCTTTCCCTGCAATCTGAGCCAGTTCATCAAGTGTCTTTGCTGTTGCTGGTCTCGAGAAACTTCAGTGTTCTGATCTTGACTGACTCCCTGATGCTTTTACTAGCTAGTATCCAGCTCCATGCTTCTCAGCTTACCTGGACCTCTGTGCTACCTGTGCCTGCAGACTATCCCTACCACCTGGTATCTAGGTCAGGCTTCTCAACCTCACCTGGACATTTGAACTCTCTGTGTCTACAGATCAACTCACCTGCCTGAAAATCCATAGTCTTTTCAGCCAAACATGTGTGCTCTGACTGTCTGATGCTTGTGTTATCTGCCATTTCATTTGCTACATCCCAGTTTTACCTCTATGTTACATGCTTAAATAAACCACTTTGATTCATTTATACTTTCTCCGTTGTGTTCATACTAGGAATCCTGACAGATCAAAGCTAAAAGGACTACAAAGACCAGACATCAACTTCTCTCACACCCAAACTCTGCATGTCCTGTGATGGTGTGTGCCTGCAAAAAGCAGGGTGACACTAGGGCAGGACCATTAGCATAACAGCAGGAGAGAATTATGGTTCTACTTGACTGTTCTGAAGCAGGAAACCGCAGGGATGGCTTAAAGAAACTGTTATTTATAGTGATAAAGAAACAAGCCAACTGGAAGCTCATGTATTTTCATCCCCCAGATAAACCCCTACACTTAAAACAGTACAGACACCGCAAAGGACAGAAGGAACTAGAAGGAGAATATTGAAGAGTTGTTCATGGTAGGCATACTTAGACCAACTGTGTGTCCCTTTAATACTATGATTATACTAGTGAAAAAGCTAGATGGCAGCAAAGAATGAGAGATTACTACGGAGGATTTAACAAGGAAACCCTCAGCTGATGTGACAAATATTGTATCTGCCATGGACTATGTCACCCATCCTGTGGACCACAAAGGTCCTGCAGAATGTTTAACTGATATTGTAGAAGTGGACCAAATAATACCATTGCTTAGTATTCACTCTGGACATAGTGGGAACAGTGCTCCAAGGCAGGACTGTAGTACTAGAAGTTTTGAATGCATTGGTATATAAAATTATATGCATAGGAGATTTGGAATTGTGTGAGTATGTTCAATGTAAAATGTAGAGTTTAGCCAGAGGCTTTTTCTATTTGGTATATTGCGCATGGTCTCCCACAATAACTTTCAGGTGTCTATTTCTGGAGTACTGTATAAGAAGTTGTGTCTGTCTGGTGTATGCATATTTAGATATATATAGCTTACAAATAATATGTGCCACTTAAAATGAAATTTGTAGGACGTCTTTGTCATACCACATAGGCTGCTAGGTTAGCAACTATGTCGCAGTAAGAAATGAGTTTCATACATCTATGGTTACATCCTGGATAAAGTAGAACTTCTTTTTGATATTGGTCATGCCAGGATGTCTCTCAGGGTCACTCTGCTTAGTCAACATGGGGCTTCCCTCAGCTGAACAGAGTTACTGTTGTGCTTTGTGTTACATTAATCATTGTCAGCTGAATCATTATCGAAGCTAAGTAAATTTATTCTCTTGTTATAACACCTACTGTATCCCTGTGTTTATTTCATTCTTACCATAACTGCAAATATAGAATATTCAAAATAGCAGAGCACTCAAATCCTGTTTTAGGATTATTACTATTACTAAAACAATAAGTATAGCACCCTTTCAGTTGATGCATTAATACTTTCTTTTTATGGCTTGAAATTTCATTAGGCCTCAAATTAGGTCAGGCGAAGTCAATTCCGCAGTTAAATAAATACTCTGACCCTTCTCACCTCTCAGAATGTTGTGCCTTGAACCTGAGAATAAAGATAATTGACTGTTACAAAGCAGGAGAATGCTATTAAAAGATATCTTAACGCTTCCAGCTTGGAACTTCCCCTGTCAGAAACACCATTAAGAAATTGAAGCTAGGAGGAACTGTTAAAGTCAAGGTAAGACCTGGAAGACACAGAAACATCTCTGAGAGAACTGCTCTTAAACTGGTCATATATGCTTGGAAGAGTTTCAGAAGGAAACTGCAGAGACGCCCTACTTTGCACTCATGAATGCCTTTTAATTCCAGAGCTCCTGTACATTGAGGCGATCGGGATACAAAGAGATAGAGCTCCAGAGAGATAAGCGTGAAGCCAGAGCAAGTGTGTTGACTATGATATCATCATCATCATCATCACCATTTACTTATATAGCGCCACTGATTCCGCAGCGCTGTACAGAGAACTCATTCACAACAGTCCCTGCCCCATGGGAGCTTACAGTCTAAATACCCTAACATACACAGACAGACAGACTAGGGTCACTTTTGATAGCAGACAATTAACCTACCAGTATGTTTTTGGCGTGTGGGAGGAAACCGGAGCACCCGGAGGAAACCCACGCAAACACGGGGAGAACATACAAACTCCACACAGATAAGGCCATGGTCGGGAATTGAACTCATGACCCCAGTGCTGTGAGGCAGAAGTACTAACCACTGAGCCACCGTGCTGCCCATATGGTATGAGGATAGTGCAGAGTACTGCTAGCTGATCTACATGTAAGTCGGATGTTGAGAGTGTGGGTGCCTGCTCAGAGAGGTAATTGAAAGACTTTGAGGCTGTAATTACCGGTATCCTAATTGCAGTTGTGAATGAGAAAAGGAGTGCGCCAATGTGAAGGTCTTGACTAGCTGGATCAACCAGGTGTTACAAATGGAGTTAGACGAAACTCAGATCAGCTACTTGAAGGCTGCAGAGAACGAAAGAGAGAGTGACAGTGCCACAATGATTGTCAGCTCTTGAGCTTCATGATGTACTATGAAGAGATTGATGTCATGAAGTGACTTGTACTGCATAATAACAAGATGCAACACATTGTATTGTGCTGTCAAATATTGTATCAAGCACGGAAGATATCATCTATACTATGTGTCCAGTAATAGTATTGGCAAATAGCCAAGTGACACTTTAAGGATACTTACATTTCTCAACAGTTTGTCAAGGACTCATAGCCAAGGACCTGACTAAATTAAAGAGACAATAGCCAGCCAAGATGTATTAATATGTTGACATTATGATTACAGACTCAAAAACGGAAGTAGAAGAATCTCTCCCCATCCTGATACAATACATGTAGAAGAGAGGTTTGGCTACTAACAATGATTAGATACAGGGACCTGTCACAGAGGTAAAATATGATGCTGTGTGATCCACGGAAAAGGATCCAAAAATATTCAGAGACTTAGTTGCCCTCTTCATAAAACCAAGAAGCAAGAGTCCAGGACTTTGTGGGCTTATGGGGATTTTATAGGTTGTGTATACCCCATTTGGGATTTATTACTCAACTAATTTACACAGTCTGTAAGAATAAGGCAGTTTTAGCGGGGTCCGGAGTGGGCAGCTCTTTTACAGTAAGTTATAACACCACCATTAAATTAATCAGTTGTCACAACTTTATACATTGTCAAAATGATGAGACACATCTGTATATTTTATTATTGTGTCAGGAGAAAGAACATTTTTACTGACTACATTTTTTCAAGCCGATGAGTGAAAATTTATACCTATGTACTTACTGTCAGTAAACTTACTGACGGTTGGTGCCCCTGGTGTCCGAGAACTGATTCAATAGGTTCCCCAATACAGCATTGTTTTCAAAGGCATTTACTGACAGCTTGTTTCCAGGATAGCGCCTATCTACGTATTCTCAGAGCACCCGCGGCTTCTAGTACAGCGCTGATAAGCGTTCAGAGGTCAGGGAGTTGTTAAAGGACATGCCTACTTTCAAACAAGTGATTTCCATTAAGTCTTTTAGGTCTTAACATACATATTGCCAATACAACATGGTACCTATTTAGTTTAAAATATGCAACAAATCCTAGCACTAATTCCCAACTGTCCCGATTTAGGAAGGACAATCCTTGTGATGATACCAGGAGGTTTGGGTAGGAACCCAGAGGGAAGTCCTGGTATCTAGGGTTCGGGATCACACAGACAAAGGGGTATTTTTAAGAAATATCGTGCACTTACCGTGTAAATTAGTGCACGATGTCTCCTACTCAAATTTATTAAAGGTGCATCGCAGCAGATATCATGGATATCTGCTGCTTTGCACTCCTTATCGTTTTTGCGAGCAGTCACCATACAGCAGTATGGTGACTGCTCTGGCCGCAATCTAACAAGTCCCGTAAAAATCTTTTTTTCGGGAACTTGTTGTGAAGCTGGCGTACATTATCAGAATTGAAGAAATCCAATGCTGTCAGCTCTGCTCCGAAGAGCAGAGCTGGACAGCGCATGTGTGGAGGGATCACATGATCCCTCCCTGTAACTCAGCGCTCTCTCGTTGCAGAGACAGAGAGGGGATCTTTGTGTGCATGTCCAGTTCTTGGAACTGGACATGCGCAATTGAAAAATGAAAAGAACGAGGAGAAGACCCGGAGACAGCGCTTCCGAAGAGGGGGGTAAGTATGTTTTTTTACATCACAGAAACAGCAGTTTTTCGGAACTGCTGTTTCTGTGCAGGGCTGTACATAAATGTGAGAAATAGTTTAATCCTTATCATTGCGATAAGGATTGAAAACTACTTTTCACTTTATGTGAATATTGATAAATGTGCCCCTACGAGAGCTAGGTAGGATACAACTGTATCTTTATTACAACAGATAAACTTCAATTGCAATAAAGAGTCAAAATGATAATTACACCTTTAAACAACCCCCAAGTGCTCACCACACTCCAAACAACACCGCCCTAAATTCCCCAGTGCTTTTAAAGAACATAACCCCGTAATAAAGATGAAAGTCTTTACTGTACATGAACCCAGTGAAGTTATGCTGACCATGGGCAAGTTGTAATCCAGTGAGTAAGTACTGAATTCACATCTTTTTACATTGCTGTCTCCTTCTACAAATACCCTTCTGGCCAAATGGTTGCAGTGATCCTCTTCTCTCTGGATGATCCCAGCCGCTCGTCCCAAAAGCTCCCTACCAACTTGATAGTGATCTGCACCCCAGTCACCTTGCTCCAGCCGGCTAACCAGGTGAACAGACCCGCGTGGAACCCCAGATGGAGCAGAGGTTCTCAGCAGTCATTCAGAAAGACTGGATATATACCGCAGAGGCGTCTAGTCACAGGAACTGGAGCAGGAATCATGGGGTAGCTTTTGAGAGACAAGACTATACTTCTAGTTAAAGAAATCCTAGAACACACTTAATGGTAATCTCACCCTGCAATGTTATTTACAGGTCAGCAATGCTGGGATTATCCAGAAGGTGTAAGTGGGATAGAGATGGGCAGGGACCAGGATTCTCTTCATATGCAGGGCCTGATTCCTTAAGGCATGCGAAATGAACGTAAATAGCGTTTTTCTTTAAAAATGCATGTAAATCGGGCACAGGCACATGCATTGAATACGGATCTAGGTACACTCTGCTTTGACAGACAATACACTGCAGGATACGTTCAATACATATATGAAATATAATGTTGCAAGAGATCGCACAGAAAAATAAAATCAATTAATGTCACCTGTTAATAATACAGTCATTAATGGCAAAACATTAAAACATTTTTTTTTCCATTTTTATCTTCCATAAAATACATTTAATAGGATATTTTCAATGTTTACAGTACATAAAATAATTTTTTACAGTTGCTGCTAATGTTCATGGTCTAACATACATACATACATGACCATCATCACTATCGCTTGGCACTTACACCTGATCTGTAGCTGGTGTAAGTGATATGACGAAAAACACGTACTTTTGAGATGCCCAAAGTTTGAATCGGATGCGGCTGCGTGTGCTGGAGCTTGGCACGCCCTTACTGTACATTGACTACTTGCATACGCCCAGTCCCATCCCCGTTCTCCCCATGACACCATAGGCTGTAGTAAGGGTCCTTACTTGGATGTTGCTACATTTAGTGGCGTATCGTCCGGTTCTGGCATTTGCACGGCTATTTTGGGCAAATTACAGCACATATCAGCATTTATGTTCCTTAATGAATCAGGACCCACAGTCCTCCTATGCCGAGCTGGTGCCTCACTGTCTGCTAAAGTCCAGGAGAGAACAATGGTGTCTAAACTGGTTAATGAGATTCCTAATCCTTGTTGATGAAGAGCAACTCCTTGTTTTATGTCTTAGAAGCATTGAAGTTGCTGAAGGAGCTGCTCACTTCTTGTGGGTGTGATAAGAGGGGGAGGAAATAGAGAATCCACCATTTGTAAATCCATGGTATTGCAATGTGAGTTAATCCACCTGGCTCTATTTAAGAACCTAGGTGGTTTCAGTCCATGTACAAGTCCAGTTGGATAAAAGAATCTTTCTTAATTTACAAGGAATATAATTATATCCACAGGACCCGGTAAACTGATGAAAAGACAGCAGGAATTAATGTTCGCTGTAGTCAGTGCTGTCACAATCCTGATTTGAGGGGTTTGACCGTACAAACCAATAGAAAGATTTGGGGAGAATTGGAGCCCAATCCGTCCTTACCATCTTAGCGACCGTCGTATCCCCAGGGGAGACAGAGGGCCCAAGTGTTTTGTACCTGCCCCACCCCCTTGTCGATGACTCTGACAGTGATAAGGTAACTGGGCAGGATGGAGAGCAATCAGACTTCTTCAGCCTCTAAGTTGGGAGCAATACTGTATTGAATAATAAGCCTCCCCTAATATCTCTAATAATTCCTAGTAATCATTGTACACCATTTTTATTAATTAATTCCTCATTATCTTGTTTTTTTTGTTTTTTTAATGAAATGTTCACTTGCAGTGATAACGCCTTTCTAAAGTTGACGCGCTTGTTTACCTCCAGTAAGAAAGCAGTAGGATAGCTGATTTCCATTTCGCACTGATCATCCAGCCCTAAACTGTTGCGCTTCAGTATAAAGTTGGTTTCCATATTGGTCCTCTCATTTTTCAGAGCATAAAAGGGACAATATGGCTAATGGAGCATGTCTGAAAATAGTTGCACTTTCGCCTTGTACCAAGAATCCTTTAAGGGACAGTAACACATGGCGAACAGACGCATTCATAAAGAAACCTGTTTTCATTTAAAAATAGCAGGAACTACAATTTTTTTTTATCTTTGGTGCCTGTTCCTGTATATGTAATTAAAAAAGGGAATTCTCTAATTTTGGTGATTGTTTCCTCCTGCAATTAATGAAACAAAAAGTACATTTTAATATAAATTTTAATGTCAACTTTTATTTTTTTCATTTTATATTTTGAAAAATCAGCAATGTAAAATAATTCAGTATATTGTGTAGACGTAGACTTTAAAGTCTATGGCAGATGTTGTCTTATTAAAATCTACTTGGTACTATGTGCTGGAATAACTATTGATACTCGAAAGAGGACTTCTGTCTGAAATTGTCTGTTGAACTCTGAGAAACACACTATTGTTGCTGCAATTTCACTTTTAATTTGTGAATGACTTAGCAACATCTGTAACTGTGAAAGAAACTGTAGATTGCACTGTTTCCTTGATTATTGATGTTGTTAAGAAAGGTCAGTTATAAGGATATGCCCAGATACCTGTTTTAAACACTGAGCGCTCCCATCCAGTATCACGTACAGTAATCCTGCAACTATAGATTCAACTATCACCTGGCAGACACACTGTGGTGGCATTTCCTAATGCTGGTACATAACTATGGCAACTATTAAAAAGATACAATGGTGACATTTGAAAAATCTCACTGTAGGAACAAGGTGCTGGCTCCTGTTTACCAAGCAGTGCTTTTCTACCAGCTGAAGGGAGCAGCCACTCCCGGATAGGAGTCGGAAGACCTATTACATATCCTGGATGTGATTACCACATGCCATACTAGCCTGACAGCAAAACAAAAAGTTTGAGGAAGTCAATGTGGATGAGTTGCAACTTCACCAAGACCTTCCTACGATCCATGGGGAGGGGAGTGGGAGGTATAGACGCTAAGACCCATATAAACCTCATAGTGGACAAAGTCACGCCAATTTCACTATCTGATATCAGTAATTGGTAGAGAAGGATGGTCAATTATTTGCAACATATCTGTCAGCGACAGCAGTGTGTTTCCAATGTTTTATCAGGGAATTTCAGGTAGGAACCATTTTTTTTGAAGTATGAGGATTTATTGCAGTAAAATGTAGTTCCAAGCATAATTATTTTCATTAAGAAATATATATATATTTT
Organism: Mixophyes fleayi; assembly: GCF_038048845.1. NCBI lineage: Eukaryota > Metazoa > Chordata > Amphibia > Anura > Limnodynastidae > Mixophyes > Mixophyes fleayi. Next base: position 59,825,035 of record NC_134405.1, on the reverse strand, counting down.
AAGTGAACTTACCATTTAATTGGGGATTGATATTTTATATCGAGAAGTAAAATTGGAAGGGTTCTTTACAGTAAAATATGTATAGTTATGGAACTTGTTATTTAATGACAGTGGGTATTATTAGCAAGTATGCCATTTTTTTAATGAAGATTATTATCAAAATTATACATAAAAATAATGTTTTAATGTGGTCAGAAGGGACATTTCCCTATGCAAGCCATTGGAGATAGCAGTGACTGCTTATTATTAAGAGGTTTAGATATATATCAAGGAATGTTTGTTGTACCACCCTTTTGCTAGCGGAGATAATTGACATTGACTAATAATTGACTAATATTTATGAGAATGCTACAAATAAATTGAGCAGATATTAGCTATTCTGTGCCTTAAGCATCAGCATTGTCACCAGGTTCTAGTGAATTGGTCAGTTGAATATCAGTTAAACTTGGAAAATCGCTGCCTCCGCTAAGTTGGTGGAGAATGGCAGAAACGTGACACATGGTCACCTAATATTTATTTGTGTGTAGTTACCCCCCAGCCCAGCCAGCCCCTGGTGTTATATATACTATTGTCTTTCTCTCATTTGAATCTTCTATGCAAATTTTGAGCATGTGTCATTGTGTTGTATAAATTATGTTCTCTGCAATGTATTTATATAATGTATACTGTGATTGTAAATATGTTTAAATCAAAATAAAAAGAACAAGAAATATTATGTTGGCGAAACACAAACGTCTGAATTATTGACAAGGTAACCTAGACTGGTCCCTAAGGCCTGAAAGTGCCCTGAGGTTGACTACTGTGGTTTCCTGTGTATGATCTGAGTATTCTAACACTCCTCTATGCTGCCTTACAGCTCTAATACTCTCTGTGGCTTTGCGTTTTCAATAATAGACAAGAGCTAATGTACCTGTGGTGCTTACATTAATATTACCAGTTGCTTGACTGGTTCCTGTCTAGCAAAGCTACACAGCAAAAATGAATAACATTGATTTGACAATATCCTGCAATTTTGCTGTCCATATGTGCAGATCTGGTCTATCAACCAAATTGTGCAGAATGACAATATTATTATTATTATTATTATTATTATTATCTTTAATTTATAAGGCGCCACAAAGGGTGCGCAGCGCCGTACATGACATATACAGAAAACAGTGAGCCATAACACAACATGATACAGGAAGAACAAAATAAATATATATATATATATATATATATATATATATATATATATATATTGTAACAAAAGGAGGCATTTAGCTGGCAATATGCAGAGAAAGCAGGGAAGTAGAGTAAAACATTGGCACAGTTATGTACCTAGGTGGAGATTAAACCAGGTAAAAACATATGTGTAGTTTAAAATTGGTTTACTTACATGATTTAAAAGCTGCTTCCTCTCAGCAAACAGACAGGGTGGGTCTGATAGTCTAAACAGAGCCAGGGATAGGCGTTTCCTTTTAAAGAGAAGGTGGGTGTGTCACCTGTCCATCAAGCTAGGCCTGTGGGAGGAGTGTCAGGTATAAAACCCTGCTTGTTTCATTGTTCAGGGAGATCAACGCTGGGCTAGCTGGCTGATCTGGACAGAGAGATGGTCTATGTATAGTAAGCGTTGAGGGTCTCCATAATTGCTGTGCAAGTATACGGTGTCAAAACATTATTACCATCCTGACAATAAAGAACCATAAAAAGGAAGAAGTTGTACGCGTGTGCTTCTGCAGTAGCGGGCTCTTGCCACAATATATATATATATATATAAGCATAGCGGCGTGTGTTAGTGTGTGGAAAAAACTATTTTCTCAGAAAGGGCTCATCCAATTGACCTGAAATTTGGTATACTGACATTATTTGACAAAAAAATTATAATAGTGAAGTCAATTAACTTCCATCATCCCCCCTTCCCCCCGTGGGAGGGGTAGTAAAGGCTAAATTTATGAGTTGAGAGCTCAAAATATTGACCGTGTGGGTATTTATTTACCAGAGCCTGTGTTTGGTCATGAACAATTGTATGTCGCATTTTCACGAGTACAGAGAAGCAGTGATGTGAAAGTGCAGGTTATGAATACTGCCATTCAAGGAAGACTGATTGAGCACAGCGATAAGGTGTTTAGCAGAAACGTTGTGTATCGTGAGGTTTTAGAACAGTAAGACGATGGAGATTAAGGATGTGGCGATGAAGATGAAGGATGAGGTGATGGAGAAGAATGATGAGGTGGTGACATGTGTACAAAACCACGTTAAAAAAGCATGCTTACGTCGGGAAGTAACGCTCTTCCCCTGAGGAGGCCTGGCCTAGCCCCAAATGCATGACAAGAACCTTTTTAACACCTTAAGTAGCTTGATTTGACTAGAATGCATAAGTATCATGCACGGGTTAACTTGTATATATATATACACACACAGACACAGGTAACATGGTAATGCAAATTAAATTATTTCTGGGACAATGAGTGAAAGTGATGGTAGAAATCAGCGAGAAGTAGGCCAAAGCTTAAGAAAACAGGGCTAGGGAAGCAGGCCAAGAGGTACAGAGGGTGATGGAATAGTAGAAGGAGCACACAAAGAAAGACGGCCCTGCTCCTGAGAGCTTACATCCTAAAGGAAAGGGTGAGACACAAATAGGGTGGTACTAACTGGGGAAGAGAGCTGGGACAAGGGAGTTAGTATCAAAAAAATTCCATCCACTCTTCCCGCGGCCTGGTTGATTGGTGACCCCTAATAAACACCCCAAATAAATTCAGTCAAGGGATTCCACTGACTGCCCATATTTTATATTCTGCCTGAGCAAATCCTATCTAATTGGATCAGATTTTGATGGTACAGACGGATCCCACACACTAGTTAAAATGTCAGCGAATTTGGTCCAAAAAAATTCTCCACTCTATATAGTCAAATCTTGGGAATATTATGTGTAGTGTATCTTCCTCTGCTTATTCTTTTATTCTATCTATATATTTGTCAATTCATTTTTTAATGCACAGCCAACTTGTATACTGTATATTACAACTCATTCAGTCGGTAAATGAGTTGTAATATACAATAATGATCACTAATCACAGACTGAACCCCATTGTCAGTTATAAAGATGGGAGATGACACTTGACTTGCACTCCTGAGCTGCTGTAACCCCACAATATCCCAGTGTCGGTGCTACAGCGATTTTTCTTTTTGTGCTAGAAAGTATGGTGTGATAAATGCGGACAGATGGTAAGCACAGCACACCTGGAGTGTGTGCCGAGGAGCAGAGTCCCGTGGGACAGGGGACATCTGCCCCAGAACACTATATATATATACATATACCACATATACTGATTATATATACTGATTTCTAGCCCTCACTGCAGTGCATTCTGCTAGATCAGTTACCATTAGTTTAATGTACTCCTGACTAGGAATTATCATGATTGGACAGCTCCTCGTTTATATCTCATGAGCAGTTATTTAATGACTGGACATTATAAATTCAGGATCTCCCAGTTCAGGACTTATATCCAGTGATCTCCAGACTGCAGATTACCAGGGTCGGATCATACAGCACTAAGCTTAATATTAAAGTAGTAAATACAGCCCTGCTTGAAATTACTAGTCACTGTTTGTATTTTGTGTATCAGCTGTTGATAATATTGTTTCACTACATGTAATATAGCAATTATTACTACTCTTTCCTGCAACTGTGTATCAAACTTTCATTTCACAGTTGTGCAGGGTCTACAATGACAGCACTGGGGCAGAAACTGTGTGATGTGTTTTAAAGTGAGTTTGACTTGGAACTGAGGACCTTATTTTATTCAGTGATCATCTCCTACTCATCCCGGATGTCCCCACTTTTGAAGTGGGCGGGAATAGAACATCCTGTAGCCAGTCAGGCAATCAGAATGTACGCAGAGTATTTCAGGAGATGAGTGTGCGGATCTATCCATTTGTATGATTGCTAGTGAGGACAGGGCTGCAGGTGGAGGAGTCAGTGCCATGGTGGGATGGGGCTGAGTGGCAAGTCAGAGACTGAGAGTTGGATAGTGGAGGGAGCAGGATCACCAACAGCACACAGTACATACTTCCCAACATTGGTCCTCCAAATCAGGAGAAAGTGTGAGCAGCCTCGCATTGGGGGTAGTCATGCCGAATTGGAGTTGTGATCACGTCATGAGGAATGTCTATCAAAATCTTTAAAAGGTGACCTGCACAATCTGTAGACAGCCATCTTTTTTTCTGATGCAGTAGTCATGACGTTCAGCCTCAATTCACTAGGAAGCAATTACATATTTGAGGCACTTTATAACCAGATGTATATATATGGGAGATGTGTATGGGAACAACATAAATGGGAAACTGGCAGTGTTTGTCTGAGGAGCAAAGTTTTACACTATCTGATGGAAGGAGTTGGGCAGAGTGAACTGAATTAACGTGGACAAGCCTGTGCCTCTCAGCCAATCACAAGAGGCCAACATGGGAAAACTGCTTGTGATTGGCTGTGCAGCAAAGGATTGCTCAGCTCTGGGTACTCCTAGCTTGCAGCTGCATAATTTAATATGGTTTTTTAATATATTTCCAAATGAATTACATCATGGAAGAAGGTTCCCAAATGGACTATGTTGTAAAAAAAAAATTCTCACTTTTTATAAAGTGGTAAAATAGGGACTTCTGGGACTCTTTATTTAAAGAAAAGTTCATTTAACCGTTTGTGTGTGTATATTCCTTATTTTCTACTTGAGCTATTGTGGAGCTGCATGTTCTACAGTGTGCACTGGCAGCCACGGCCACGCTGGTGCTTGTGGTTCAACAAGCTCCAGAATGCGCTTACAGTCAGTGGCTGCTAGTTGTAGTGCCAAAGTAGTTGTTTGTTTTTGTGTCCACACCCTAAGTGGCTCAGGCCCTGCGCTGATCATCCTGAGACATTTTCCCACTGCAGCAAGAAGACTCAATTATTATAATCGGACTGGTCCAGCCTGTCGTCACCTGGTGCTGGTTGCTACTTTTGATGAGACACCCAATGCTGATTGTCCCCTGCAGTCCCAGTCTGTCTAAGGACTGGAGCCGATTATTGACATTAACATATATATTTTTTTAATTACTTTATTTCTACAATGCAAAACACATCAGGCAAATCATCGTCATGATTATGTTTACAACTCTTTATGCCTGGAAACATGTTAAGGGGGAGGGTAAGGCCTGGCAAGCCTAAGCCAAGCACAGTATGGGCTGGTACACTTAAGTGTGACTCAAGTAGACCTGGAAGTATACGCATATACAAAAGGCGTACCTCTTGTATGTACCTCTTGTATGTACCTCTTGTATGTACTTCTTGTATGTACCTCTTGTATGTACCTCTTGTATGTGCTGGATGGCTGATGCCACGATAGGCACTGATGAGGACTAGATGCCTCTGATTAGTTGATTGATTTCTCCAGCTGATAATACTTACAATATGATGTTGCAGCCATCTATTTGCATTATTTGACATTTCTGTTTGGATTACAATATATGTTTGTATTTAATTGACTTTGTATTTGATTTTGTATGTAATTACATATCTATTGAAAATAAGAGTTCCATATGTAGTTATCACTTTCCAGACACTATTCTCTCTTGTGTATATGACACTATTACATTATTATATTGTGTACAGATAGGGTAACGTGACTTTAGCATTTACTACTAACATTGTCAAGCCTCATGACTATGCTATAGTGGGGTGATGGAAATGTAGAAGTGGTGGTATGAAAAATGTAATGGGAAAGATGCAGTTCCAATGTTCTGTCGAAGTCAGCAAATTGGATAAAGTCATTTCAATTAATATCGAGCAAACTTGATTGTCTTTGTCTGAAATTATGCGTAGAGCACGCTACGGCGTGGAAGGGCGTATCCAGCCGCAACACGTGGCAATAACAGTTTTTACACTTTTGTATACATTCGCACCAACACACACATTTGTAAATAGTACACATTAATCGCAGTTGCAACACATAGTTATTTATGTCGAAATATAATAATGTTTATGGATAATATTGTAAGCTATATGCATATTAGTGATACATATGGTTCAGGTTAAAGGAAAGGTGTCATGTCTGATATCATATTAATCCCCTTTACATCAGCAGCTGTCCGGTGCATTTGGCAAAGAGATCGCACATTGCATGCTCTAGTTATTGATGTTAGGGAATAAACCTTTAATATGATACTGACTGTAAAATGCTAATGGACTGGTTGTAATTGGAGTTTTGGCGGGAAGAACAGAGCTCATTCCCTGGAGAGATGACCCCCACCTTTGGATTCCTTAGATTGAACCAGCCTATGATCTGCAACCCCCTGGACCTTCCCACAGCCTGGACCAATAGAAGCAAGCCATACCATCCCCATTGTTTCACTGTATTTATGTTTGCATATAAGCAGTAGCTCTCATCTAGTGGTCAGTCACATTGACCACAGACTTCAGACCTGAATGACTGTTCACTGGATCCAGAGCGCATGCGATAAGTAACGACTGTACTTACTATTATTTTGCTTGAATTATTCTGCTATTTTTTGAGAATAAATATTTGTGCGTTGGAAACACAAATCGAGATTCGACAATCGTTATTGGATAGCGACAAAACGTGCATAACAATTTGGGGGCTCGCAGCAAAGGTTTCGTTGCCGGATGATACGCAAGACCAACGGATTTCGGTTCCGCAAACAAAGGGTGGAGACGCGTCATATACGGGTAAGAACGCATGGTGTTCAAAACCTGAATTTTACTCTGTGTTGTGAAACCGAATGTCCGTTTTGCATAATCTGAAGGTGCGCTTACTGGAATCTAGGGACAAAAGAGAAAACTGTTTCTTTTTTTGTCATATTGCGTTTTAATATATTGTATCGCTTAGCGTATGTGTACTTCCTGCCTAGCGTATGTGAACTTCCGGTAGATTTGCCACGTGGTTAAACAATCGTTTTGATAGTTGTTATACATGCATAGTATAATCACTTGTTAAAACCTCTGGGACATTATTACTATTGTTGGGAACTTTGATTTTCTGCGCAGAAAAGGTGTATGTCGTGTGTGATTTGGTGACTTTAAATACACTGAGGTTTTGATCTATTGTTGAATAGAGTGTCAGTTGCTGTCTGACGAGGCAGGTGCCCAACTGGTGTACGGTATACAAGGCAGGTATACTGGTGGCGGAAACAGAGCAAGTTTTCGCGATGTGCGCCCAAGAGTAATCGCATAGTTTACTGATAACTTGTATCTTTAAGCATTGCGATCGGACCGGGCGCAAGGAAAGCCGTGTTCGTGACTTTGGAGCACGGGGAGCAATTAAGTTGTTAAGGCTGGTAATTGACTTTATCGGATGCTGCCAGTTGTAATAAACTCAGCAGATTTTGTTGGAGAGTCGGGGTAATCGAGGAGCTGATAACCCTTTAGTCCGCATTGATATTTCTGTATTAGGGGTCCTTGTTTATGACGAGAGGAAGCGAGTGGACGCGGCTTGTAGCAAATACGTCCACGGGCCGGTAAAATATCTCTAGCGGTAGATTGCGGGTGGCAGAGTGTTGAAAGTAGTGGCAGGATATTGTGATATTTCTGGAACCCTATTGTTCAGCATGGGTGCTAAGCAGACGCTAGAGATGGCCGAGGTACTGCCTAAGGAAGGGCCTATTGGTTCAGCGAAGTTTCTTAGGTGTAAGAAGTATGGTGCAACTGCATATTGCGACACGTGGGTCAAGATGACCAAGGATTGTGTTAGGCCTTTCCCAACAATAGGGAGTTTTAATGCAGAGGTACTGAATAACGTAAAAGATAAAGTGTGGTTGATTAAGTCAACGAAAGTGAGAAATCAACATAGTGATTGTTAGAAATTGTGTAAAATGGAAGGCAACACGTGGCAGGGAAGCGAGTGCACAGCAGAAGTAGGCGTGGTGAAAAGCGCGCGCACAACGGAAGTAGCCGTTGTGAAGCGTGGCGAACTCAGCGCAAGCGCGCCCCCGCCACCCTATGTGGCGGGAGGTGTAAGTACAGCCGTTATTAAAAATGAAAAAAAGGAAATTGCTAAGTTATATCCTGTTTTAAGTCAGTTCAAAGCAAGTATTTCTGAAGAAAAGGATCAACCCACTGTAATTTCAGCCATTGCCCATGCTGTTAATATGCTAGAGGTTCAGCGTAAGTATGGAAAGGGGGCAATGGCTGAGATAGGTGAGAGTAGTGTGACCACTAGGAGGGATAACATTCTAAATACTGAAACAGCAAATCCAGTAGTGACCTCTGAAGACAGTGAACCAGTGGGTACGTATCCAGTCCGCACAATATCAGTTCCCAATGGGAAGGCGGATAAGGATGGTGTAGTTCCTTTAAGAAATGTTACAATGCATTGTCCCTGGACTAGATCAGAATTACGTTCCATTATGACTGAATTCCCAGATCCTAGAAAAGAGTTGGCTAAGTGTCAGAAGTTTGTTAAAGACTTAGGAAATGCACACGAACCAACCAATAAGGATTGGCGTGTAGTGTTGAGGGCATGTCTTCCTCCCAATACTAACATACAACAATTTGTTAATGATTGTTCGTTGGAGGAAGACGATACCTTGACAGATGAGGTGAATCAAGAGAATATAGAACAAATTGTCAAACATTTAGCTATCTATTTTCCTGTTGTAGTAAATTAGAGTAAGATTTTCACCATAAAACAAAAAGATAGTGAAACTGCAGCGGACTATTTTGCTAGAGCTCTTGCATCAATGACACAGTTTACTGGGATATCAGATATAAGGGAGAACCCACATCATAGGGAAGTAGCTGTAACGGTACTGATGGATGGTTTAAAGGAAAGCCTAAAGACAAGAGTACAAACCTCAACACCTGGTTGGAGGGGCAGCACGGTAGATTCTCTTAGAGAGATAGCCGTGGAACACGACAAAAATATTTTTAGGAAGAGAGAAGAGAAAAGTGATAGGTTAATGACGGTAAGTATACAGGCTCTAGAGGGAATGCATACACGACCACCAGCATATAACCGACATGAAAGGAAACCTAGAATGTTGAGATGTTATAATTGCAAAGAAGAAGGACATATGAGGAAAGATTGTAGAAAGGGAAAGTACAATCCTAATGGAGGGTCACATAGATATCCTCCTAGGAGTAATTCACATAGACAAGAAGACTCATACCTGCCCGCGCATGTTATAGCAGCAAATTCTGCGCAGGAAAGCGATAGTCAGCGCTAGGGGTCAGGTCATACCTGTAGTCTACAGCCAGTGAGGTTAACTGAGAGTCTGAGAGAAGAACCAACAATGATAGTTGACATAGCTGGTAGGAAACAAACTTTTCTTGTAGATACAGGGGTGGCCAGATCTGTGATAACCTCTCCTTTCAATCTACAGGTGACCAGTAAGACTATTCCAGCTATGGGGGTAACGGGAAGAGTGTTACATTATCCTTTAACTAAACCCACAGAAGTTACTATTGGGCCTCTGCATACTAAGCATTCGTTTCTCTTGGCTTCAGCGGCTCCTACTAACTTGTTAGGGAGAGACTTGTTATGTAAAATGGGATGTGTCATATACTGTACTCCAGATGGGTATAGATATACCAGAGAAGGTCGTGCATGAGGTACAGGATATTTTAGACACCCCTCAAAGGTTGATGTTGCACTCTACTGTTATAGAACAAAGTCCATCTCAAGTAAAGGGGATGTTGCTGGAAATACCGCGTTCACTATGAACCAGAGATGGACAGGACACTGGATTGATGGCAAACGTAGCTCCTGTGATGGTAAATCTAAAAAGTGGTAGGATAGCCCCAAAAATCCCACACTATCCATTAAAACCAGAGGTGGAACTAGGGGTATATCCTGTTATTGAGAGGCTGTTGCAACAAGGGATTTTAATTCGTACATCCAGCATAGCAAATGTGAAGAAGAGTGAGGGGAGGGGCTATAGATTAGTCCAGGATTTAAGGGGAATTAATAAAGTTGTTGAGAGCCAATTCCCCGTAGTGCCGAATCCAGCTGTCATCCTCATGCAGATTCCACCGTCTGCTAGTCATTTCACTGTCATTGATCTATGTTCTGCTTTCTTCTCAGTCCCTCTTCACCCTGACTGTCAATACCTTTTTGCATTCTTCTACCAGGGGGTGCAATATACATGGACCAGACTTCCCCAGGGGTTCATTGACACACCCAGTATTTTCTTTCAAGCCTTACATGACTGTTTACAAACTTTCCAGCCTAGCAATGGGTCTGTTCTAATTCAATATGTGGACGATTTGTTGTTGTGCTCTGATTATTTTATGTCATGTTTACATGTTACTAAATTGTTGTTGCTCCATCTCTCACAAACAGGGCACAAATACTTAGGACACTGTCTTACCCAGGGGCTAAGACACCTGACGACCGACAGAATTGAGGCCATACAACAAATGACTCTGCCGCAGAGCCAGAAGCAAATTCGTACCTTCTTGCGAATGTGTGGATACAGTAGATCCTGGATCCCAGGTTTTTCTATTCTAGCATTACCATTGCAGGAGCTAGTCTCTTCCTCGAAACCAGAACGTGTCGTACACACAGAAGAGTCAGAGCAAGCGTTCTTTAATCTTAAAGATAGTCTGACTAGAGCACCTGCATTGGGAATGCCTGATTATGAAAAGCCTTTTGAGCTATACTGTACGGAAGCTGATGGTTGTGCAGAAGGTGTCCTCACACAGAAACATGGTGACGCTAGCAGACCGGTAGCATACTACAGTGCACAATTAGACAATGTGGCAAGATCACTCCCAACATGTCTCAGAAGTGTAGCAGCAACTGCTCTTCTGGTAAGTAAGAGCGAGGACGTAGTATTAGGACATAATTCAACTGTCTATACACCCCATGCTGTATCAGCTCTGTTAAATTCAGCTCAAACCAGACATGTTTCTTCAGCTAGATTCACAAAGTGGAAACTAGCTCTGATGGCACCCTCAAACATCACCATCAAACGATGTAGCACCTTAAATCCAGCTACATACTTTCCATATGTGTCTCTAGAGACACAAAGGGTGGGAGGTGAGGAGACACTGGGTGATGAGTTAGGCAAGAGTACTGATACGCATGACTGTATGGAATACCTGAACCAGAACTTTACTGCGAGGCCCGACATACGGGACACCCCCTTAGAAAATGTAGATTTTACGTTTTATACAGATGGGAGTTGTCATAGACAGACAGAGACGGGAGAACTATGTACTGGTTATGCTGTTGTAGACGATCAGCATGTTGTAGAAGCTGAACCCCTTGGACCACCTCACTCAGCCCAGGTGGCGGAACTAGTAGCATTAAGGAGAGCTTGTGAGTTGGCAAAAGGTAAATCAGCTAATATATATACTGACTCTAGGTACGCCTTTGGAGTAGTGCACGATTTTGGGGCCTTTGGCGTCTTAGAAACTTTACAACAGCAGCAGGCACGCCAGTGGCACACTCACAACACATAAAAGGACTGCTGACAGCGATACAGTTACCCAGGACAGTAGCCGTCATCAGGGCCGGATTAACCATAGGTCTAACTGGGCTACAGCCCAGGGGCCTATGGCATCCAGGGGGCCCTTGAAAGTGCTCAGTAGCAGTATTAATCGGTCGGGGGCGGGGGCGCCCCCGGCGCGATCAGTGCTGCTGAGCACTTTCACTACGGTCCTTCTCCGGCGCGCTGTAGTCTCCTTACTGAGGAGATCTCGTGAGTCTCACTCTCACGAGATCTCCTCAGTAAAGAGCATACAGTGCGCCGGAGAAGGAGGTAAGTGCCGGGGGGGGGGGGGAAGATGGGGGGGCACGGGCAGCTTGGATCACGGGAGGGGTGGGGCGGGCAGCTTGGATCACGGAGGGGGGGGCCCTCATGGGGGAATGGAGGCCCCCTTAGCCCAGGGGCCTCAATTCCCTTAATCCGGCCCTGGCCGTCATAAAGTGTAAAGCCCATACCTCTGAAGAAGACCCAGGGGGTAAATGTATGAACCTCCGGATTCTTCATCTACGGCAAGTTCAGCGTCTTCAGTGCTTAAATTTAAAGCGGCGCTGCCTTGTAAAGGGAATTTTCCCTTTACAAGGCAGCGCCGCTTTAAATTTAAGCGCTGAAGACGCTGAACTCGCCGGATATGAAGAATCCGGAGGTTCATACATTTACCCCCCGGTGTCATTGGGCAATAACAGGGCGGACGAAGCTGCTAAATGGGCAGCAGGGCAACCTATGACTGTATCGACCGAGACTATGATGGTTTTTCAGACATTAGACATGCAGAAATTAATTGAAATGCAAGATTTGTGTTCCCTGCAGGAAATGGCGGTCTGGAAGGCGAAGGGATGTGGTCAAGAGTCCTCAGGACTCTGGATGGATGGACAAGGTAAGCCTGTAGCTCCCCAAACATACTATCCAAGCCTGGCTGAAGCAGCACACGGTCTGACTCATCTGGGTAAAGAAGGTATGTGCAAACTGGTGAGAGCATACTGGTGTGCTCCTGGATTTTCCTCTCAGGCAGGTAAGAAAGCAATGTCATGTCTTACTTGTTTGAGGAAAAATGTCGGGAAAACTATTCCAACTGAGCCATCCCACATCCCTCCTACAGACAGACCTTTTCAGGTAATATAAATTGACTATATCCAATTACCACCTTGCAGGAATCTAAAGTATGTGTTAGTATGTATTGATGTGTTTTTCGGTTGGGTAGAAGCATATCCGGCAGCCACTAATACTGCTGTGTTCACTGCAAAGAAAATTGTACAATATTTTGTGTGTAGGTTCGGTATCCCTAGAATCATTGAAAGTGATAGGGGTACCCACTTTACTGGTAATATCTTCCAAAATATGTGTATGCTCATGGGAATCAGTAGCAGACTTCACACTGCTTACCGACCACAAGCCAGTGGTAAGGGGGAAAGTGTAAATGGTACTATTAAGAACAAACTTGGTAAGGTAATGGCTGAAACTGGGTTAACGTGGCCTGAAGCTTTGCCACTAGTCCTCCATAGCATCCGAACCACTCCTAGACCTCCTCTTAATCTGTCCCCCTTTGAGATACTGTTCGACCGACAACCTCATTTGATCGTGAGTCCGCAAGACGACTTAAAGTGTAATAATGAAGTGACTGTGCAATATCTTATAAAAATGAGCAGACAGCTAAAACAACAACAACAAAAACTCAAAATGCTGTCACCTGGTATGCCAGAAACGAACTGTCATGATGTTGAACCGGGGGACTATGTTATGATCCGCAATTTCTTACGCTCAGGTTGTTTAACAGACCGTTGGGAAGGCCCGTACCAAGTGCTGCTGACCAGTACCACATCACTGAAGGTTGCAGAGAGAGACACTTGGGTTCATTCCACCCACTGCAGGAGAGTCAGTAACCCGGAGAAAGTGCGAGATAAAGCTGAGACCGACGACACTGATCTGTCACTCGTAAACCTGTTCTGGGAGGCATAAAGCCTGCAGTCAAGACACCTGAACCAGAGACGTTGCCTCAGAACTATCTTTCCAGCGATGGAGTGGCGGTTTTTGTTTCTCTTTTGTTCCAGGATTTTCCTTGTTTTTACTTTTTCTAGGACACTCGATTTTTGTGAAGGAGGATGAGGCAGGTTCTGGTAGTGATACAGATGAGATGGAGTTATTAGAATACCCAGAGCAGCCCATTATCAAGCTTGGTCCAGGGGTTATGAAAAGGTCTGCTAGCTCGGGAACTCGGAGACAGTGTGAGGGGCTATTGTCTGATGAGTATCTGTAAGTTCTGTGACTCCCTAGTTGAAGAAAAGTGCATCCAGCGATGCCAGTCCAACAGTACCCTGGACATGGGCGGGCATCCTCTGGAGGATTATCACTTCTTAGTGGGTAAGGTTCTAAATCAAACTGAGTGCTGGGTGTGCTCACATGTGCCTCAGGGACAGCATAACATAGGACTAGTACCATTCCCACTAAACATCTCTGAGGTACTAGAATTGAAGGGAGGGAGGCCCATAGAAGGGAGGTACAATAACACTAGGTCCCCTAGTCTGAAGCTTCGACAATACTCCTTAGACAGATCTTTACTGTGCCTAAACATCTCTCATGCAAAGCGTCTGGAGAATTGGGAAGCTGACCTATCAGATCAGACAATGGCTTGCCACACTCATGTTGGAGGGAGACTTGCGAGGTCACCTATAAGTAGGACTGTGGATGGACACCACAAATTAGGGCGTGTAACTAAACATAAGAAAGTATCCATTGGAAAAGTCTCTATAGGTAATTGTAAGAATGTCATCCATGCTTACACGTGTCTCGAACAAATGGAGACACTAGGCATGGGTAGTTTAGTCAAAACCTTATGTGATATAATTAATGGGCACACTGTTCCTTATGTTCTCCCTGATGATGTGTACTTTGTTTGTGGGAGAAAAGCTTATTCCTGGGTGACTCCGAGTTCCAAGGGTTTGTGTTTCTTAGCTAAACTGGTTCCTGAAATCATGACTATTACTCATGAAGAAATGGTTGGTATTCACAAGACTACATCACCACTATACATACACACACAGTATGAACACCGTGGCAAGAGAAATATGATTCCTGGTGAGGAGCCCATACCTACAAAATATATTAGTGAAACCGCTGGTTTTCAAGTTATGGTTGCTCTAGACCTCACCAGGACCGCTCGGGGAACTTTAAACTTTAAATATATTCAAGACCTAGCTAAATTAATAGATAATATCACTGAGATGTATGATGACACTTTCAGGTATACTGGAAGGGAGCTACAAGCGTACAAGAAGGAGTTGGTGCAACATAGACTGGTACTAAATTATCTCACCTCTATTACTGGTGGGTACTGTGTGACACTGGCCACCCAGTTCGGTGTCAAATGTTGCACGTACATTACTAATAATACGGATGACCCTAAGGAGGTCATAGACCGGAAAATTGGATGAAATTCTGCAACTGAAATGGGAATTTCGAAGGAACCATAATTCTTCGTTATATGAGGTCGGGGAAAAAGTGGCGGGTTGGTTCTCGTGGTTGAACCCTGTGAAATGGTTCTCTGGTCTGGGGGAGTGGGTACAGGAAATGGTTGCTAGTGTAGGTAAGCTCCTTCTCCTTATACTGGGTGTCATCTTAGCAATTGGTTTAGGTGTCAAATGTGTTCCTACTGTGTTGAAGTGTAGAAAACAGTCTTCTGGGAGAATTACTGAGAACGAGACTGGAAGGGTGGTGAGAGATACCGAGATCATGGTCTGTGAAGAAGTGTTGTACAATCCTGAATCAGTGGCGCTATATAAATAAATGGTGATGATGATGATGATGATGATGATAATGAAGGCACAAAGTAATTTATTTAAGCAGATGTAAAAAGTTAACAGTTCAATACATGATTATTATATAATACAGTACAGCCAATACCAAAAGATACATACATACCGCTGCGCTATGCTGCACCCCCATGGGTACCAGTGCACAGTAGTTCACCCTTGAATACTGTGGTCAGAGAATGACTGAAGCTACTGGGAGCGCAGCTATGATTATATATACATTCAGTGTTACAGAGAGAACAATGCAGATGAAGTGGATTGCTTCTATAGGTCCAGACTTCAGGTGGGTCCAGGGTAAACAGGTCATAGGCTAGTTCAAACAACCCCCTTAAAGGCTGAGGTCAACATTCCAGATGATTCTCCTGCCCAGAAACCAGTTACAACTAGTCCATTAGCATTTTACAGTTTGATATCAATCTGACCATTTATTGCCTAACATCAATAACTAGAGTATGCAATATGCGATCTCTTCGGCGATGGAACTGGACAGCTGCTGATGAGTAGGGGAATAAAATGATATCAGACATGCCACCTTTCCTATAACCTGAACCTTAAATAACACTGAAGTGTACATATAATCATAATATATAAACTAATAATAAACTAAATACTATCTGCTCATAAATTACTGTAGAACGGAATCAACATGAATATGAATTATATGAATAACTAAATGTTGTAATGCGAGTGTGTAAGTGCGTATTTTACCATGCGATCACAGTATGCCACTGAGTGCAATCGACCAATAAAACAATATTAACCAATATACTTTCGCTCATCCAATTATACGACTTCGACAATAGTGACCCATGGGTTCGAGTGGAGTAAGGGTTGAGGGACTGAGATTTCTCTTGTGAAATGTAAGGGGTCTTAATGATTGCATAAAATGGTCCTTGGTCCTTGCGCAATTGAAAAATATAATCCTGATATAGCGTGCTTGGTAGAGACTCACCTGGCCCTTTAGAAATCATGGGTCGGCTGGGCCTACCATTCAATTTACTCAACATACTCATGGGGGGTTTCAGTACTAGTGAGGCAAAACTTACAATTTGTTTTTGGAACAGGTACAATTGGACCCCTATATTTGTTATGTATTTCTTCGAGTTCTAACTCCCCAGTTACATTCTTGGCCATTTATGCCCCTCAGCCTTTTGTTTCCGAGGTACTTAAGCAGGCCTCCAAGTTTATTGCAATCTCCCCTCACGCTCCAGTGGTCTGTATGGGGGACTTTGATGCAGTCATGGATGCCGCTGCGGACAGGTTGAGGGAGACGCCTTGGGTGGTTGGCGGTGGTCCATCCCTTATTACTAGGTTAATAGTGGCCATGGGCTTAGTGGATATATGGAGAGCCCACTTCCCCACCAGCCAGACTTTTTCTTGTTATTCCTCCTCACATAACACATTCTCCCGCATAGACTTGGCTTTGTGTAGACTGACCCTCTTGGTCACAGAGGTCGGCTATCTCTCTAGGGGGGTATCCGACCATTCCCCTGTGCTGCTGGTCGCTTCCCTTGTTCCACACACTGGCACTCTTTTATGGAAGTTAAACCCTTTCTGGCTTATTTTGATGGGGACAGGTAGTGACCTGGTGGCAGATTGGGAGGGGTTATTTTCTATAAATGCCTCAACGGCAAGACCACCTGTACTTTTGATGCTTTTAAAGCCTTTCTTCAAGGCACTCTGATTAAGCAGGTGGAGGGCTGAAAGTGATTTTCTAGAGAGGAGGAGTTGAGGTTGGAGCGGGAAGGTCACGATTTAGAGCAGATCTACCTTACCACACGTACATCTGAAGACCGACTGGTCTGGCCTCATGCACAGAAGGCATGGACTGATCATTTGGTGGACAAATCCTTCCACGGCTGCTCTTCTACAGTCATGCTATGTAAGCGCAGGGGGATAAAAGCCGCAGTCTTATGGCTTATTTGGCCAGGACTGAGCTACAAAACAAAACAATCTCTGCTATAACTCACTGGACAGGTAGCATACATTATCAGACGGAACAGATAGCCATTGTGTTTCAAGCTTTTTATTCTAAGGCGGATTATTCTGCAACCCTATTGTACGATTGCTTGGCCAAGGTGCGTCTTCCTACACTGTCTTTGAAGGGCATGGGATGTCTGGAGGCTCCCACTACGGTGCAGGAGCTTGAGGCGGCTATAGCCTTCTTTCCTTGTAGTAAAGCACCAGTTGTAGATGGCCTGCCTAGGGAGCTGTACAAAACATTTGTTAGTTTCTTTATTCCCACTCTACTTGCTCAATATAATGAATTCTTGGAGACGGCTGCTCTGCCACCATCTATGTCAGAGGCACTAATAGTTCTTATCCCAAAGACTGGAAAGGATCTGATATTGCCGAAATCTTATCGACCAATGTCCTTTCTCACGACTGACGTAAACATTTTTTGCCAAAGTCTTTGCTATGCGCCTGAACACAGTCATCTCCCAGCTGATCCACCCAGACCAGACAGGTCTATGCCTGAGAAGTTTACAACTATCAACCTGAGACGGCTATTTACACACTTGCAAATGCTGGGAGCCTGTACTTTACATAAGCCTGACACAAATGCTGCTGTTCTATAGCTGTACAAATCTTGTAATATGTCCAACTGAACATATGTATGTAAATACACCTTTTCTTGTGTGCGTTCCTACATATGTTCAGAATGCACACTTGAGCTTCTCTACTTGCCTGTGTAACTTTACATTTGGGTGCAAGTTTTGGTGCATGTGCAGTGTTAAAAGCACATTTTATTGTTGCTTACAACTAACTCTAAATCAACCCCGTGTGTACACCTTACCTCCAAACGCTCAGTGTTTCTGTCTGTGTGAACAGGTGGGATAATTACTGACCCAATTACTGACATAAATGAACTCATCTGTGAATGATTAAGAAAATCCTAAAACTATGACCTGGGAGTCCTTGAAGACCTCTGGTCTGCACACAATATACACACTTCAACACCCGGGAGCTGATTTGGGTGTATGTCCATTTGCTACATATTGTGCACGCCCACATAAAAGCCTACTCCTACGTCTGTATGCAGATCTGACACTTCTGCATCCTTAAATTTGGAGAGGCAGAAGGGGGAGGGAATGTGCATGCAAACACTAGGGACGTATCACTGGCAGGGTTAGGGCAGATACACAATGATGACGATTGCCAGCACCAGCTAGCTTCTGCTTGGATGAATGCAGATCATTATCATTTTGTGTATTTTACAATGGGTTTTTTTCTACTTTCATTCTTACACAAGAAGGAAGAGTATACCTTCTGCAAATGAATGCAGTTTTGTTGTGCTTATGACCTGATTGGGTGTAAGTGTATCTAACGTACACCTGACATAAGACTGGCACATATGCTACTGGTGCAGAGCTGACAGCATATGGGTGTAAATACACTATTTTTACTTCCCTCTTTTTGAGGTTTTTTTGCAGGTATCAGCGTGTCCCTTCCAATGTTTTTTTGGAGTGCAAATGCATCCACCTCAAAATGGGCCGCGCTATGTGTAACTGATAAGCACACTTTAAAAGATTGTCACCTAATGGAAGTTTTTTCCTCCCAAGAATTTTCCATTTTTCTGACCTAAGTCTCAAACTGAGTTATTTAGTAAGACAAGTAAATGCTTTATGTGTTTTACATGCTGCCCAGTCTTTTTAGGTGGCAATAATGACAGGTGCATATTTAGATGTCAGTGCAGCTAATAGACATCTGGCGTTCAAGAAAAACAGTGTGTACAGTCTTTTATGTTGTCATTTTATTTTTATTTATGTGCAAAAATCAAACTACCCGCGAGAAATTCAAGCAGGTTGTACCATGTTCGAGTCAGTAACCACAGCCGGGCTGGTTCACACTCGGGGATGTTTGAATTAAAATTGGTCAATTTATGAGGTTTTCATTATGAATCTGGAAAGCAGACAGCAAACCTCAAACAGCGGATTTTTTTATTAATTAAAAAAACAAAACAAAACACTAATTTAACATGAGCATCTCTACTTGCGGGCTTATTTTTGTTTTGCCATAGGTCTCAGCGCTATATCCCATAGCGTGATAAAAGTGATTTTATTTATGAAAATATAGCAGTAGATGTTATATGTAGAGATGCTCAGGCTTAGTTTTCTGAAAACAGAGCCCATCCGAACTTAGGGGATCCGAGTAGGCTTGCGAGCCGGCTCGGTACTTTTGCGCGTCCTCGAATCTGAATCGAGGCAAAACGTCATTGTTGCGTTGTCGGATCTCACGGGTTTTGGATTCCATAAGTACCTCCCTCCCCAGGAAATCCAGCGCCATTGCTCACATAGAAACAGGGGTAGCAGTGTTCTTGTCACTCTCCATTCTCCAGTGACATTGCTCAGTGCCATTGCTCATACAGAAACAGGGGTAGCAGTGTTCTTGTCACTCTCCATTCTCCAGTGACATTGCTCAGTGCCATTACTCATACAGAAACAGGGGTAGCAGTGTTCTTGTCACTCTCCATTCTCCAGTGACATTGCTCAGTGCCATTACTCATACAGAAACAGGGGTAGCAGTGTTCTTGTCACTCTCCATTCTCCAGTGACATTGCTCAGTGCCATTGCTCATACAGAAACAGGAGGGGGTAGCAGTGTTCTTGTCACTTGACAAAACATGACTGGAAATTAATGTTATTGAGGTTGATAATAATGTAGGGAAAAAAGATCCAAGTCGTGATTTTAGAAAAAAAAATAGGACAAAAAAAAAAAAAAGGGGGGGGGATCCAAAACCATAACCAAAACACAGGGATCAGTAAACATCTAGTTATATGTAAGAAATATACTTTATATTATATCTACCGGTTTTTATTTTTTGATGGGCGGGTCAGTATCCCTATACATGTCAAACATTTCAAATAGATGCAGACTGAAAAAAAGTTATTTATTTAATCAATAAATTATTTTTGCAGTTCTGTCCTGTTGACGCCATCCTGAAATGGGCTTCACAGAAGAGGCATTGCAGCAAAATAATATAAATACTGCCGTTATACTTTGTAAATATGCTCAAAAACCACATAGCTCTGGTAAGGTTGTTGTCGACGGGACCCCATTAATAAAGAGGGAGAAGATAAAACAAGCTCTATCGTCGGCGAATATACCAATCTTTTTACTATTAAATAAGCCCAACTGAGACAATTGACATTTTTCTTCTACTTCTGCCATCTCTGAAGTTATGGACTGTGTTGTATTCTTGTTAGGGGACTGTACACATCAATTATATAACGTGCCATAGGTGTATCTGAGAGATTATCACGCCCCTATAACATGTGAGCCTCCTTCAGCGGTGTGCATTAGGGGACAGACCCCAGACTCTCAAACCCAGTGGGAGAGATCTCACTAATGGGCTAAGATTTGGGCGATACCAGTTTGAGTCACAAAGCCCTTGAACTGTAACATTTTCGACTGATGCAGAATGAACCGGACTGCGTTGTGAGATTAAGATGCTGCTGATGCTTGAGTGTGTCTGAGTGTGGATCTTCATTTGGAGGGACACTTGTGAGGCCTGAGTCTGCACTTGACAAAGTGTAACTGAGGATGCAAGACCAATACCCAGTGTGAGTAAGCTGCGGTGACTTCAGCAGGGAAGGAGCAGGAAAGTAAGATTAGAAAGACAGTCCCTCTACACTTGAATGTCAGCTCTTTTGTCAACTTAAATGTCCTGTCTGTAACTACGTTGCTTAAACAGTTATAAAATGAACTGTGCGGGAGTGTGACGTTAGAAGATGTATGACCTACCTCATTTAGACCAATACGTGAAAGTAATTAACATGGACTTTGCATGGGGAAACTTTTTTATCAATTATCAAGACGGTGCAAGTACCACTACAATACCTGTTATGTTGCGATAACAGAACAAAATCGTTTAAAAAAAATATATTCTCAGTAGCCGGCTGATGCGTCCACACAACTGGAGAGTCAGGCCCTGTGAAAAGGTTAATTAACTCTTACTGCTCTAGGCTATAGTTTTTTTGATACATTGCATTGATAAGGGATTTTTTATTGCCACAATAAGCTTTGATAAAAAAAAAATGGAATTTATTGCTGCAAGCAGCTCCTAATACTAAAGGGGCACTAATTGTCATCAATAGAGGTGGCCTGGCACCTATCTATTTTATCTGTTATCTGTACACCGCTACCCTTGCTGTTTCTGCATTACACGTATTTAGCTGTTATTAAACCTGCAGGTCCAGAACTCCTGTTTGCTGATTTAACCACAGAGGCCTGAGAAGACCCAGGAGTGTCCAAGAGGTAGGCCTCATTGTGGGGTTACATCTACACCACCAGCTAGGCCACTTGCAGCCAGGGGCTGGCTGACCAATTGGAGGAACAAGCTTGGTCCAGCAGCCTATTAGGAACATTTTAAAAAGAAAAAAATGCAGGTGCCCCACTGACCAGGCGCAAAGCAGCCCATTATGCGCAGCATGGTGTCTTAGTGGTTAGCACTTCTGCCTCACAGCACTGGGGTAATGAGTTCAATTCCCGACAATGGCCTTATCTGTGTGTATTTTCTCCCTGTCTTTGCATGGGTTTCCTCCGGGTGCTCCGGTTTCCTCCCACACTCCAAAAACATACTGGTAGGTTAATTGGCTGCTATCAGAAAAATTGACCCTAGTCTCTCTCTCTCTGTCTGTGTGTGTGTTAATGGATTTAGACTGTAAGCTCCAATGGGGCAGGGACTGATGTGAACGAGTTCTCTGTACAGCGCTGTGGAATCAGTGGCGCTATGTAAATAAATGATGATGATGATGATGATGATGAATATGTGACCGGCCCGATGGGTTATGTCCCCCAGACCAGACACCCCCTGCCTGGGGCTACATTTATTATAATTATTTACTTATATAGTGGCAGCATACTCCACAGAAGACTGCGTAGTACCAAACAACCGAAAAGGTACGAGAGCCTTGGTCACCAGTTTAAAAATCCATAGGAAAATAGGAGTTTGATACATGAGATTAACATTTTAAAATGACCAATTGCATACAAATAGTGTTGCATCTGTTTATAGTTATATCGCTACCCCCTGAATTTAAATTACTACTGGTTTTAGATTTATTTCTACGTTTTTGTATTTGCATAGTGGTTTACATTTCTTTCCCTGTGGATTATCATTGTACTTATATATTGCTTTATTGTATCTTTTATATCTCTTCTCATTTGATATTATTCAGTGGGTTTTCCTCTGCCCCTCTCCCACCTCTGGTGTCACAATGATTAATCGCAGTCCCAGGCCGAGGTCAATTAGTGAGGGTCAGGTGGCATCAGAGGGTTAGGCTCATCTCTTTATTGAACACAATATTTTAGCACACACTGTCACCCCTCAGCATGATTTATGGCCGGTCCAGACTCACATCGCACCTCCTGCACCTCACACCACGGCTCTAGGTTCAGCACATTCAGCTAATTATACACAAGCTAGGACTACTAGGGAGAGAGAACAGGTTAAGACATGGCAGAGGTGGGGAACAGGGTGCGGAAATGGTGGAGGGGAAGAAAAGGATGGGAAAAGATTTAAAATAAAGGGAAATCATGAGTCCAACACGTCAGACGTAACATACATTTGTTCTGGTGATTCCTGGCTGGAATCCTTTTGCAGACTGGCAGAGTGTTCCGGGAACTGCCAGGGTTACTCAACCCTAGTAACACACCATAGGGCTGTGTATTAACTTATTCCCTTGGTCCCCAGTGCCATTACGTGGGTATTTATCACCCAGGCAAATATCTTAATCGGAAATATTAAAGTTTTTTTTAACAAGTCAAAACAAGAGTTATAGCCCTTTTAAAGAAAGAGCGAGATAATCACACCATGACATTGTACATGAAACCAGTACCATAGACAAAGAGCCTACCCTGGGGTATCTGAATCGAGAACAGTCTTAAGAGTCCTTGGGTAAATGTGCTTAGTGGTTCTCCGGCTGTGGTTATCAGATGTGGTTCCCATGTTGGTGTGCTCTGGGCACTGGGGAGACCCAGCCTTCCAGATTGGTGACTCTTATCTCCTGGTGCTTGGCTAGGGATTGGCGCTCTGCTAACTTCGTGCCTGAACCCCCTTCTGGTTTGGCTCAGCTGAGTCTAGAGTTAATGGGCACGGGAACAAAGGGTAGTTTACAGCCTGTGATAGGTACATCAGGGTTCCCTCCTTGGATTAACCCATTACAGTGTTTTCCCTGGTTTTCCTTGTTTAACTTGACTGGCATTTCTTGGGGGGAGCTAACAGCCTACAGCTTACCTAAGCGGATGCCCACTGTACTCCAGAGGGGAGAGCTGGTACCTGCCGCTCCCAGAACAGGGCTGTGCCTAATAGAGTTCTTGATTCCCGATGGTAGATTTAGCTCTTTTATGAACAAATATTACAGTTTAAATACAATGTAAAACAATAACATGGTACGCGATTAGCACAATTTTCCTTTTCAATGCCCTTTTAACCTCTAAAAATCAGGACTGTCCCATGAACATCAGGCAGAGTTGTCATTATTTGTCGTCTTTTCCCTGTAATCGCAACATCTTGTCTTAGGGCGCTCCTGTCAGTCTTATTGATGTGTCATAATCTTCTCACAATACAATAGCCTGGGGGTTGGTGTCCTATTGGCAAGGTGTAGGTGTATTACTATTGGGGTCAGGGTACTGCCAGTGGTCCAAAAATATGAAAGAAGCTAAGCAAAGTGCTAACAGACACAACTCCATACGTCTCCTCATATTCCATATAGAGACAAACAATAAAACTATATCAGACACACATTTTCCCCTTTGTTGGGCACTAATGGGTAAATGCATGTTGTAGGTCAGAGTGTCTTATATGGAGGTGCAGCTACAGAAGTCACTGATATTTCTAGTAATAAGGGGAAGTTGCTGTACATTTTATTACGGTTCAGCTATAAAAGTACCTCCAGGTCACCACTGCTGTTTATTGCTATTCTTGAGACTCTGAAAATAGAGTATAGCAGATTGTATTATACATTAAACAGTTTATATCTTATCTGATTTTGTTGGTGCAACAGCAAAATCTTGATAAGGGGTAAGCACGAGGGTCAAAGTGCAAAGCAGAGGTTGTCGGTTCATCTGACTGCTTGACATAGCAAGTGGAGCTGGAGAAAGGATTTGAATGCATGAAGGGAAGATGCTGGGTTGGATATTGGTTGGCAGTCCTAAAGATAAGGAAACGATTGTTAAGCATTAAAAAGCTTTTATTTGTATAGGGGTATAAAGCAGATTAAACGAGAAGAGCATTTGGAGCGATATGAGCATAGTGAGAAGGAACACATATAAATACTTTGGGACATATTGTTATTAGACTGGACAATGCACTTTATCTTCATGATTCATATACAGTATGGGCCTGATTCAATAAGGCAAGTAAAGCAAAAAAAATGAGTAACTTTGAACCTTGGCAAAACCATGTTACAATGCAAGGGGTGCAATGAGTTTATTATTTTTCACAGAAATATACTGGCTGTTTTTTCATGTAGGACGCGAATTCTTGATAGCTTATTTTTGCACTGACATTAAAAGTTGATCTAGGACATGCCCTACCCAACTATAAATCTTTCCTCACATTTTAAATTTAACTTCCCCTCTAATACAACATGGATACTCCTTTTTTTTGTTTTCGTTTCCTTAATGGATCAGGCCCTATATGTTTGCTATTTAGTTGTCCTTGTAGGCAGAGAAGTGTAACTAAGAGCAAGTGAAGAGCCTTGGAAAATTGAAGTCATTTTTGGAATTGTACTAAATAAAAAGTCTTATGTGGAGCCAGCTGATAGACCGGGAGACCATTGATAGACCAGGGGACTGATGATAGACTGGGATAGGCTGCGAAGCAGATCTGCGTTTTTGACGTTGCACTGGTTTGTGGATTATATGGATATGTTACTTAAATTCTCTTTGCATTTTATTGTGGTGACATAGATGCTCTGTGTTGTATGGAGGTCACTAGAATGCTCTCTGTATTGTATGGCAGTACCTAAGATGATCTCTATGTTGTATGGAGGTCACTAGAATGCTCTTTATGTTGTATGGCAGTAACTAGGATGCTCTCTGTGTTGTATGGCAGTAACTAGGATGCTCTTTATGTTGTATGGCAGTAACTAGGATGCTCTCTGTGTTGTATGGCAGTAACTAGGATGCTCTCTGTGTTGTATGGCAGTAACTAGGATGCTCTCTGTGTTGTATAGCAG
This sequence comes from Mixophyes fleayi, assembly GCF_038048845.1. NCBI lineage: Eukaryota > Metazoa > Chordata > Amphibia > Anura > Limnodynastidae > Mixophyes > Mixophyes fleayi. Next base: position 59,799,589 of record NC_134405.1, on the reverse strand, counting down.
TAACTAGGATGCTCTCTGTGTTGTATGGCAGTAACTAGGATGCTCTCTGTGTTGTATGGCAGTAACTATGATGCTCTCTATGTTGTATGGCAGTAACTAGGATGCCCTCTGTGTTGTATGGCAGTAACTAGGATGCTCTCTGTGTTGTATGGCAGTAACTAGGATGCTCTCTGTGTTGTATGGCAGTAACTAGGATGCTCTCTGTGTTGTATAGCAGTAACTAGGATGCTCTCTGTGTTGTATGGCAGTAACTAGGATGCTCTCTATGTGGTATGGCAGTAACTAGGATGCTCTCTATGTTGTATGGCAGTAACTAGGATGCTCTCTGTGTTGTATGGCAGTAACTAGGATGCTCTCTGTGTTGTATGGCAGTAACTAGGATGCTCTCTATGTTGTATGGCAGTAACTAGGATGCTCTCTATGTGGTATGGCAGTAACTAGGATGCTCTCTATGTTGTATGGCAGTAACTAGGATGCTCTCTATGTTGTATGGCAGTAACTAGGATGCTCTCTGTGTTGTATGGCAGTAACTAGGATGCTCTCTATGTGGTATGGCAGTAACTAGGATGCTCTCTATGTTGTATGGCAGTAACTAGGATGCTCTCTATGTTGTATGGCAGTAACTAGGATGCTCTCTGTGTTGTATGGCAGTAACTAGGATGCTCTCTGTGTTGTATGGCAGTAACTAGGATGCTCTCTGTGTTGTATGGCAGTAACTAGGATGCTCTCTGTGTTGTATGGCAGTAACTAGGATGCTCTCTGTGTTGTATGGCAGTAACTAGGATGCTCTCTATGTTGTATGGCAGTAACTAGGATGCTCTCTATGTGGTATGGCAGTAACTAGGATGCTCTCTATGTTGTATGGCAGTAACTAGGATGCTCTCTATGTTGTATGGCAGTAACTAGGATGCTCTCTGTGTTGTATGGCAGTAACTAGGATGCTCTCTGTGTTGTATGGCAGTAACTAGGATGCTCTCTATGTTGTATGGCAGTAACTAGGATGCTCTCTATGTGGTATGGCAGTAACTAGGATGCTCTCTATGTTGTATGGCAGTAACTAGGATGCTCTCTATGTTGTATGGCAGTAACTAGGATGCTCTCTGTGTTGTATGGCAGTAACTAGGATGCTCTCTATGTTGTATGGCAGTAACTAGGATGCTCTCTGTGTTGTATGGCAGTAACTAGGATGCTCTCTGTGTTGTATGGCAGTAACTAGGATGCTCTCTGTGTTGTATAGCAGTAACTAGGATGCTCTCTGTGTTGTATGGCAGTAACTAGGATGCTCTCTGTGTTGTATGGCAGTAACTAGGATGCTCTCTATGTTGTATGGCAGTAACTAGGATGCTCTCTATGTGGTATGGCAGTAACTAGGATGCTCTCTATGTTGTATGGCAGTAACTAGGATGCTCTCTATGTTGTATGGCAGTAACTAGGATGCTCTCTGTGTTGTATGGCAGTAACTAGGATGCTCTCTGTGTTGTATGGCAGTAACTAGGATGCTCTCTATGTGGTATGGCAGTAACTAGGATGCTCTCTATGTTGTATGGCAGTAACTAGGATGCTCTCTATGTTGTATGGCAGTAACTAGGATGCTCTCTGTGTTGTATGGCAGTAACTAGGATGCTCTCTGTGTTGTATGGCAGTAACTAGGATGCTCTCTGTGTTGTATGGCAGTAACTAGGATGCTCTCTGTGTTGTATGGCAGTAACTAGGATGCTCTCTGTGTTGTATGGCAGTAACTAGGATGCTCTCTATGTTGTATGGCAGTAACTAGGATGCTCTCTATGTGGTATGGCAGTAACTAGGATGCTCTCTATGTTGTATGGCAGTAACTAGCATGCTCTCTATGTTGTATGGCAGTAACTAGGATGCTCTCTGTGTTGTATGGCAGTAACTAGGATGCTCTCTGTGTTGTATGGCAGTAACTAGGATGCTCTCTGTGTTGTATGGCAGTAACTAGGATGCTCTCTATGTGGTATGGCAGTAACTAGGATGCTCTCTATGTTGTATGGCAGTAACTAGGATGCTCTCTATGTTGTATGGCAGTAACTAGGATGCTCTCTGTGTTGTATGGCAGTAACTAGGATGCTCTCTATGTTGTATGGCAGTAACTAGGATGCTCTCTATGTTGTATGGCAGTAACTAGGATGCTCTCTATGTTGTATAGCAGTAACTAGGATGCTCTCTGTGTTGTATGGCAGTAACTAGGATGCTCTCTGTGTTGTATGGCAGTAACTAGGATGCTCTCTATGTTGTATGGCAGTAACTAGGATGCTCTCTGTGTTGTATGGCAGTAACTAGGATGCTCTCTGTGTTGTATGGCAGTAACTAGGATGCTCTCTGTGTTGTATGGCAGTAACTAGGATACTCTCTATGTGGTATGGCAGTAACTAGGATGCTCTCTATGTTGTATGGCAGTAACTAGGATGCTCTCTATGTTGTATGGCAGTAACTAGGATGCTCTCTGTGTTGTATGGCAGTAACTAGGATGCTCTCTGTGTTGTATGGCAGTAACTAGGATGCTCTCTATGTTGTATGGCAGTAACTAGGATGCTCTCTATGTGGTATGGCAGTAACTAGGATGCTCTCTATGTTGTATGGCAGTAACTAGGATGCTCTCTATGTTGTATGGCAGTAACTAGGATGCTCTCTGTGTTGTATGGCAGTAACTAGGATGCTCTCTATGTTGTATGGCAGTAACTAGGATGCTCTCTATGTTGTATGGCAGTAACTAGGATGCTCTCTATGTTGTATAGCAGTAACTAGGATGCTCTCTGTGTTGTATGGCAGTAACTAGGATGCTCTCTATGTTGTATGGCAGTAACTAGGATGCTCTCTATGTTGTATAGCAGTAACTAGGATGCTCTCTATGTTGTATGGCAGTAACTAGGATGCTCTCTATGTTGTATGGCAGTAACTAGGATGCTCTCTATGTTGTATGGCAGTAACTAGGATGCTCGCTATGTTGTTTGGCAGGAACTAGGATGTTCTCTGTGTTGTATGGCAGTAACTAGGATGCTCTCTATGTTGTATGGCAGTAACTAGGATGCTCTCTGTGTTGTATGGCAGTAACTAGGATGCTCTCTGTGTTGTATGGCAGTAACTAGGATGCTCTCTATGTGGTATGGCAGTAACTAGGATGCTCTCTGTGTTGTATGGCAGTAACTAGGATGCTCTCTGTGTTGTATGGCAGTAACTAGGATGCTCTCTGTGTTGTATGGCAGTAACTAGGATGCTCTCTATGTTGTATGGCAGTAACTAGGATGCTCTCTGTGTTGTATGGCAGTAACTAGGATGCTCTCTGTGTTGTATGGCAGTAACTAGGATGCTCTCTATGTTGTATGGCAGTAACTAGGATGCTCTCTATGTTGTATGGCAGTAACTAGGATGCTCTCTATGTTGTATGGCAGTAACTAGGATGCTCGCTATGTTGTTTGGCAGGAACTAGGATGTTCTCTGTGTTGTATGGCAGTAACTAGGATGCTCTCTATGTTGTATGGCAGTAACTAGGATGCTCTCTGTGTTGTATGGCAGTAACTAGGATGCTCTCTGTGTTGTATGGCAGTAACTAGGATGCTCTCTATGTGGTATGGCAGTAACTAGGATGCTCTCTGTGTTGTATGGCAGGAACTAGGATGCTCTCTATGTTGTATGGCAGTAACTAGGATGCTTGCTATGTTGTTTGGCAGGAACTAGGATGTTCTCTGTGTTGTATGGCAGTAACTAGGATGCTCTCTATGTTGTATGGCAGTAACTAGGATGCTCTCTGTGTTGTATGGCAGTAACTAGGATGCTCTCTGTGTTGTATGGCAGTAACTAGGATGCTCTCTATGTGGTATGGCAGTAACTAGGATGCTCTCTGTGTTGTATGGCAGGAACTAGGATGCTCTCTATGTTGTATGGCAGTAACTAGGATGCTCTCTATGTTGTATGGCAGTAACTAGGATGCTCGCTATGTTGTTTGGCAGGAACTAGGATGTTCTCTGTGTTGTATGGCAGTAACTAGGATGCTCTCTGTGTTGTATGGCAGTAACTAGGATGCTCTCTGTGTTGTATGGCAGTAACTAGGATGCTCTCTATGTGGTATGGCAGTAACTAGGATGCTCTCTGTGTTGTATGGCAGGAACTAGGATGCTCTCTATGTTGTATGGCAGGAACTAGGATGCCCTCTGTGTTGTATGGCAGTAACTAGGATGCTTGCTATGTTGTTTGGCAGGAACTAGGATGTTCTCTGTGTTGTATGGCAGTTAGAGATGCTCACTGACCACCATGTTTTGGTTTTGTTTGTGGTTTTGGATCTGGATTACCTTCGTGTTTAGGTTTTGGTTTTGCAAAACCGCCCTTGCGTGTTTTGGTTTTGGTTTTGGTTTTGTTTGGTTTTGTTTTGCTATTTTGATTTAAAATCAATGTTTTTGGGCCTAAAATAACAAAATTTAGTGCTCCACCTGTTTCTTGGATAAGTAATGTAATTGTAAAGATAATAAATTATCCAAAAAACAGTTTAATTTCTGGTAGGCCTTCATTAATTCTACACACAAACCAGATTGTCTTTCTCTCCATCTATGAATATTGACAATGCAGCCATCGTCTTTGGATGTATATTACACCCTACAATTTTAATTAAATATGTAAAGAAATGGACAAAGGCAGTTTGGTTTCTGTCTCTCTAGGCCCCCCTCCACTTGTAGAAAGTACTAAAAAATTCAGCCGTTATGGACTGTACAATATTATTTGAAATGGACAAAAGCAGTTTGGTTTCTGTCTCTATAGGCCCCCCTCCAGTTGTTGAAAATACATAAAAATTCAGCTGTTATAGACTGTACAATATTATTTGAAATGGAGAAAGCCAGTTTGGTTTCTGTCTCTCTAGGCCCCCCTCCACTTGTATAAAATACCAAAAAAATCTAGCCATTATAGACTGTACAATATTATTTAAAATGGAGAAAGCCAGTTTGGTTTCTGTCTCTATAGGCCCCCCTCCACTTGTAGAAAATACCAAAAAAATCTAGCCGTTATAGACTGTACAATATTAATTGAAATGGAGAGAGCCAGTTTGCTTTCTGTCTCTCTAGGCCTCCCTCCATTTGTATAAAATCCCCAAAAATTCAGCCGTTATAGACTGTACAATATTAATTGAAATGGAGAAAGCCAGTTTGGTTTCGGTCTCTCTGGGCCCCCCTCAACTTGTATAAAATACCCAAAAATTCAGCCTTTATAGACTGTACAATATTAAGAGAAATGGACAAAGACAGTTTGGGGTCAGTCTGTGTATGACACCCTACCCCTAAGGAGAAATTGCCCAAACAGCAGCCTTTCAAGACGGTACGTGATATGGAAATGCCCCAAGTCCTATTCCTCTTTGGGGGTAGATTGCACCCTACACTTACATAGAAAGTTTTAAAAAGATGTTATCGTCATCATCTTCAGCTTCATCCTTACCCTCATCAGTGTGTACGTCATCATCACAGACTATCAATTCATCGCCGCTTGAATCCGCCATTAGAGAACAGTCAGTGCTTGGATGTCTTGGATGGTGAAGGCCTTCCTCGTGGAAGATGTAGTTCATTTTTATAAACATCATTTTCTCCACATTTTTGGGAAGTAACCTTCTACGGCGATCACTGACTAAGTTCCCTGCTGTGTTGAACACTCGTTCAGAGTACACACTCTGGAGGATGGGCAGCTTAAGTATTGCAAAGCAAGTTTGTACATGGGTTTCCAAATGGCCTGCTTTTTCTCCCAGTAAGGAAAGGGACTGTCTGACATTTCCATATCAATTACCTCTTGAAAGTAATCCTCCACCATCCTTTGCATGTTAATACTCGGATTGAATGGAGTTATGGGCAAGGTCACACATTTTTTTAAAAAATCCTTCAAACCAGCCCAGATGTTAAACTGTTCTGGTCTGCCCTCTGCGTCCTCCCTGCTTTTGTTTGGAAAAGCAGCTTGAGAAACTGAAGGAGGACATGTCGTCAAGCCAAGGCCCAGTTCAGCAGACAACTTGCTGAGCAATAGCTCCTTGCAAAAGTTCACATCTCGTTCATTTTGAAGCAAAGACTCAATGTAGGTCTTAAACCTTGGATCAAGCACAGTGGCCAAAACGTACTGATCCGAGTTCAAGATCTTAATAACTCGAGGATCATTGTGAAGCGAATTAAGTACTTGATCGACAAGGCCAACATACTTTGCGGATTTGCTTGCTTTCATCTCCTCCCTCAGTTTCTCAAGCTGCTTTTCCAATAGTCTAATTAAAGGAATGACTTGGCTCAAACTAGCAGAATCTGCACTCACTTCACACGTCACAACTTCAAATGGTTTCAGCACCTTGCACAGCACTGAAAGGATTCCCCACTGTGCAAGAGTGAAATACATGCCCTCTCCTTTCCCAATGTCATGGCTTGTGCAATACGCTTGGATGGCTTTGCGCTGTTCCTCCATCCTCTGCAGCATGTACAGGGTGGAATTCCACCTAGTTACCACCTCCTGCTTAAGTTGGTGGCAGGGCAAGTTAAACTGCTCTTGGAGCTGCTGCAATCTCCTACATGCTGTGGCCGAATGCCTGAAATGGCCTGAAATCTTACAGGCACCGAAAGCATCTCCTGCACCTCACGGTTATTTCGTAGGAAGCTCTGCACCACCAAGTTGATGATGTGAGCAAAACAGGGAATGTGCTGGAAATCACCCAGCTGTAATGCTCGCACTATATGTTAGGAACTTACCTTGTTCCCGTTCCGCTGCGCTGTCAGCGGTGTCCATCTCTTCAGCGCTTCTTCTGTTAGCGCTGCCGCACTTCCGGGTTCTCTCTGCTGCTGATCATGTGACTCCTGGGCGGGGAATTCAAACTCCTATATCTTCCCTGCTCTGACACGCTGCCTGTGTCAGAGCAATGTGTTTCCTGTTCCTGGCTACCGTTCCTGTGTCCTGACTCCTGTGAACCTGCTCCCTGTTAACCCCTCTATTCCTCCTACTCCTGTGTACCTACCTGGCTGTGACCTGACTATTCTCTGGATCTCCCTCTGGCACCGCATACCTGATACCTTCTGTGTACCGACTCGGCTGTGTTACCAACTATTCTCTGGATCTCCCTCTGGCACCGTATACCTGATACCTTCTGTGTACCGACCCGGCTGTGTTACCAACTATTCTCTGGATCTCCCTCTGGCACCGTATACCTGATACCTTCTGTGTACCGACCCGGCTGTGTTACCAACTATTCTCTGGATCCTGCCACGCACCCATTGCCTCCGTGCATCTACCGGTTACTGTTCCAGACCTACTATGCCTGGAATTAACGGTTAGTGCCTGTACTTGCACCGCATTGTCTATTTTCTTGTCTGCTTGCCATCACTTAGAACTTTCTCCCTTACGTCAGTAGGCTAATCTGGGGGCCGCGACCTGCGGTTCTTCGGCAGCTAAGCCCACACTACCTTGCAGTGGTTCTTGGTGAAGACCGGAAGGCTGTTAGACTCCGCGCCCTAGGTAAGCCTGTGCTAATACTGACTAAGGCATCAAAATCGTAACAGTTTGCTCTGACCCTTATCTAACTGATGGAAGCGACAGGGAATCCCACTGCGAGAGTACTACTGGATAACTTAGCGGCTCAGGTTGAGGAACAGTTATTACAGATTCTGCAGACTCTGTCTAACAGGTTGGATACGCTCCAAGCAGCTCAGGTGGCAGCTCCTAATCCTCCACCTGCTCCGGCCCCACAGCCTTCCCCCGCTCCAAGTGGTTCAGCTGTATCTGCTCCCACCACCTCTCAACTCCGCATACCTAACCCACCCAAGTTCAATGGGGATCCTAAGGAATGCCGAGGCTTCTTGAACCAGTGTGCTATTCAATTCGAACTTTTGCCCGGAAACTTTCCCACACAGAAAACTAAAGTCGCATATATTATTTCCTTATTGTCTGGTCAAGCGCTTGCCTGGGCTTCTCCTCTCTGGGAACATGATGACCCCATTCTCCATAATTGTGCCACTTTCTTGGAAACCTTCAGACGCATCTTTGATGAACCCGGACGAGTCTCCAGTGCAGCTTCTGGACTCCTCCGTCTGCGCCAGGGTACCCTTACTCTGGGCCAGTATGCCCTTCAATTTCGCACTATGGCGGCCGAACTTCGTTGGAACAATGAAGCTTTAGTGGCCACATTTTGGCAAGGCTTGTCCGATCGTATTAAGGACGAGCTAGCAGCCCGAGAGTTACCCACTACCCTGGATGCTTTGATCTCTCTCTGTAACCAGATTGATATACGTTTCCGTGAACGCACTCAGGAGAGAGAGAGTTCCCGTCGATCTACTTTCCGTTTGGCTCCTCGCTTCCAAAGTTCTATTACACCGGAGGAAGAGCCTATGCAGTTGGGAAGAGCACGTTTATCCCAGGAGGAAAGAGAGAGGCGGTTCAAGAATCGTTTATGCCTTTATTGCGGGGAACCCGGTCATGTCCTGAGTCAATGTGGGAAGCGCCCGGGAAACGATCGGACCTAACTGATGATGGAGAGACTAAGTTAGGTATGAACATTCTCTCTCCTATGGATTCTAGTTTTTCTATCCAAGTTATTCTGCAATATACTGATAAACAATTGTCTCTTCCAGCGCTTATTGACTCCGGTGCAGCGGGGAACTTTTTACGAACTGACATTGTAGAGCGGTTATCATTGCCTAGGCAACCCTTAGATCCACCTATTGCCATTACAGCTATAGATGGCAGTCGTATCATTGGAGGATCCATTAAGAACAGAACTGTCAACATGTCTCTACGCATTGGAGCCTTGCACACTGAGGAAATCTCCTTCTTAGTCATTCCAAAGGCTATCAACCCGTTGATCTTAGGCCTACCTTGGCTCAGACTTCACTCCCCCACTTTAGATTGGCAGAAACCGGAAGTTCTTGCATGGGGTTCAGAGTGTCATTCCCGATGTCTTCCCAGGATTCATAGACCCGCTATGGGCTGTCTTCCAACACCCTCCGGTATTCCTCCTCAATATCATTCGTTTTCTGATGTCTTTTGTGAAAAGGAGGCTTCCAAGTTACCCCCTCATAGACCTTGGGATTGCTCCATTGAATTGTTGCCGGATAAGATACCACCTAGAGGACGGGTATTTCCATTATCTCTACCCGAATCAGAGGCCATGTCCCTATATATTAAGGAGAATTTAAACAGGGGTTTTATCCGGAAATCCTCGTCACCAGCAGGAGCAGGTTTCTTTTTCGTAAAAAAGAAGGACGGCGGATTGCGTCCTTGCATAGACTACCGTGGCCTCAACGCCATAACGAAAAAGAATAGGTACCCCTTACCATTAATCTCTGAACTCTTTGATAGGATCAAGGGAGCTTCAATTTTTTCTAAACTGGATTTGAAAGGGGCCTACAACCTTATCCGTATTAAACAAGGGGATGAATGGAAGACGGCGTTCAATACGCACGATGGGCATTTTGAGTATCTTGTCATGCCATTTGGACTTTGTAACGCTCCTGCGGTTTTTCAAAATTTCATTAACGAAGTTTTTCAGGATTTCCTGTATCAATTTGTTGTCATCTACCTAGACGATATTCTTATTTTTTCACCTGATACTATTACTCATCGCCATCATGTCTCCTTGATTCTTCAACGCCTTCGGTCGCATCATCTGTACTGTAATGTGGACAAGTGTGTCTTTGAAAAAACGCATCTTCCTTTTCTTGGTCACGTGGTTTCTGGCTCCGGATTACGTATGGACCCTGAGAAATTAAAGGCGATTTCCGATTGGCCCCAACCGGTTGGACTTAAGGCCATCCAGCGTTTTATTGGGTTCTCTAATTATTACCGCCACTTTATCAAAAGGTTTTCGTCTGTTATTGCACCCATCACTTCCCTGACCAAGAAATCTGCCAACGCTAAGACCTGGCCACCAGAGGCGGTAGAGGCCTTCAAGTATCTTAAAGAAGCCTTCATATCGGCACCTATTCTTCAACAGCCAGATTCTTCCTTCCCCTTTTTTCTCGAAGTTGACGCATCCTCCACTGAAGTAGGAGCTATTTTGTCTCAGAAGAATTCTACTGGAAAGTTTTCTCCCTGTGGCTTCTTTTCTCGTAAATTCTCATCCACCGAAAAAAACTACGGCATTGGAGACAGAGAACTACTTGCTATCAAATTGGCCTTGGAGGCCTGGAGACATCATTTGGAGGGAGCCAGATTTCCTGTTACTATTTTTACGGATCACATGAACCTGCTTTATCTACAAACTGCATCCTGCCTCAATCCCCGTCAGGCCAGATGGTCTTTATTTTTTTCACGATTCAATATGATCATTACCTTCAGACCAGGGTCCAAGAACAAGAAGGCTGATGCTCTCTCTCGTTCCTTTGATTCTATGGATACCGAAGAAGAGAGTGTTAGGTCTATTCTAGATCCAGAATGTATTTTGGCTACTACTCCTACTCGGGTGATCATTCCTCACGGGAAGACTTTGGTTCCTCCACATCATCAAACTAAACTCCTTAAATGGGCTCATGCCTCCCGTTTTTCTGGTCATGCCGGTATAAAGAAGACCTTGGAATTTATCTCCCGTAGTTATTGGTGGCCGGCTATCCGTTCGGACGTTCGACAGTTTGTGACGGCGTGTTCCACTTGCGCTCAGAATAAAGTTCCTCGTCAAGCTCCATACGGTCTGCTGCAGCCTCTGCCAATTCCGGATCGACCTTGGAGTCATCTCTCCATGGATTTTATCACAGATTTACCCTCCTCCAGAGGGTTCTCAGTAGTGTGGGTGGTCACCGATCGCCTTTTCCGAGCCGCTCATTTTGTGGCATTAAAAGGTCTCCCTTCTGCTCCTGTTCTGGCTCAACTCTTCATTAAAGAAATTTTCCGCCTACATGGCTGTCCAGATATTATCTTTTCTGATCGAGGAACTCAGTTCGTGGCAAGATTTTGGAGGGCCTTTTCTCGTCTTTGTGGAATTAAGTTAAATTTCTCTTCTGCATATCATCCGCAAAGTAATGGTCTCACGGAAAGGACGAATCAAGAATTGGAGAAATTCCTCAGATGTTTCATTTCAGCTAAACATGATGATTGGGTTGATTTATTACCTTGGGCAGAATTCGCCCACAATAATAATTCACACGACTCTACCTCCATTTCTCCCTTTTTTGCTCTTCAGGGATTTCATCCTAAAGTTCCACCCTTCAAAGAGTTAACCGCTTCTGGGGTTCCTGCAGTGGATTCCCTTCTATCGGACTTCTCGTCTAGGTGGGATCTTATCAAACGCAAATTACTTCACACCTCTGCCATCAGTAAAAAAGCATTTGACAAAAGAAGAAGACCGTCTCCACTACTTACTCCTGGTGACAAAGTGTGGTTGTCTACAAAGAATCTTCGCTTGTTGGTTCCTTCTAGGAAATTCGCTCCCCGATTTATCGGTCCCTTCAAGATCATTGAGGTCATTAATCCGGTGGCCTTTAGATTAAAATTACCCCCTACCTTGAGGTTTCCCAATGTCTTCCACATTTCCCTTCTCAAACCACTTGTTGTTAACAAATTCTTCTCTTCAAGAAGACCTCCTGCTGCTATTTCTGCACCAGATCAGGAATTTGAGGTGAAGGAGATTCTAGATTCTCGGATTTCCAGAGGTTCCTTGCAGTTCCTGGTTGACTGGAAAGGTTACGGTCCTGAAGAGCGTTCTTGGATTCCTGCACGAGACCTTCATGCTCCGAGTTTGTTGAAGAAATTCCATACCAAGTTCCCTCTAAAGCCTTATAGGTTGTCCGGAGGCCACCCCTGAAGGGGGGGGTACTGTTAGGAACTTACCTTGTTCCCGTTCCGCTGCGCTGTCAGCGGGAGCTGACAGCGGTGTCCATCTCTTCAGCGCTTCTTCTGTTAGCGCTGCCGCACTTCCGGGTTCTCTCTGCTGCTGATCATGTGACTCCTGGGCGGGGAATTCAAACTCCTATATCTTCCCTGCTCTGACACGCTGCCTGTGTCAGAGCAATGTGTTTCCTGTTCCTGGCTACCGTTCCTGTGTCCTGACTCCTGTGAACCTGCTCCCTGTTAACCCCTCTATTCCTCCTACTCCTGTGTACCTACCTGGCTGTGACCTGACTATTCTCTGGATCTCCCTCTGGCACCGCATACCTGATACCTTCTGTGTACCGACTCGGCTGTGTTACCAACTATTCTCTGGATCTCCCTCTGGCACCGTATACCTGATACCTTCTGTGTACCGACCCGGCTGTGTTACCAACTATTCTCTGGATCCTGCCACGCACCCATTGCCTCCGTGCATCTACCAGTTACTGTTCCAGACCTACTACGCCTGGAATTAACGGTTAGTGCCTGTACTTGCACCGCATTGTCTATTTTCTTGTCTGCCTGCCATCACTTAGAACTTTCTCCCTTACGTCAGTAGGCTAATCTGGGGGCCGCGACCTGCGGTTCTTCGGCAGCTAAGCCCACACTACCTTGCGGTGGTTCTTGGTGAAGACCGGAAGGCCGTTAGACTCCGCGCCCTAGGTAAGCCTGTGCTAATACTGACTAAGGCATCAAAATCGTAACACTATATTGTTGGCGTTATCAGAAATGACATATCCTTGGGAGAGTGGTATAAGCCATGTATCAATCACATCTCTTAGTTTGCGTAACAAATTATCAGCTGTATGCCTGTTAGTGAAGCCGTGATACAAAGAGTGGCCTGCCTATGACAAATGTTACGTAGTGGTGTACATGCTGCTGCTGTTGCTGCTGGTGAAGGTGAATGACCAACCCAGTGGGCTGTCACAGTCATATAGTCTTTGGTTTGACCACTTCCACTTGTCCACATATCTGTGGTTAAGTGGACAGTGGGCAGAATGGCATTTTTCAGCGCAATCTCTACATTTGTACACACTTTTTGGTAGAGTTGTGGAATAGCTTTACGGGAAAAATGGTGTTGCGATGGAATTCTGTAACGCGGACACAAAACCTCAATTAACTGTGAAAAACCAGCTGCGTTTATTGTGGATATTGGACGCAGATCTAACACTAACATGGCAGCCATGGCGTCTGTGATTCGCTTGGCGACTGGGTGACTGCTGTCATATTTGCTTCCCCTAGCAAATGATTGTTTCACAGTTAATTGTTGAAATGTAGGACTGCTCTTTTTCTTGGCCTTCCTCTGGGCTGACGATTCACCCCCAGCAGCAGCAGCAGTGGGACTAACGCTTTCTTCAGAGGAATCAATAATAGTGCAGGAGTAATCCTTAATAAGTGGGATGCAGGGCTAACTCCGACCGGATATTGATGAGGATGGTGTGGTGGGTGTATTTTGTAGCTGTCGGGATGTCGGTGAGCAGAGGGCCCTAGCTGATGATGGAGTGCTTGTAATTTTTTTGGAAGAACTTTCAGCTTTTCCCAACACTTTGCCATGAACTCTCGTCAAATGGCGTAACATAGACGAGGTTCCAAGATGGTTAAGGTCCCTCGCTCGACTGACTGTGGCTTGACATACACTACAAATGGCTATACAGTTGTTGTCTGGATTGGGGTACAAATAATTCCACACATAAGAAGTGGATTTTTTGGTTTTATGGCCTGGCATGACAATGGCCTTTTTCTTGTCACGTGCCAGAACTGCTGCCACTGGTGCAGGACTGACACAAACAACCTTATCCTCATGAACATCCTCATTAGCGCCCTCATCGCTTACACAAATCTCCCCCTCATCCTCTTCTATTTCCAAAGTGGCATCCTCAATGTGTGTATCACCGGCTACACTCGGGCTCTTCAGGCACACATCAGCAGAACTGCTGAAAGGGCCCCTCTTTATGGGTACACTAACAGAATGCTCACGATTAGACATCTCACTGTTGGATGGACTCTCCCCAGGGATTGGTGTCATTTGTGATTCAGAGCAAACATTATCCTCTAATGCCTTACTGTTATCTTGCAGCTCGGCTTTGACCCGTAACAGTAGTTGTGCACCACTTGTAGGCTCGGTAACATTCTCTCTTTGCCACTGCATGTGTAGAATGGCATGTTGGTAAAAAAAAAAATTATTGGCACTTAGCTTTTCCTCAGTTACACTTCTTTTTCGCTTCAACACGGTAATTTTTTTTGTGGTGTGTGTTTTTTTGCCTGATTTCAAAAGACTGTGTAGTTTGACATCGCCTTTCCCAGATGACGTACTGGGAACACTACCATCAGGACTGGTGACAGAACCAGTGAGAATTCTGCTCATATGTGGACTGCTTTGAATCCATTATGAGCCCAAAGCACTTGTAGTGCTACAAATTATTTTAGATACTGCTGAAAAATAGTACGTTTGACAGCCAGAAATATTAATGCAAAAGAATGGGGGACACCCCAAAAGTACTTGGAGTGCTAAATATTATTTTTTTTAGACTGCTGAAAAATAGTACTTTTGACAGCCAGAAATATTAATGCAAAAGAATGGGGAACACCCCAAAAGCACTTGGGAGTGCTAAATATAATTTTTGGAGACTGCTGACAAACAGGACTTTTGACAGCCAGAAATATTAATGCAAAAGAATGGGGGACACCCTAAAGCATTTGGAGTGCCTAATATTGAAAAAAAAGACTCCTCTATCCTCCTCTCTTCTCTATCAATTGTTATCAGAATTGTTATCAGAATTGGATGAAGAATAAGGTATATTCTCTGTCCCTGCTCTAATCAGCCTGTGACTACACCCTGCTCTGTCCCTCTGTCAAATGGTGATGGATTGCTGTGGATATTTATGGATTTCAATTATCGCGAGAACCGAGCCCCGAGATTACGTTCAGCCTTGATTTGGATTCCGAGCGGGCGGGAGAGTACCGAGCCTACTTGGCTCGGTACTCGGATAGGCACAGTTCGTGTGGGTTCGGTTCTCGGGGAACCGAGCCCGCCCATCTCTCATCTCTAATATATATATATATAATTGCCATGGCCTGGGAACAATCGGTACAATTCTGCAGGTAAATATATCTGCAGAATTGAATCCTCCTGGGTCTCCTTATAGTTGTCAGGCGTATCTGTACACATACACCCTCTTCCTGCTTCCACACACACCCCATCTGCCGCACTCACTTTCCCTGCTTTCAGACACCACCCTTCCATGCTCCTCTTCACTGCAGCCACACTCCCGCCACAAGTCCCCCCATGTTGCCGCTGAATTTGTCAACACATTTCTCCTCCCTTTTGTCAAAAATCTACCACTGCTGCACCTCACCTGTCACCATTCTCCCCTATATTGGTGGCTGAGTGGTTAACACTTCTGCCTTACAGCACTGGGGTCATGAGTTCAATTCCCGACCATCTGTGAGGAGTCTGTGGGTTTCCTCCAGGTGCTCTGGTTTCCTCCCACACTCCAAAAACATTCAGGTAGGTTAATTGGCTACTAACAAAATTGACGTGTGTGTATGTTAGGGAATTTAAACTGTGAACTCCAATGGGGCAGGGACTGATGTGAGTGAGTTCTCTGTACAGCGCTGCGGGATTGGTTGCGCTATATAAATAAATGGTAATAATAATAATATATATATATATTTATATATATATATATATAGTTTATTATATAATATTTAGCACTTCTTTTAACTTAAACTTTTTTGAATGTCTGTTTCTGTTTATACAATGTAAGTCCCATCACTCTTGCACCCCATTCTTTACATTAATTAATTCCAACTTGTGTCAGGTGAGTCCCAGGTCTCCCATGGCTGCTAGTGCTTGGGAAAGACTTGCCTTCAAAAGCTGTGTGCAGGTAAGCCTTAAGCCCAGATAAAATAGCATAGCATTTGATCATGTTAGGACTGGCCAGATTGGGAAGACTTTGGCGTTAGTTGGTCAGCTTAACATATATTGCAATATGTGGAACTAACATTCCCTGTTTTTAATATAGAACAGTATTTAGTACAGCATTAATTATGTGTTTGGAGAGTGCAGAGTATCCCTGTTTATATATATATATATATATATATATATATATATATATATATATAGTTTACTATATAATATTTAGCACCTCTTTTAACTTAAACTTTTTTGAATTCATATTTTCTTTTCTTTTGGTACTTCTTAATGATTAGGACTCTACTGTAGTTGGGCAGCGCTGTGCCACTACTTCCACTTGAGCCACAGTTTTCAATTCTTCAGCTTCCTGACTGACATGATGACTTATTCATAGAGATGAGCGCACTCGGATTTCTGAAATCCGAGCCCACCCGAACGTTGCCGATCCGAGTCGGATCCGAGACAGATCCGGGTATTGGCGCCAAATTCAAATCTGAAACTGAGGCTCTGACTCATAATCCCGTTGTCGGATCTCGCGATACTCGGATCCTATAAATTCCCCGCTAGTCGCCGCCATCTTCACTCGGGCATTGATCAGGGTAGAGGGAGGGTGTGTTAGGTGGTCCTCTGTCCTGGTAGATCTCGTGCTGTGCTGTTTAGTTCTGTGCTGTGCTGTTTAGTACTGTGCTGTGCTGTGCTGTGCTGTGTCCCCAGTATCAGTCCAGTGGTGCTGTGTGCTGTGCTCTGTCCTTCTGAGGTCAGTGGTGCTGCTGGGTCCTGTGCTGTGTCCTGTTCAGTCCAGTGGTGCTGTGTCCTGTGCTCTGTGCTTCTAAGGGCATAGTTATTTCCCCAATATTCCCCTGTGTTTAAAAAAATAAAAAAAAGTTATTTAAAAAAATACCAAAAACTAATTTAATTTTTTTTAATTACCACAAAATTTGCACAACCAATCCTGCAGTATAAGCCCATTGGTACTGCAGTATTACCAAGTTCACACATTCAGCAGTAAAAGTCCAGTGGTACTGCAATATTACAAAGTTCACATATTCTGCAGTATCAGTCCAGTGGTGCTGTGTCCTGTGCTCTGTCCTGCTGAGTTCCGTAGTGCTGCTGGGTCCTGTGCCGTGTCCTGTTCAGTCTAGTGGTGCTGTGTCCTGTGCTCTGTGCTTCTAAGGGCATAGTTATTTCCCCATTATTCCCAAGTTTTTAAAAAATAAAAAAAAAGTAAAAAAAAATAAAAAATTAAAAATTAAAAAAAATATATATAATTATAACCAAATTTGCAAAACCAATCCAGCAGTATAAGTCCATTGGTACTGCAATATTACCAAGTTCACACATTCTGCAGTATCTTGTGCTACATATAATGGAGACCAAAAATTTGGAGGATAAAGTAGAGAAAGATCAAGACCCACTTCCTCCTAATGCTGAAGCTGCTGCCACTAGTCATGACATAGACGATGAAATGCCATCAACGTCGTCTTCCAAGCCCGATGCCCAATCTCGTAGTACCGGGCATGTAAAATCCAAAAAGCCCAAGTTAAGAAAAAGTAGCAAAAAGAGAAACTTAAAATCATCTGAGGAGAAACGTAAAGTTGCCAATATGCCATTTACGACATGGAGTGGCAAGGAACGGCTTAAGCCCTGGCCCGTGTTCATGACTAGTGGTTCAGCTTCACCCACGGATCTTAGCCCTCCTCCTCCTCCCCCCCCCTACAAAAAATTGAAGAGAGTTATGCTGTCAGCAACAAAACAGCAAACAACTCTGCCTTCTAAAGAGAAATTATCACAAATCCACAAGGCGAGTCCAAGGATGTTGGTGGTTGTCAAGCCTGACCTTCCCATCACTGTACGGGAAGAGGTGGCTCGGGAGGAGGCTATTGATGATGTAGCTGGCGCTGTGGAGGAACTTGATGATGAGGATGGTGATGTGGTTATTGTAAATGAGGCACCAGGGGGGGAAACAGCTGATGTCCATGGGATGAAAAAGCCCATCGTCATGCCTGGTCAGAAGACCAAAAAATGCACCTCTTCGGTCTGGAGTTATTTTTATCCAAATCCAGACAACCAATGTATGGCCATATGTAGCTTATGTAAAGCTCAAATAAGCAGGGGTAAGGATCTTGCCCACCTAGGAACATCCTCCCTTATACGTCACCTGAATAACCTTCATAGTTCAGTGGTTAGTTCAGGAACTGGGGCTAGGACCCTCATCGGTACAGGGACACCTAAATCCCGTGGTCCAGTTGGATACACACCAGCAACACCCTCCTCGTCAACTTCCTCCACAATCTCCATCAGATTCAGTCCTGCAGCCCAAGTCAGCAGCCAGACTGAGTCCTCCTCAATACGGGATTCATCCGAGGAATCCTGCAGCGGTACGCCTACTACTGCCACTGCTGCTGTTGCTGCTGTTAGTCGGTCATCTTCCCAGAGGGGAAGTCGTAAGACCGCTAAGTCTTTCACAAAACAATTGACCGTCCAACAGTCGTTTGCCATGACCACAAAATACGATAGTAGTCACCCTATTGCAAATCGTATAACTGCGGCTGTAACTGCAATGTTGGTGTTAGACGTGCGCCCGGTGTCCGCCATCAGTGGAGTGGGATTTAGAGGGTTGATGGAGGTATTGTGTCCCCGGTACCAAATCCCGTCGAGATTCCACTTCACTAGGCAGGCGATACCAAAAATGTACAGAGAAGTACGATCAAGTGTCCTCAGTGCACTAAAAAATGCGGTTGTACCCACTGTCCACTTAACCACGGACATGTGGACAAGTGGTTCTGGGCAAACGAAGGACTATATGACTGTGACAGCCCACTGGGTAGATGCATCCCCTTCCGCAGCAACAGCAACAGCTGCATCAGTAGCAGCAACTACAAAATGGCTGATCGTGCAAAGGCAGGCAACATTGTGTATTACAGGCTTTAATAAGAGGCACAACGCTGACAACATATTAGAGAAAATGAGGGAAATTATCTCCCAGTGGCTTACCCCACTTAGACTCTCATGGGGATTTGTGGTGTCAGACAATGCCAGTAACATTGTGCGGGCATTAAATATGGGCAATTTCCAGCACGTCCCATGTTTTGCCCACACCATTAATTTGGTGGTGCAGCATTACCTCAAGAGTGACAGGTGTGTGCAGGAGATGCTTGCGATGGCGCGCAAAATTGCTGGACACTTTCGGCATTCAGCCAGTGCCTACCGCAGACTAGAGGCACATCAAAAAAGCATGAACCTGCCCTGCCATCACCTCAAACAAGAGGTTGTGACGCGCTGGAACTCCACCCTCTATATGCTGCAGAGGATGGAAGAGCAGCAAAAGGCCATTCAGGCCTACACAGCCACCTACGACATAGGCAAAGGAGTGGGGATGCGCCTCAGTCAAGCGCAGTGGAGACTGATATCCGTGTTGTGCAAGGTTCTGCAGCCATTTGAACTTGCCACACGAGAAGTCAGTTCCGACACTGCCAGCTTGAGTCAGGTCATTCCCCTGATCAGGCTGTTGCAGAAGCAGCTGGAGAAAGTGAGGGAGGAGCTGGTAAGCCATTGCGATTACACCAAGCATGTAGCTCTTGTGGATGTAGCCCTTCGTACGCTTTGCCAGGATCCGAGGGTGGTCACTCTTTTAAAGTCAGAGGAATACATTCTGGCCACCGTGCTCGATCCTCGGTTTAAAGCGTATGTTGTGTCTCTGTTTCCGGCGGACACAAGTCTACAGCGGTGCAAAGACCTGCTGGTCAGGAGATTGTCCTCTGAAGAGGACCGTGACATGCCAACAGCTCCACCCTCATTTTCTTCCACATCTATGGCTGCGAGGAAAAAGCTCAGTTTTCCCAAAAGAGGCACTGGCGGGGATGCTGATAACATCTGGTCCGGACTGAAGGACCTGCCAACCATTGCAGACATGTCTACTCTCGCTGCATTGGATGCTGTCACAATAGAAAAAATTGTGGATGATTACTTTGCTGACACCATCCAAGTAGACATGTCAGACAGTCCATATTGTTACTGGCAGGAAAAAAAGGCAGTTTGGAAGCCCCTGTACAAACTGGCTCTATTTTACCTGAGTTGTCCCCCCTCCAGTGTGTACTCGGAAAGAGTTTTTAGTGCAGCGGGGAACCTGGTCAGTGAGCGGCGAAGGAGGTTGCTTCCTCATAACGTTGAAAAAATTATGTTTATAAAAATGAATAATCAATTCCTCAATGAAGTACAGCACTGCCCTCCAGATACTACAGAGGGACCTGTGGTTGTGGAGTCCAGCGGGGACGAATTGATAATGTGTGATGAGGAGGAAGTACACACTGTAGGGGGAGAGGAATCAGAGGTTGACAATGAGGACGACATCTTGCCTCAGTAGAGCCTGTTTAGTCTGTACAGGGAGAGATGAATAGCTTTTTTGGTGTGGGGGCCCAAACAAACCAATCATTTCAGCCAAAGTTGTTTGGTAGGCCCTGTCGCTGAAATGATTGGTTTGTTAAAGTGTGCATGTCCTATTTCAACAACATAAGGGTGGGTGTGAGGGCCCAAGGACAATTCCATCTTGGAACTTTTTTTTTTGCATTATATGACCAATCAACAGTCGTTTGCCATGTTCAAAAAGTAAAACCAAATTTAAACAAATTCAAGAAATTAAACCAAAAGTAAAATGCCCTGTCATAATTTAAAACAAGAGGTATTGACGTGCTCTAAAACTACTGTATTGTTGTTTATATTTTATAAACACTACACTTGAAAGCTTGAGTCTTTCAATAAAAAAGTAACTGTCCATTGCACGAATATTTGCAACAGGGACAATTTTAGGGTTAAGAAAGTCAACTAATAACACTTCGACGCTGTCTGTCTTTATAAACACTACACTTGGAAGTTGGAGGAGGTATTGTGGCCCCGGCACCAAATTTACTACCGGGGCCACTCCACTGTGCAGTCCATATTTAGGTGTATCAGATATTAAACAACGGTGACAGTTGATGCCCAATTTTTTAATTATATTGTGGCCTCGGTACCAAATTGTGTACCGGGGCCACCACACTACGCAGTCCATACCCTTTTTTGGTGGAATTCTGACCCGTGGAGGGTTTTTTAATTATATTGTGGCCTCGGTACCAAATTGTGTACCGGGGCCACCACACTACGCAGTCAAGATAGATAGATGCGTATCATAGATAAAGTACATTCAGTGGTGTGGGGCAAATTGAAAAATATTCAAAATGCACTGACATTATCAAAAACAAGAGGTTGTCACACGCTAAAACTCCAACATGTATATGATGGAGAGGATGGAGGAGCAGCCGTATGTGCAGTGTAATGCAGACCTGTTGAAGGTTTTTTATATATTTTATTGTGGTGCCCAGTGCCCACTCCTCTACGCAGTCCAGATACATTTATTGGTGCGAATCATAAAAGTTCAGGGTTTTTAATATATGTTGTGGTGACCCACTGCTCTACGCAGTCCAGGTACATTTATTGGTGCGAATCATACAAGTTGATGGTTTTCTTATTATATATATTGTGGTGACCCACTCCTCTACGTAGTCCAGATACATTTATTGGTGCGAATCATAAAAGTTCAGGGTTTTTAATATATATTGTGGTGACCCACTCCTCTACGCAGTCCAGGTACATTTATTGGTGCGAATCATACAAGTTCAGGGTTTTTAATATATATTGTGGTAACCCACTCCTCTACGCAGTCCAGGTACATTTATTGGTGCGAATCATAAAAGTTCAGGGTTTTTAATATATATTGTGGTGACCCACTCCTCTACGCAGTCCAGGTACATTTATTGGTGCGAATCATACAAGTTGATGGTTTTCTTATTATATATATTGTGGTGACCCACTCCTCTACGCAGTCCAGGTACATTTATTGGTGCGAATCATAAAAGTTCAGGGTTTTTAATATATATTGTGGTGACCCACTCCTCTACGCAGTCCAGGTACATTTATTGGTGCGAATCATACAAGTTGATGGTTTTCTTATTATATATATTGTGGTGACCCACTCCTCTACGCAGTCCAGATACATTTATTGGTGCGAATCATAAAAGTTCAGGGTTTTTAATATATATTGTGGTGACCCACTCCTCTACGCAGTCCAGGTACATTTATTGGTGCGAATCATACAAGTTGATGGTTTTCTTATTATATATATTGTGGTGACCCACTCCTCTACGCAGTCCAGATACATTTATTGGTGCGAATCATAAAAGTTCAGGGTTTTTAATATATATTGTGGTGACCCACTCCTCTACGCAGTCCAGGTACATTTATTGGTGCGAATCATACAAGTTCAGGGTTTTTAATATATATTGTGGTGACCCACTCCTCTACGCAGTCCAGGTACATTTATTGGTGCGAATCATACAAGTTCAGGGTTTTTAATATATATTGTGGTGACCCACTCCTCTACGCAGTCCAGGTACATTTATTGGTGCTTATCATACAAGTTGATGGTTTTCTTATTATATATATTGTGGTGACCCACTCCTCTACGCAGTCCAGAAAGATACCTCGTTGCAACGTTTTGGACTAATAACTATATTGTGAGGTGTTCAGAATACACTGTAAATTAGTGGAAATGCTTGTTATTGAATGTTATTGAGGTTACTAATAGAATAGAAGTGAAAATAAGCCCAAAAACTTGATTTTTAAACTTTTTATGTTTTTTCCTAAAAAAAATCCGAATCCAAAACCTTAAATCCGAACCGAGACCTTTCGTCAAGTGTTTTGCGAGACAAATCCGAACCCCAAAAATAATGAAAATCCGGATCCAAAACACAAAACACGAGACCTCAAAAGTCGCCGGTGCACATCCCTACTTATTCACTGTCTTGAGTTCGGCAACAGGGGATTTGAAGAAAGTGGTTTAAGTGGAAGAAGATTTATGAGTATAGTTACTAAACTGCAGGTTTGAAAAAGTGGAGGTGTTGCCTATAGCAACCAAGCAAAATTCTAGCTGTCATTTTATAGAATGTACTAAATAAATGACAGCTAGAATCTGATTGGTTGCTATAGGCAACATCTCCACTTTTTCAAACCCGCAGTTTAGTAAATATACCCCTTAATGTGCTCATATATGAACAGATCCAGTCTGATCTATGTAAAATTTAGGCACACCTTAGCTCATTAGTGTGGTCAGAATTTTATAATTATCTGAAGTTTTTATCCACCAGACCTGACAGACAAATGTGCAGTCTGAAAGCTGGACTGTAACGGACTGAAGAGACTACTAGATTTAAAGAACACTGTCCAGGAGCGTGCAGACTTTTCAAGCAGTTTGGAGGTAAATGTGGATCAAGAGACTTATCTATGGTGGATCATGTTGATGGCAGCTTAAGAATTGGTTTTATGACAGTATATTTAATGTGGGTGGGAGAATTGTTGGAATCAGATACAGAGAGGCCAGCATCTATTGAATTCTTTGAGACAGGTTAGTATCTATCTATCCGTTTGAGATTTAAAACCACTTATATCAAATCTGTAGAATAGGAGGAAAAATGGAAAGTCGCTGTATGAACCCATTTCAAGTATGATTTGGATAGTACTTAAATCATTAGTGTTGTGGCTGTCATATTTATTAAAATCACTGTCAAGACAATATTCTCTCTTGTGTACATGACACTTGATTATATCAATATATTATGATTATTATATTAATGAAATATATTATATTGTGTACAAATAGGATAATATGACTTTAGCATTTACTGCTAAAACTGTCAAGCCTCATGTCTATGTTATCTCTGTTCTTTCTCTACACCATCTCCATGCTATCTTGGGGTGTAAGCAGGCGCGGGCTGACGGATGTCAGCCCGGGGGGCACACGCCGCACAGGCGGCCGCATCACATGACACTTGATGCGGCCGCGTCATCAATGACGCGGCCACATCACATTTATATTACTTCCGGGGGGCGGGCGGCACTAACAGCCGTGATTCTGAGCGGCCCGGGGGGGCGATGACCCCCTGCCCCCGGCCCAGCCCGCCCCTGGGTGTAAGTATACATGTGTTTGAGCTGGCCCCATCTCAAAATATATTGAGCTTTTGGCTCAATATATGCATGTAAATATGTGTATTTTGTACGTGCGTTTTTCTCTATGTACATCGTGAGCACATATGCATCCAAATCAGCCCCAAGATAGATGGATCAGATATGGATTTGCAGCATACTCAAAGGGCCTCACTTTACTCCAAAAGTTTGAAATAACTCCAGCTAATATTGCATTTTGGCAAAACCACATTGCTCTTCAGAAAAAGTGTGTGGGGGGGGGGATTTAAAGTGCACTGGCAGATTTAAAGTTAGAGTTTTGCATGCAAAGAAAAACTAGCATTTGCAATCCTTGTATCATAAAATGATTTTACTAGTTGTTAGACATTAATTGAAATGACTATATCCAATTATCTGACGTCAACAACCCTTTAGCTGGACTTTCGTCAAGCTCTAAAAGAGGTTCCAAATCTAAAATCAGTCTGGAGAAATAGTCCGATGGTACATATGAAGCAGTGGAGGGTAGAAAGCATTAGCATCAAGCTAGGAAAGTATCCTGTAGAAGGCAATTAAATCTTTAGTAAGATATTTGGGATAGAAAGGACCTTTTTTTTTCCAAACTCCCATTTCACCTGGCACAAAATGGCCTGATCCCACTTTGTCTGACTTCTTTTCTATTTGCAGTAACCTAACCATACAGACATTTTGGGAGCGGAATGAAATAAATGAAAAGTAAAAAATGGTTGGGGAAAAACAGAAGCAGAATATTGAGTGTTGATCTCTGTTGATAACATGACCATAAATCCCACCCCACAAGCTCGCTGCCTAGGTGTAATCCTTGATTCACGCCTATCCTTTGTTCCCCACATTGACTCTATATCTAAATCATGTTACATACATCTAAAGAACATTTCCAGAATCCGCACATATCTCACACAAGACACTGCTAAAACCTTAATTCATGCACTAATCATCTCCCGCATTGACTATTGCAATTCCCTCCTTACTGGTCTTCCCAAAAACAGACTCAAACCCCTAAAATCTATTTTGCATGCTTCGGCAAGACTGATTTTCCTTGCAAATAGCTATTCCTCTGTTGAATCACTCTGTATGTCTCTACACTGGCTGCCTGTCTTCTACCGAATCCAATATAAAATACTTTTACTAACCTACAAGGCCATCAACAAAGCTGCACCAACATACATCTCCTCTCTTGTCTCAAAATATCTCCCAACTCGGCAACTCCGTTCTGCAAAAGATCTGCGTCTCTCATCCACCCTCATTACATCCTCCCATTCCCGGTTACAGGACTTTTTTCGGGCTGCACCCACTCTATGGAACTCTCTCCCTCGCACAATAAGACTCTCCTCTGTTCTACAAACTTTCAAGCGTTCTCTGAAAACCTACCTATTCAGACAAGCGTATAATATTCCTCAACCACCATCTTAACCTCACTACCTTTAGCCTGTTACACAATTTCACACAAGACAATTACCCCCGGACCAACATTATTGTGTGACAGGATCATTTAGCTTATGAGTCACCCTACCTTTGCAGTCTGGCTGGGCCAAGATGCAAAATGTATACTTAACCTCATGTGTCAATCTCCCATTGTCCCATAGATTGTAAGCTTGCGAGCAGGGCCTTCTCACCTCTTTGTCTGTTTTACCCAGTTTGTTTATTAGTTTATTACGTTTGTCCCCAATTGTAAAGCGCTACGGAATATGTTGGCGCTATATAAATAAATGATGATGATGATGATGATGATGATGAGTGCTGCTGAAATGGGTACTTTTGGAAGTTGCATGACAAAATGAGGTATGCTAAAGGCCTTTACGTTTTACTGTATGTGACTGATTGAAAAGTGTAAGTGGAGATGTTACCTATAGCGATCAATCAGATTCTAGTTTTCATTAATTTAGTACACTCTACAAAATGACAGCTTGAATCTGATTGGTTGCTATAGGCAACACCTCCACTTTCTCAAACCTGCAGTTTAGTAAATATACCCCCTGGGATTGACTTTCAGGTTTTGGCTAAAATATCTAATACTGCCTCATTTTATTCTGTATACTATGTGTGTGTGTGTGTGTGTATGTATATATATATATATATATATATATATATATATATATATATATATATACACATACACAAAGGTTAAATTAAACTTTTACAACTGTATTCCTTTTTTTTGGAACCATGTGGTTGGCATCCCTAAAACTATAGGTGAGGGAGAAGGGTGGTCCATTTCTCTCCCCTTGTCTGCAAACTATATCTAGATGTTCCCACCTGTCTCTTTCTATTTGCACACTCACCTCCCACATGTAAAGCTTTCCTATAAGAAAGAGAAGCATGTATACAAGAAAGCTTTTACCTTGGCAGACTTTTCGATAGAAATTATAGAATTATAATATACAGCTGGCAATGCACCAAAAAGGGCTAAAACATGCGCTGAGTCTCATGTACAAAGCGCAAAGCAACCAAAGTGTAGCACAAAGTCTTCTGTGTAGATGCTGTACACCTACATTTCCCCCAAAGTGCATTGGTTTACGAATCCAGGAGGGGTTTGCACTGAGAAGAACTAATGAGGGCCTGGAGGGGACCGGTGCATCTAGTTTAGCAGGCTAGTACAAGAACCATATTTCATTTTTCAGATGGAAATACCTGTAAGATAGAGGGATGGAGAGAGCACATTTTTTGGGAGCATTCCTTGCTATGTGCAGGGGCACACACCATTTTCTTGAGTGTTGCGCCAGCTCTGACCTGGCGCAGGGCGGTCTCCTCTTTCGGTTGCACCTCTGTGGAGAATCACCTCTCTACTTTCTTTGCCTAATGCAAAACAAAGTTTCAAAAACACAAAGTGCCACATTTAATGAAGACCGTCCTGATGTCCACTCACTGTCAGAATTAATTGAAACCATAAGTGGAGCTAAACGGTGCAGTATTTTAGAAGAAAAACAGAACGTTGTATATAATGAACAGTGAAGTGATCCTCAGGTGCTTCTGCCTCTTAGGGAGCCCTTCTTTTCCTCATAGGCATCTCCCAAGAGCAGAGTGTAGGTCGGATGTGTACAGGGCAGACCAGCTAAACAAGCTGGAGCACAGCCAAGATGTTTTGCAATGCGCCTGCAATGCAATGTAGTCCACTGAATACTGTATTACACTTATTAACCAAACAGGCATTTTTGGGAGATGTTCGGTTCTTATTAGCTGTGCAGTGATCATGGGCTGATAGATGGAAAAAATGTACAAGCTTCAGATTTCAAAAGGTCACAAAAGAGAGACAGTGCCCTCTACATAACATGCAATGCGTGCCAATGTGTACGGGGCAATAACAAGACCCTTTCACATTATTGTATCATTTAAAGGATTGTAGCCTGGAGGCCCTGCGAGCGGCTGTGTAATTACACACACACTGCTCGGATAATTAGGCCTGAGCGCTGGAGGATCCTCTGGCCGGTGTGTGGGAAGCACAATAAGCAGAGAGCTCTCCTTGGAGACGAGCACACAGAATGAAGGATCTGCGGCTAGGCACCAATGCAATAAGCTGAACCTCAGCCAGAGCACAGATCGATAGTTCCTAACCTTCCACTCACTATCTATTTAACCCCTTTCTGGACTTGCCAATGACCTGTAATGACAATGAGTACAGAGGTATGATGTTAACAGAACAAAGGACCCCGCCACAATTTTAATGAGGACTTTTCATTTTTTCTCACACTTCTGCATTCAGTTTTACAGGTTGTACAATTATGATACTTTTAGGGAAATGTAATAATGCTGTGTTGCTTATTTGTGAATACGTTATAATGTCTTAAGGTGATGGGAAACCTGATACACTTCCAATTACACTTTCAATGCGGCCCTTTGGATCTTCAAAAGGGCCGCACATTATTCTTAATTTTAGTAATAAGTTATAACGACACCACACATCAACGCTTCCTGCCTCTTACTCTGCTCTTTTCTTTTTACTCCTCTGCACATTAGCCTAACCCCAAAAATGCCAAATTGACTCCACATAGTCCTCAGACCTTTCACATACCACTCAGACCCCCCCACTTGTCCGATAATCCCCCCACATGCCCCTCTTATCCCCATGTGCCACTCAGTTCTCCACTAACCCCAAAATGTCAGACACGGTGGCTAAGTGGTTAGCACTTCTGCCTTACAGCACTGGAGTCATGAGTTCAATTCCTGACCATGGCCTTATATGTGTGGAGCTTGTATGTTTTCCCCGTGTTTGCGTGGGTTTCCTCCGGGTGCTCCGGTTTCCTCCCACACTCTAAAAACATACTGGTAGGTTAATTGGCTGCTAACAAATTGACCCTAGTCTGTCTGTGTGTGTCTCTGTGTGTATGTTAGGGAATTTAGACTGTAAGCTCCAATGGGGCAGGGACTGATGTGAGTGAGTTCTCTGTACAGCGCTATATAAATAAATGGTAATAATAATAATGTCCCAGATCCCAGGTGTACTTCAAAACTCCATTCAGACTTCTCCACATGTGACTCAGACCCTAGAAATGCACCAATCACCTCTTACTGGGAGTACCAGTTATCACTCACTACTAATGATTAGTTAATCACTAATACCACCCTGCATAAAAAATCCTTATACGATCAGGAAACACACTCATATCACAACCCCACAGAGACCACATGGTGCAGACTGCACTCCCTCCTCTTCATCTGATCACTGTGTGGTGGAGGGAGGCCACTAGATGTGGAAGACTCTGCTCAGGTTCAGTCTTTTCTCTGCTTTATGACCCACCTGCCAAACGACAACTTAAAGACTGGGGCTCAGCGGCCCCCAGTTGGCCACAGGGCGCCTGTTGCCCATCACTGTACTGAATAGACGTATATTATGATTGCCAATTTTAAATAGTCACAAAATAGTTGCAAGTAGTGTTTTGATTAACATTGTGGGCAATTCAAATATAACAACTGAAAACCTTATAATGAAAATGTCAGGTTGATGTGGGCTTTATTTGCAAAACAGGATATGTTATCTTCATCTTTGCTGACGATATTAAGCAAACTCGTGTAGCTCCAAAATGTGTTGTTGCTGAATTGTGCTAGCTGCTTAAGTTCATAAATATATTCACTTCCCCTAAGTTTTGTATCATTTTTTCTTGAGATGGGGAATCAGAAATCAAATGCTCAATTGCAAAAAATTCAAGATAAGATTGCACTTTGTCCACTAATTACAAGTTTAATCTTAATACACATAATTGGTTTTCTTTTTAAAGCAATATGCCCATTTTAGCTAGGTACTACCAGCGTGGCTGCTCTGTTCTCCAACTACTCGGTGTTCGAAGGGTCCTCACTCCGCTCAATATTTCAAATTTCTATATTGATTTTAAAATCTGTACTTTTTTTTAAGAATAATACCCATTTTATTTAGCACACAGTTTGTATGTTGTCACTTCTCATGGCTTCTGTCTGAGCTCTGTAGCCACCAGTCAGGTCCCAATCAAAGTGTGGTGTCTGCGAAGGGTATTTAGGGTTAAGTTGGAACCCCAAAGTGTGGGACTTCAAAGGGAGGTGGTGAGAGAAGCTGTCACCCAGTGCCCTTGTTTATAGGCTCCATACACATGCTGTTTGATCTGAATCAGTCACACTTCCTGGTCTGAGAGCACAGACTCCCCTGGTACCACCCGTCCTTTCACTCGTCAGCTCAACAGGATCTGATTGACCAGGGCCACTAACGAGGGAGGAGGGGGTCAGTAAAGCATACTTGGGGTTAAGAAATAAAACCCAGCCCTGTGAATGGATTCATTAGGAACTAGCAGATGTGATAGGACATGGGGATGCAAGGGCTCAGAGTATTATAAAGTTCAGGAAGCACAAAAAGTCGCCATAGTAGTAGTACAATTTATATCCCATTCACGTTACCCATAGTAATCATCATTTAATAATCATTTACAGGGTTACCGGTAATCTACTGCTGCCCTAGTGCATTTAAGTAAACACAACTTAGTTACGACGAGCCTGGAGCACTACTCTCCCAATCATGTTGTGTTTACTGAATTTGATTAGAACATAACTATTTGCCTTTTAAATGCTCTTCGGCAATAACTACTATTGTAGCTCAGGAAATAGAAACAGACGTTAAAAATTCGAAAAGTAGAAATTGCTTTGTGCCGTTGATCAATAATAAAAAAAATTGGGACATTTCCAGGGTCTGTCTCTGGATATTAGGGACAGTTGGCAACTATATGTTACCCTACTAATTATTCATAATAAAACCAGCAATGCCCAACAGAAATCTCATCTAAATCTTTCCCGTTTCCAAAAACGGCAATCACATTGCTCCCCCATCTCTCCACTCTAAGTGCGCTGTTGGCTCGGAGTTTTGGAAATGTGACTCCTAAGTGACAAACACTCAGTGGGACATCAAAGCTTCTTGTGTGAGAATCTGGTATGTTTGTGAACTAGCGGCTTCCCAGAGGAGCCTCCTCTAATTGTATCACATCTCCAGTGCCTTTCAAAACAGTTTGCTGAAAACTAATCAGCGGAGGTAAAGTGCTTCCCGGGGGCCCTGTTTGACTGTCCCCTGAAGCTGCATTATTCCTGTAACTTCTCTTGTATTAGGGTACTCCATTAACCAATTTAGTACTGGCGCAGGCTGTCACATGCTGCATACTGGTCCATCTGTACAAAGATGTGCTGTATAATTTAGTGTACTGGTTTTCAAACTCCAGGTCATGTTCATTTTACAAAGAGTAGGGTGTCTCCAGTTCTGTCTGCTCGACAGTATCAAATACAACTGCAACTTGACTAGCTTTAAAAGGGCAGACTTTTCTTTTATTTGTGTCCCCCAATCTACACTACAATAAGATGATTTGCAATGTTTTGTTTTACTGCTACTGACTAGTGGAACCATAAACATAAATGAATGTAGTTTCTAGCCTATCTACTTTTGAGCAGGAGATCTCCAGCAACATGTATCAAGCGAGTTTGTAAAGCTGAGTATGGCTCACCTGCCTGGTTTTATTTTATGAATAAATTGTGGCAATAATTGATTTTCTGTCGCTGCATAATCAGCATAATCAGTGGTCAAAGCGGGCTGGTGTACGGTGGTACGCCATACCGCCACTTCTCCTTCTGCCTTCATTGTAAAACTATCATATTCCATTCATTCACATTTTCAATACCGCAACTTTTAAATTTCCACTTCGACCACTGCTCAGAATGATAAACAGACTCGTTATTACTGCTGTAACGATGAGAATGGGTTTTCAATGATTGCAGATCATTTGGGGTAAATATTTATTTTTTGCTATGAGGAGAAGACAACCATACCTCTTTGGGTAGTAGGATAAAGTTCCGATGAGGGGAAGAGGAAGCTGATTCGAAGAGTTGAGTGAGTCTTTCAAAATTTGATTTGTGACCTATTTTGCGGATTATACGGAATATCGAAAACCTGCAAATCCGTTTGTCGATCCACTAGTCTAAACAGCATTTACTACAAGAAGTCCTCTCCAGCTAGGTTGTCTACTACCAGGACTGTCTCTTGATGATGTGACTAATGTGTATTGGGTACGGGAGCGTATATGTCAGCATTGCTTTTTCAGATTCTGCTACACGTCTTTTGTTTTTGTTTTTACTTTGTTCTTTATTTTCTGTTATTTTGTTTTTACTTTTCAGATATTATTTAATTGTTAGATACCCAGTTAATAAGTCAGACTTACTTACAAATTTAACCACACTTACTGCAATATTTATTTGAAAGAAATAGAGGCACATGCAAAATACATTTGAGTCTCAATAAGAATAAAGCATATTCAAATAATTTGAATCATACCTATTGTGTTGTTTGAGTGGAAAATAAGGCTGGATACACACTACAGTGTTCTCAGCCGATTATCAAGCCAATCAGATGATAAACGACTGGTTGGCCCAAAATTAGTGTGTACCCTGCAACAATTGAACAATTATCGTTCCAAAGCCCATCGTATCGTTGAACAAGATTTTTAAACTGAACTAAAAATCTTGTTCAACGGTGGAAAGATGTCGTTCCAATCCTGCAGTGTGTACGCACCCATGACCGGCAGTGTCCATAGATCTCTATGGAGTCAGGATCTTTTCGCCCGATGGTTATGACAAATGAAGAGCACAGATCTGAAAGTAAATTGTGTAACACTTCAGTAGTGTGTACACAGGAATCGGCATGCTGATCAGAACTTTGTTTTCTTTTAGTCGTTGGTAAAATTGCTACAAATTTTCCATTGTTAGAATTTTCCTGTAGCGTGTATCCAGCCTAAGGGCTAGATTTACTAAGCTGCGAGTTTGAAAAAGTGGGGATGTTGCCTATAGCAACCAATCAGATTCTAGCTTTCATTTATTTAGTACCTTCTACAAAATGGCAGCTAGAATCTGATTGGTTGCTATAGGCAACATCCCCACTTTTTCAAACCCGCAGCTTAGTAAATCTAGCCCTAAGTGTTAATAAAACAGAGAGTTTATCTGGGCTTATTAAAACAAGATATGTTACATTAATATGAACCACAACTACTACTTAAGTGAACAAGACGGATCTCCAGCGTTGTTTTGTCCTTGTTCTGTGTACCCAAATTTAAGAAACCAAAAGTGTTTCAACTTTGGATGGATCACTTCTCTAAATGTCTCTAAATGTTACTTATATGGCCCAGGGAAAGCTGATTCTTTGCCACATGTCCAACCTACTTGAATAGTGTTCCTGCACTCTATCATTAATACTTGTTAATACTTATTTATACTGGATACTTAGGGACGTGAAGAAATAGAATAATAGGCCAAGGATAATTAATTTTTTTTACCCATATAAATCAAACCTATAATTGACTATAATATGACATCTTAGCTGGGACCTGTACAAACTGATGGATGGATCAGAGTGCAGTAGGTGCTTCCAGCCTCTTGGAGACACCAGTGAGAACATAACTTGTTGATATTTTACACCAAGCTGAATCCACGAGGACTTGACTCTGCTGCAGATTACCTGGAATGTTAATAACACAGCATATTGCTTAATAAAGTCTTATTTGAAATTATACTGGTATAGCTAAGTTAATCTTTTGATAGGAAAGTTAAAATATCTTAAAGGTATCCTAACATCTTTTTATTCCCTATTTATTTTTGTTTCCTAATGTAAATATTATGAGATGAATATATTAAAATCATAATTTAAGTATTATAAAGTTATTGACAATTATAGGTAAGCTATACTATACTGATTTTCTATCTCTGCCATAATGCATCCACCCTCATTACATCCTCCTATTCCCGGGTTACAGGACTTTTTTTTGGGCTGCACTCACACTCTATGGAATTCTCTCCCTTGCACAATAAGACTCTCCTCTGGTCTACAAACTTTCAAGCGTTCTCTGAAAACCCACCTCTTCAGACAAGCTTATAATATTCCTCAACCACCCTCTTAACCTCACTACATTACCCTATTACCACCTGTTAAACAATTTCACACAAGACAACTAAACCCTGACCAACATTGTTGTGTGACGGGATCATTTAGCTTATGAGTCACTTTTACCTTTGCAGTTTGGCTGGGCCGAAATGCAAAATGTAGACTTAACCTCATGTATCAAACTCCGATTGTCCCATAGATTGTAAGCTTGCAAACAGGGCCTTCTCACCTCTCTGTCTGTTTTACCCAGTGTGTTTATTAGTTTACTGTGTTTGTCCCCAATTGTAAAGCGCTACGGAATATGTTGGCACTATATAAATAAATTATGATGATGATGCCCCTTCCAAAGTGCTCTTGTCAATTGTATTCATATGCGGTGAACACACACAGACACACACACACACACACACACACACACACACACACACAGAGACACACAGACACACACAGATACATACACACACAGACACACATATACACACATACACACACACCCTCTCCATGAATATTTCAGCTAAAAGTATGCGATCGATGTAGCCTCTCACACTATATTGATCCGTCTGGCCGGTCCTCATTCAGGTGATTTAATACAGAGCTTCTCCTGGGTCCTCTATATGATCCCTT
This sequence comes from Mixophyes fleayi, assembly GCF_038048845.1. Lineage (NCBI taxonomy): Eukaryota > Metazoa > Chordata > Amphibia > Anura > Limnodynastidae > Mixophyes > Mixophyes fleayi. The sequence continues at coordinate 59,765,831 of NC_134405.1, read as the reverse complement.
TTCCCGAGCATATTAAGGAGAAGCTGGACACCAAGCGGGCCGTGGTATCACCCCCACAGGCTTACAGCTGCTCAGGCGTGTCCATCATATTCATTAGCATCATAATACAAATACAAAGTCCCAACATGTTACACAGAGCTGCTATGTGGAACAACCTCACATACAACATACAGGGACGTCAGTGAGAGCTTGCAATCTAGACCCGTTTATTCCTGCTAGCTGCTGAGAGGTGTGAGAAGACTTTCTCCCAGAGGTTTAAGGAAAAAGCTGGTATGATTAGACTGGAGATGTCCCTATTGTAATGATTGTATTTACTGCATAGCGGCTGCGATATTCCCAGATGACATTACCACATACTGTATGTTCACCTTCTCTCTGTCACTATTTCCATCTCACTCTATTTAGCGCTACTGCTTATACTGAGAGCCGTCTCTTTGTCTTCTTGTTGACATCTCTCTCCCATTCCTCTTTTTTTAAGTGGGAGCCAGTGGTGTAAGGCCACCAAGCCTTTGTTTATTATATAGGTGAACTGGGCGCATGCGGAGGACAGCATAGTTAAGGGGACTGCACAGAAATACTTTTATACTGATTTTATTTACTTGTTTATTATTAATTTTATTTTTATTTCTTTTCTGAACCATCCAGTCAGTGTTAGGTGAGATGTGCTTAGGTGCACCTGCTTGCTGAGGAAAGCGTCTTTGGAAGGTATTCTAAACCAGTCTTCTAAAGGGTTCAAGATTCCGGCCTTCTAAAATAATGAAAATAATGTGGACACAGTGTTGAAGTCTGCCTATCGCCTGCACACAGTGGAGGCAGCCATTAGCTGATAATCATTAGAAAGCAACCTATCCGTTTAACAGAAACCAGTGACATAACTGAGGCGTGAGGCACTTAGCATGTCTGACTGACATTGGTTCAGTAATGTGTAGGTGCAGACCTGTCAAGTCTCCTGCCATTCTCCCGATCCTAAATGTTTCCCCCAATCCCCAGATTCCTTGAGACCTGGAGGTATATTTACTAAACTGCGGGTTTGAAAGAGAGGAGATGTTGCCTATAGCAACCAATCAGATTCTAGCTGTCATTATGTAGAATGCACTAAATAAATGAAAGCTAGAATCTGATTGGTTGCTATAGGCAACATCTCCACTTTTTCAAACCCGCAGTTTAGTAAATATACCCCCTGGAGGTAGCAAGGTCAAGCTTCACCCTCTACCCATTTCGTACAGACAGTAGTTAGAAAATATAGAGCAGTAGAGCAGAAGCTATGAAATGGGGGCACTTCTGCTTGGCATAATATGATCTGGGGGCACTTCTATTTGCCATAATAGAAAGTGAGGGCACCACTGTGTGACATAATATGAACTGGGGGCACTTCTAGTGCTACACATGCCCCTCCAGGAGTAAGCTGCAGCGCAGACTATCCCTCGCTCGGTTTCCCTGGGTGCACAACCTAATGAGATGTACTGTGCAACCTATGAATGGACCTTTAGGCTTGTCCTGCAGCCAGACCTCATATAACAAAGCTCAGTTTTGTGACTGAGTTCTGCATTGTGGTCATTCCTGCTGATCTTTAGAACAACTTATAAAAGTGTCAGAGACCACCTGGAGAGGGCGGTTTAATCCACTGGTATTATTATAAGTCTGCATGCCAACATATGTTATATGTGCCAGAACTGCGTGTGGGTCAGACAAACACTAGCTTTAAAGCCCCGAGCATTTGCATAGCGACATTAACACTTGCAGGGTGACTCCTGTTACTCATAATACGGTAGGAATCAGGTTTTACTCTCTGTATGAAAATGTATATACCATGGTGCCTTGCAATTTATAGTTCTTGAAAATGAATCTCTTGTGGCCCCAGAAGTCATTAACTGTTCTTGCATAAAACTCATCAGAGTTCACACCCAAAGCTTGTTTCTGCTGCTTGGCAAAGACACATGTGAGCAGTGCTAGTCTTTTTAGTGTGAGGAATTTTGCACCATCCAGTCGCTAATTAATCAGTTGCCATTTGTTGGCACAACATTTAATAAGCAGACTTGCAAAAGTGATTTCTCTTCATGGATCCCAATGTGAAATAATATGTTCTACTATTTTGCAGGCTAAGGATATTTACTGTTAAACTGTGATTTGTGTGTCCCTGTGTATCTGGTGACTTCTATCTAACAAGTTTCTAATTCTACTCTCGTAACAACTGAATGGGAAAGTAGTCGTCTGTGGAACTCTTAAACCTCATCTGCAGTCTTCTGTATATGCTTTTTTTTTTTATAAAACTACATTTTCGCAATGTATAATTAGAGGCATTGGAATGGGACCTGGGGATCATTATTATAATGTCTACCGCAGAATCCTACGATTGGAAGTGACTTTTTTTTTTTTTTTGGTGCATGATACATGCTTAATAATCTCTTTATGCACATGGAATGACGTCTGGCTAATCTTCTTACTCCATTCCATACCCAGAATACCATGGGGTATTCCACTGGATAGCTCCACTAATTAACTCCCACTAGGCAGCACCCTCCTAAACTCTGAGTAATCGTTTGTTATACTTGTACATATGGGGCCTGATTGATTAATGAAAGTAAGGCAAAAAAAATAGTAATTTCTCTCCTGGACAAAACCATGTTACAATGCAAGGGGTGCATATTAGTTTATTATTTTGTACATAAGCTAAGTACTGGCTGTTTTTTCATGTAGCACAAATACTTGATAGCTTTATGTTTACACTGAAATTTAAAATTGATCTAGGACATGTCCTATCATAACTATAAATCTGTCCCCACATTTTAAATTTACCTCGCCCTCTAATGCAACATGGTTTTGCCAAGGTCCAAAGTTACTCATTTTGTTTGCTTTACTTTACTTAATGACTCAGGCCCATGCAGTTCAAGTCTAAGTTTCTGGTCTATATACTTGACCAATGTCAAGCACACCTGTGCCTTTTCTTTTTGTAAGGTGATTGTGCCTTGGCCTAGCTAATAGCCACTTGACCTATTTCATTTAATTATAAAGAACTGTCATTGGGGTCAGATGAGTAAAGTAATTTGAGCAATGTTAAGAAATTTGCTCATTTGGCTTTATTTCAGGGTATCCTCTGAAGGGAAAAGTGAGTCCTACTGGGTTTTCCTGCTGCTAGGAAGACCTGGTTCTCCCACCCAGCCATCTGTAACCATACAACTGTGTGTACCGCAAAGACCATCTGAGGTAACCACCAACTGAGAATTACCAAATGTGTTACTCAAGGAGTAAGCAGAACTTCCCTATGTATTGGGGCCTACAAAGGGATATGGGTTGAATTGTATAAAACTCTCTGAAGGTACCATTGTTATCCTTCATATAGACTGCTAGCTGTGTTAACAAAATAATGTTTATATTTGTGGTAAAATGGGATGAATATAAACAGCCAATTCATGTAAGATGAGAAGATCTTGAATTTGGCAGGGATTTTAGCTCTCTAAAGAAAAATCTTACTTCTACTACATTTATGACTGTGATCCTTTATATTCAGATCTCTTTATATTTCTCTGTAGTTAATGTGCTTTTGTCATGCAAACCTCCCAACTTTTACCCACACAAAATCAGGGCAAATTAAGCTACACCCTGATCTGCATAAACCACACCCCCAACTAACACAAATCCCGCCCAGCTACCCACGCCCACTTTCAGGTCAACCACGTTTATTCTGTGTTAGCTCCAGTCCTTTCCAAGGGCACGAATTGCAAGGGGCGGATCTAGATTTTCTTTAGCGGCGGAATGTAGCAGAGCCCTGCCCACTCCTTCACTCTGATTGATGGATAGGTTGCACCTGGCGGTTGAGAAGCAGGCAGAATACCCGTCCCCTAGGTTTGCACCTAGTGTTTCTTACATATGATTGTAGGATCTTGGTTTGTTGGTGCATTTTGAGCTGATCTGTAAGTGTGGGAGCAAATGTCTTTACATGCCTAAAGGCAATGGGCTAGATTTACTAAACTGTGGGTTTGAAAAAGTGGAGATGTTGCCTATAGCAACCAATCAGAATCTATTTATCATTTATTTAGTACATTCTACAAAATGACAGCTAGAATCTGATTGGATGCTATAGGCAACATCTCCACTTTTCCAAACCTGCAGTTTAGTAAATATACCCTAATGTGTGACATTCTGTATGTATGTCTGCATTATACGTCTGAAAGGGGTATTAGAAAGTCAAATGGCAATACCATGAGGCTGGTTGCTAGCCTGGCAGTACATAATCAGCGCTTGTACCTACAGTTGGGGGAGGGTGTCAGTGGAAGTAATTTCATTAATCCTTATATGTCTATTTCAGTGAACTGAAGTAAATAGAACACATAGTGTCTTAAAAGTGGCTCCCGCGCCACAGACGCTCCCAACCGCAGGCACATGCGATGGGATATGTGGTCTATGTGCCCTCTTACCTCTCTGTCTGTATATATTACCCAGTATTGTTTTATTACTGTGCAATTGTAAAGCGCTACGGAATTTCCTGCCATTATATAAATAAGTGTTGATGATGATGATGATTGGAACTTGTAGCTTCCACTCCCATACCCGTTTGTATGTTTTTGCTGGTGTTATGAACAATAGTGAGAGCATGCTTTTTACTGCTAGTAGGTAACCGTCTTTAAGGAGACTGTGCAAACTGAGTGTGATTATTATATGCACACTATGCTATTATAAGAGTACACTTTTATGTGGAATTACATTTCTGTCTCTCCAACGAGCCACATATTACATCTACCCAAAATAACAAACATCATGTGTCATGCATAGAAATGTTCCATATTGTATGCATCAAGGGGCATTACTAAAACCAACATTCAACTGCAAAGTGTCGTCTGTATTCCACCCCGGACTCCCTATCTGTGTGATGTGAGGGGAGCTCGTTTCTGTGTTAGCTGTGTGAGATTGGGTGTTAATTGATGCCCTGTCAGTGGTAATATGATATGTCTGCAAACACAGTATGTGTGTGTGTATTACAACAACCGCAGCCTCTTTTGACACCAACTGCCCAAAATAGCATGTTTTACAATGGTCAGAAGGAATGGATATCATTTTTACATGGTGCAGATACACAAAGAAACTTATTGCTAGGGATGAAAATGAGCAGTAATTATAGAGGCCTCTCTGTGGGTCTCTGACACCACAATATGTATTTGTTTGTATTAAGTTATTTATGACCGCTGATGTCCAGGGCTGGAGCTCCCCACCTTCGGCACCGGCCCCTGCTTGGAGTGGGGTGGGAGAGCATTTTCTCTTCTTGGGAATGTGGCGCTGGGTTGTGACTTCATAACCAATCACCATATCCCCAGCCCATTACAAACATGGCGGAGCAGCTTCACAGGCAAGCTGGGGTGTTGCGGTGACAATCAAGACACTGCATGAGTGACATTATGTCCCTCATTCAATCTTTAAGGTGCACTTTACACCCTGGCGCCCTAGGGAACCGCCTAAGTTTGCCTAGTGTTATTTCCAGCCCTGATGATATTGCAGGAATTCCAAAAGACTTTTATTCTATGGTTTTCCCTCTCAACAATCACTTTCTTGGATGCATTGCTTTCACACTTGGTGGGTTCCAGGCTTCATTTTCACCATGGGCCCCATGAAATTAAACACCAGCCCTAAGGATCTGTCCTGCAGCAACAGCAGCAGGTAATGTTGGTCAACAAGTGGAAATGTAAAGAGACCAATCAGATGTTTGCTTTCATTTTGTATCCTGTCATAGAAAAGTAAGATAATCTGATTGGTTGCTATGGACAATGTGTGTGTTCCACTAGCTGCACGGAAACCTCAACTCTTTGGGAAAGTTTCTGTTTTGAGAGTATTTAGCAGGTTGTCCTTGAGGTCTTCCACAAGAGGTTTTAATTATATATAGAGATCCTGCAGAAATCAATTATAACCCATGGTCATGTTAGTGACTTTCCCCACAAATCAGTGGTGTTGTTGGTTTCTCGTTTTTAATGAGACCTCTGTTTTAGGTCTGAACATCCACATTGATTAGGGTTTAATTTGTTTTTTTACCCTGGGTTGACATATTAGTCCCGTGCTTTCTGATTTATACAAAAGCTGGCTGAGTGTCATTTATTAACAAAGTGCAAATGTGCAGTAATCTGTAACAATTAGCTTTGATTGCTCTAGCGTACCTTAGACATGAAAAGGAAATGTCTGATTGGTTGCTATAGGGTGCTGCAGATTTGCATTTTATTAGTAAATATGCCTAAAATTATACTATTGGGCTATGGTAATTAATATAAATCTCGTCTCTAATAGGGATGAGCGGACTCGGATTCTCGCAATCCGAGCCCACCCAAACAGTGCGGATCCGAGGCCGATCCGAGCACTGTTCGGGAACTTCCGGGCGGCAAACAGAGCCAAACCGAGGCTATGACATCCAAGTCTCGCGCCGGATCTCGCAAGACTCGGATGTCATAAATACTCACCTTGCGGGCGCCATCTTCATTCTGGCTGTGATCACTCGTGAGGGAGGTTGTAGTTACGGAGCTCCTGATCAGTTTAGTTGTTCTTTGTGCTTTGTCCAGTGCTCTGTCCTGCTGAGTCAAGTGGTGCTTTGTCCAGTGCTCTGTCCTGCTGAGTCTAGTGGTGCTGCCTGTGTCCTGTGCTCTGTTCTGCTAAGGGCATAGTTATTTCAAATTTATTCAAAAGTTATAAAAAATTAAAAAAATAATTATGAAAAACTTATACAATTTTTTTTTACAAAAAATATAAAAAAAATTAAAAAAATTAGTTTAAAAATACTAGGTACTGATATTTCAAAGTCAAACTACGTTCACTGTTGCTGCTGTACCAAAAAATAATAGGTACTGCTATTTAAAAGTCAAATTACGTTCTCTGTTGCTGCTGTACCCAAAAATAATAGGTACTGCTATTTAAAAGTCAAATTACGTTCTCTGTTGCTGCTGTACCCAAAAATAATAGGTACTGCTATTTAAAACTCAAACTACGTTCTCTGTTGCTGCTGTACCCAAAAATAATAGGTGCTGCTATTTAAAAGTCAAACTACGTTCACTGTTGATGCTGTACCAAAAAATAATAGGTACTGCTATATAACTCCAGTCCAGTGGTACTCTCCTGTGCCGCAGATAATTTGTAAAGGCTTTGCCGAGTGTGTGTGGTTTAGGGGTCCGCTTTCTTGTGCTGCATATAATGGAGTACCAAAATTTGGAGGATAAAGTAGGGAAAGATCAAGAACCACTTCCTCCTAATGCTGAAGCTGCTGCCACTAGTCATGACATAGATGATGAAATACCATCAACGTCATCTGCCAAGGCCGATGCCCAATCTCCTAGTAGAGGGCATGTAAAATAAAAAAAAACAAAGTTGACTAAAATTACCAAAAAAAGAAAATTAAAAACATCTGAGGAGAAACGAAAACTTGTCAATATGCCATTTACGACACGGAGTGGCAAGGAACGGCTTAGGCCCTGGCCCGTGTTCAGGACTAGTGGTTCAGCTTCACCCAAGGATCTAAGCCCTCCTCCTCCCCCTATCTCCAAAATATTTAAGAGAGCTATGCTGTCAGCAACAACAACAAAACAGCAAACAACTCTGCTTTCTAAACAGATGACATCACAAATCCCCAAGGCGAGTCCAAGGGTGTTGGTGGTTGCGAAGCCTGACCTTCCCATCACTGTACGGAAAGAGGTGGCTCCTTCCACTATTTGCAGCACACCCTCTGCATATGCTGGAAGGATCACCCACAGTGTAGATCCAGATTTCGATAATCAAGGTGTCAATGTTGTACACCGGGAGGAGGCTATTGATGTAGCTGGCACTGTGGAGGAACTTGATGATGAGGATGCTGATGTGGTTATTTTAAATGAGGCACCAAGGGCGGAAACAGTTGTTGTCCATGGGATGAAAAAGCCCATCGTCATGCCTGGTCAGAAGACCAAAAAATGCACCTCTTCGGTCTGGAGTTATTTTTATCACAATCCGGACAACAAATGTATGGCCATATGTACCTTATGTAAAGCTCAAATAAGCAGGGGTAAGGATCTTGGCCACTTAGGGATATCCTCCCTTATACGTCACCTGAATAACCTTCAAAGTTCAGTGGTTAGTTCAGGAACTGGGGCTAGAACCGTCATCAGTCCAGGGACACCTAAATCCCTTGGTCCTGTTGGATACACACCACCAACACCCTCCTCGTCAACTTCCTCCACGATCTCCATCAGATTTAGTCCTGCAGGCCATGTCACCAGCCAGACTGAGTCCTCTTCAATACGGGATTCATCCGAGGAATCCTGCAGCGGTACGCCTACTACTGCCACTGCTGCTGTTGCTGCTGGTAGTCGGTCATCTTCCCAGAGGGGAAGTCGTAAGACCGCTACGTCTTTCACCAATCAGTTGACCGTCCAACAGTCGTTTGCCCTGAGCACAAAGTACGACAGTAGTCACCCTATAGCAAAGCGTATAACTGCGGCTGTAACAGCTATGTTGGTGTTAGACGTGCGTCCGGTGTCCGCCATCAGTGGAGTGGGATTTAGAGGGTTGATGGAGGTATTGTGTCCCCGGTACCAAATCCTGTCGAGATTCGACTTCACTAGGCAGGCGATACCAAAGATGTACAGAGAAGTACGAACAAGTGTCCTCAGTGCTCTGAAAAATGCGGTTGTACCCACTGTACACTTAACCACGGACATGTGGACAAGTGGTTCAGGGCAAACGAAGGACTATATGACTGTGACAGCCCACTGGGTAGATGCATCGCCTTCCGCAGCAACAGCAGCAGCCGCATCAGTAGCAGCATCTCCACAACGGCTGCTCATGGCAAGGCAGGCAACGTTATGTATCACAGGTTTTAATAAGAGGCACAACGCTGACAACGTCTTAGAGAAAGTGAGGGAAATTATCTCCCAGTGGCTTACCCCACTTAGACTCTCCTGGGGATTTGTGGTGTCAGACAACGCCATTAACATTGTGCAGGCATTACATATGGGCAATTTCCAGCACGTCCCATGTTTTGCCCACACCGTTAATTTGGTGGTGCAGCATTACCTCAAGAGTGACAGGGGTGTGCAGGAGATGCTTGCGGTGGCCCGCAAAATTGCTGGACACTTTCGGCATTCTGCCAGTGCCTACCGCAGACTCGAGCAACATCAGAAAAGCCTGAACCTGCCCTGCCATCACCTCAAACAAGAGGTTGTGACGCGCTGGAACTCCACCCTCTATATGCTGCAGAGGATGGAGGAGCAGCAAAAGGCCATTCAAGCCTACACAGCCACCTACAACATAGTTAAAGGAGTGGGGATGCGCCTGAGTCAAGCGCAGTGGAGACTGATTTCCGTGTTGTGCAAGGTTCTCCAGCAGTTTGAACTTGCCACACGAGAAGTCAGTTCCGACACTGCCAGCTTGAGTCAGGTGATTCCCCTGATCAGGCTGTTGCAGAAGCAGCTGGAGAAAGTGAGGGAGGAGCTGTTAAAGCATTGCGATCCAAAAAGCATGTAGCTCTTGTAGATGAAGCCCTTCGTACGCTTTGCCGGGATCCGAGGGTGGTCACTCTTTTAAAGTCAGAGGAATACATTCTGGCCACCGTGCTCGATCCTCGGTTTAAAGCGTATGTTGTGTCTCTGTTTCCGGCGGACACAAGTCTACAGCGGTCCAAAGACCTGCTGGTCAGGAGATTGTCCTCTGAAGAGGACCGTGACATACCAACAGCTCCACCTTCATTTTCTTCCACACCTTTGGCTGCGAGGAAAAAGCTCAGTTTTCCTAAAAGACCCGCTGGTGGGGATGCTGAGAACGACTGGTCCGGACTGAAGGACCTTCCAACCATTGCAGACATGTCTACTGTCGCTGCATTGGATGCTGTCACAATTGAAAAAATGGTGGAGGATTATTTTGCTGACACCATCCAAGTAGACATGTCAGACAGTCCATATTGTTACTGGCAGGAAAAAAAGGCAGTTTGGAAGCCCCTGTACAAACTGGCTCTATTTTACCTGAGTTGTCCCCCCTCCAGTGTGTACTCCAAAAGAGTTTTTAGTGCAGCGGGGAACCTGGTCAGTGAGCGGCGAAGGAGGTTGATTCCTCAGAACGTTGAAAAAATGATGTTCATAAAAATGAATTATCAATTCCTCAATCAAGTACAGACTGCCCTCCAGATAGTACAGTGGGACCTGTGGTTGTGGAGTCCAGCGGGGACGAATTGATAATGTGTGAGGATGAGGAAGTACACACTGAAGGGGGAGAGGAATCAGAGGATGAGGATGAGGACGACATCTTGCCTCAGTAGAGCCTGTTTAGTTTGTACAGGGAGAGATGAATAGCTTTTTTGGTGTGGGGGCCCAAACAAACCAATCATTTCAGCCACAGTTTGGTAGGCCCTTTCGCTGAAATGATTGGTTTGTTAAAGTGCGCATGTCCTATTTCAACAACATCAGGGTGGGTGGGAGGGCCCAAGGACAATTCCATCTTGCAACTCTTTTTTTGGCATTATGTGACCGTTCAACAGTCGTTTGCATTGAGCACAAAGTACGACAGTAGTCATCGTATGGCAAAGCGGATAACTGCGGCCTTAACAGCTATGTTGGTGTTAGACGTGCATCCGGTGTCCGCCATCTGTGCAGTGGAATTCAGACCATTTGAAGGCGGAGGTATTGTGGCCCCGGTACCAAATTGGGTACTGGGGCCACTCCACTACGCAGTCCAGATAGATGCGTATTACATATTAAACTACGTTCAATGTTGCTGCCAAATTAAAACAAAAGTAAAATGCCCTGTCATAATAGAAAACAAGAGGTAGTGACGCGCTCGAACTACACCCTGTATATGCTGCAGAGGATGTAGGAGCAGCCATATGTGCAGTGGAATTTAGAACAGTTGAGGGAGGTATTGTGGCCCCGGTACCAAATTGGGTACCGGGCCCACTCCACTACGCAGTCCAGAAAGCTACCTCGGTGCAACGTTTTGGACTAAAAACAATATTGTGAGGTGTGAGGTGTTCAGAATAGACTGGAAATTAGTGGAAATGATTGTTATTGAATGTTATTGAGGTTAATAATAGCGTAGGAGTGAAAAGAAACAAAAAAAAATGGATTTTAGCACTTTTTATTCTTTTCTAAAAATAAATCAGAACCCAAAACCCTAAATCAGAACCAAAACCTTTCGTCAGGTGTTTTGGCAAAACAAATCAGAACCCAAAACCTCAAGCTAATCAGAACCCAAAACACTAAAAGTGGCAAGTGCACACCCCTAGTCTCTAAACAGGTCCACAATTCAGAGAGAATAACACATTTTTGAAAGCAGCTAAGATATTGTTGTGTACATTTTGTATGGCATGCTGGCCATGTTGGTGTGTGAAGGAGCACATGCCTCGCGCCTCATTGACGTGCCTTTTCATATTACCCAATAAAGACTACCTCCATTGTGCATAGGTGATGGGTGCACTTCAACCTCTATGAAGGTTACACACAGCTCTAGCACCACGGCATCTGTGATTTTATGTGATTTCAATTCATCGCAAGTGGCTCATGCCTCAGCGACATCACAACTCTTAGCAAATTGATAGATTGCATTTTCCTGAATGAATGCCTCCACTGTGTGTAGATCTTAGTTCCTCAATCTTAGTTTTTACAATGCAATGTTAATGTTTTCTAAGTACCGCTAGGGTATCTTCAATATTATTATTTATTTGCTTATAAGGCGCCACAGATTCCGTAGTGCCGGATACAGAAGCAAGTAATAAATAACTGAGGTAATACATATAAGTAGCACAGTGTTTGTAATGCTATGGGGACTCACACAGAGTGCAGCAAAAGATGTAACAGGATGTTTGAGGGACAGTAGGCAAACGTGGGACAATAGGTAAAGAGGACCATGCCCGTGGGGGCTTACATTCTAAAGGGAGGGGTAGTGAGAGACAGAAGGACCAACTGGGAGCAAATTGAGATGGCAGGCGAGGAAGAGGAGGTGATGGATAGAATTGTTAGGAGGTGGTAGGATAGGCGAGCTTGGAAAGGTGAGTTTTGAGTGAGTTTGAAGGACTGAAGGTTGGGGGAGAGTCAAGTGAGACAGGGTAGGGAGTTGCAAAGACTAGGGCAGCACGGCAGAAGTCTTAGAGATCAGCATGGGAGGAGGTGATGAGAGGTCACAGGCTGAGCAGAGTGGCTGGGTAGGTATGTACCTCGAGACAAGGTCAGAGATGTAAGTGCCCCTTGATATGTATAAACATTGTTCAAAGTCCCCCTCAATCTGGGTTAATTTACATCATGGTCCTCCTCATACATTTAAATGTTTTAAGAATTCCCCGCCCATCTCTTTAGTTTTGTATAGTTTTGCTAATAAATGTAATGTTATTTTGAGCTATGTTCATCAGACTGAATTACCCTTAGGCTGCATGTATGACAGGTTGAGAATCTAGGATGTAGATTACGGATACACATATATCTTCTACAACAGGCCTGTCCAACCTGCGGCCCTCCAGGTGTTGTGAAACTACAAGCCCCAGCATGCTTTGCCAGTAGACAACCTGTTGATAGCTGGAAGGGCATGCTGGTACTTGTAGTTTCACAACATCTGGAGGGCCGCAGGTTGGACAGGCCTGTTCTACAACATATCACACGGAAGTACATGTTAGTACTACTAACTATGCCCAAAGTGGCTTGACTTCTGGCCGGGATTGTAAAACAACTCAAACAGCAGAATATAATCAAGGACAAAAGCCTCTAGATACAAAGCAGCCACCAGTATATTGGTGACTTGGGTTTGTGCTAGAATCAGCGGGTGACCTTATTATCTCCTTGGTGAAATGAAGCTATGGAAGACTCTGCATACATAAACATACATTGCACTAAGTATAGCTATGCATGTCTATAAATATAGGTGTTTGCGGTAATGCAGATATATGCAAATGAGTATATATTGCTCTGCAGAGATTGTGCTCTCTCTACATGTGAATTTGCATTGCCTGCATATTAATACTCTCTAATTTGCATAAACATGTAAATTGCTGTCTGGGCTTCTCAGGTAGTTGCAGGGTTAATCTCCAAGGTGTGGGTAATGGGTTTAGTAAAGACAGATAAATTATATTTATATGTTTATTAAATAACATATGTTCCCACCTACATGTCTTCCCATTCATATTAATTCCTGTTAGAAAACGTGGAAAATGTGACATATTTAGCTCACCTAAGCCACATAGAAAATTAAATACTAACTTTTTTTTCTGTGTATTTTCCTGTGTATCTTACGGATAAACTTTGAAATTGTCCATTGTAAAATTTAGTTTAGTTTTAGTTTGATTGTAATAAAATGATAATACTCAGATGATGTAATGTATCATGGGTAAAAGACAAGAAGGGTTGTTTGTTACGTGCAGGGCGAAGCCTCTAAGCATTTCTACCCAGTGGTTGACCAAAGCATTATTCTGCCTGTTCATTCCTATCACATGCACACCAGAACATCTGTATTACAGTAGGGTCCACTGTAAAAGGCAAACTTTTTAGTCATTGGTAGACCTAAAAACCAGGTATAAAATACTAATTTGGACTTTCACAGAAAGAAATTCTTTGACATGAAAACCCCCCATTACTCTAGTTGTTGTGGCGACAGGGGCTTTCAGGTAGAAAATAATTAGGATATGACATCTCCTAGCAGTCTACTAAACATGTATGCAGATTATCTAATAATTATCTAATAATCTTTATTGCTTTTAGAGGCCACTAACAACCCAATAAAATGTCACTTTAAAAAAGTATATATACTTTTTTGCATATGGTTTGGAGCAAAATAACAATTTCAGGGAGAAAAATTAATATCCCAGAATCAAAGAAAACTACATAATTTGCATATACTATACAGGAACTTTTATCTGCAAATCGGTTAACCAGAACCTTCAGAAAATGCAGATAAAGATGTAAATAATTGTTGTTGCTTGGTGATAAAGTTCTACACACAGACATGATCACCAAGTGACTCCTCCTACAATACACTGAGAGGAGCACTGCTAAACAAGTTTAACATCTGCTCACTCTCATGATTAAATTGAGCCATAAATGAGGCTAAACTGCACTCCAATTTAGGGGAAAACTGGCAAAAATAATACTTTATTGAATGGAGTCATATTGATATGGTTGGAGGCTGAACATTAATGTGATGTTTATACATTTGCATAGTACGTGGTTTCAGAATTTTCTGCCTCTCTGCTATTTTAGGCAGTCGGACGTCTTGCACTTTACAGGGCGCTTGAAGGGCCATCCAAGTGCAACCAAGGTGCTTTGCTTGGCATCGGATTTATTCATAAATGACCACTATTACATGGAGCACTGATTTTTTTTTTAATAGAAAGCCCGGTAACAGTGCTTGTGTGTCCTAAGTGACGAAAAAAGGTGAAAAACCAATAACGTGCACAAAGGGTGCAGAACTGGCCTTCCTCTAAAGAAGAAAGGCCCTAATCAAAAGGTTCCTTAGGGGACAAGGGTCTCCAGACCCACTTCACTGCAAGGCTAGGGGGCCCCTTTTGCCATTGGGATCCGCCGGCACGACAAACTTGCCCATACCCTGGAAGGGAGGGTATCGATGGGTTCAGGGGGGCTGGAACCTAAGGGCCACACAGCCCCCCTAGATCTTTGGGGATGCAGACAGAGCCCATAAGGGCCTACCTGCACCCCTGAAATCCGTGAAGCTAAGAACACTAAAGTGAAAGTGACAAACAAAAAGGTGTAATAAATAGTAAACTAAATAAGTCAGAGTGATTACGGCCCCATCCTCATGGCTGGGCTACTATAAAAAAAAATCCTGCCCAACCATAAAGCCGGGGCAAAAAGGAAGGCGAGTGCTTAAGATGAAGTGGTCTGATGTGCTAGGTGCCAACAAAATCACATGCTTTAAGGATGAACCAGTGATTTATGGCACCACCGGGTCACCACTCCAGGGGTACATTAGTCCCAGGCTTTCCACGTGGCCTTCCGGCCCTCTGGCCAGAGGACCAAGTACAGCTCTGCCACAACTGCACTTGGTCTTAGCCAAAAGGCCGAGAAGCGAGGAGCACTGATAAAGAATTTAAAGTAAAGGGGAGCATCAGGACATGAAGGGAAAGACAAAGTCATCTATACATTTATTTCAGTATACTTAAGGCATGGTGCTGCAACCTATGGAAATAGCCAAACACTCCGGATAATAAAGTTTCTACAATGGAAAAAACGGTTTCTTCTCTGTGGAAAATGTATATAGACTGAAATCTATACCACAATGGAAATTATATGGAATCCTGGGGGGATTTGTTTGTTTTTTAATTGGGTGTAATATGATGGGCTTCTTATGTAGCCTGATGTCATGTTTACACTATGAAGTAATATGACTTTAGGGTTATTTCACTTCACAATAAGAGTTACATAGATGTTACAGACTTTTCAGAGGTTTGGAATAACATGGAAACAAATAGTTCAAATGATGTGAACTGATGTAGCATCCAATCAGATCACTTATAATAAATGCAATAATCTAATTGGTTACCAATTTTGTGTATTGTAATTCTCTGCACCTTCAGGTTTTCCTTGCCAATCTTGGCATGAACCAACGGAAATCTCTCAGTAGATTCACATTATCAGTGTAAGCACGAATAGACTTCTGCAATAGATCATACTTGCCAACTCTCCCGGAATGTCCAGGAGACTCCCGAAAGTATCCCACATACTGCTATTTGATGGCCAAAATGATGCAATTTGTGGGGAATTGCGTCATTTTGGACCCGCCCCCGCGACAAAATAACGTTATTGTCGCCAGGGTGGGGCCAAAATGATGCGATTGACCGCGCCGCCCCCTCCCACCCTCCAACCATGCCCTTTGCCTGGGATCTCCTGGAATTCAATGTTAAAAGGTTGGCAAGTATGCAATAGATTTAATGGATGTAGAACTGATATAAATCATTAAGTGGATTTTTAAGATACAGCAAATCCTCTCTAACATAGGAACTCAGTTTTCACTTCATAAAATCCTGTCCATAGCAACCAATCAGAAACTTACTTTCATTTTCAAAAGTACACTAGAGAAATGACAGATGTGATCTGATTGGCTGGTATTGGTTACAGTTTAACACCATTTTATTTATGAAGCCCAATTTGTCTTTAAAATATAGAAAATTGCTGCCCAATTTGTCTGTAAAATATAGAAAATTGCTGTATAATAAAGTTTGAGTACAGCTTTTTTTAATTTAACAGATTAATTTCAAGTGAAGTTGTTGCAGATTATCAGGACAGGATCACACAGTGCTGGGATTATATATAATGTCCAGTGATCTCTTGACTGCAGATTATCAGGACAGGATCACACAGTGCTGGGATTATATATAATGTCCAGTGATCTGACTGCAGATTATCAGGACAGGATCACACAGTGCTGGGATTATATATAATGTCCAGTGATCTCCTGACTGCAGATTATCAGGACAGGATCACACAGTGCTGGGATTATATATAATGTCCAGTGATCTGACTGCAGATTATCAGGACAGGATCCCACAGTGCTGGGATTATATATAATGTCCAGTGATCTCCTGACTGCAGATTATCAGGACAGGATCACACAGTGCTGGGATTATATATAATGTCCAGTGATCTGACTGCAGATTATCAGGACAGGATCACACAGTGCTGGGATTATATATAATGTCCAATGATCTGACTGCAGATTATCAGGACAAAATTATATAGTGCTGGGTTTATATATAATGTCCAGTGATCTCAGTACAGATTATCAGTCTTGATTTCCGAGTGTCTATAAGTGTAGCACATACTTGTACATAATAACAAACCAAGCAGAAACTGTATTTATACAAAATCCCATAACATGAGATTTAATCTCAATGGACATCTCGAGATAAAACAAAAAAACAACAGTATTATTATTTGTCTTTTTTCCTAACAAAGCCGATATCATGAAAGCAGCACTTTAAAATCCTAGAGAAATAAGAACTGTTACGGAATGTTTCATGTTCTACCATCTGCCCCCTCCTCCTGACTACACGTTAAGATAAATAGCTATCAGTGCCCAACAGTTATAGTAGGTCTAATCTAGCTTTGATGAAGTCTGAAGTCCAAAAAGTAATACATTCACTGGTACACAAAAACATAAATCAAGTAAAGAAAATTAGCGAGAAAAACAAAAATATGTATACAATCATTGTTTCTGTTTTGATGAAGTAACACAATATTAGATAACATTGGACCAAATATGTATTGCTTTGTGGACTTGTATTGCAAAGTGCTCATTTTTAATCTTTTGTGTGCAAGCAGATTTTTGTTGTTTAGGTGCTGATGTTATGGACCTGATCACGCTCTTGTATATATATCCCTTTAAGGTTTGTGCCAACAATTTACATGTTTTGAGTCTTCTTTCCTCTCTTAGGAATACTGTCCTGCTTGAATCTACTTCACGTAAGGTATGTATTAATATATTTTGCAGAAAATCTCCTTGGAAATCAGGAATGATCCCTGTGGGTTGTACTGTGACCCTTGCAACGAAAATAGGTGTACTGTACCTGCAGCGCTGAGAGAACAGTAGGGGATGCTGCTAGACAGGCAGGGTGCAATATAATTAATGGACATCTGGGAGAATTTAAACATAGAGGGAAAATGGCTGCAAACCAAGACCATTTAAATATAAAGTGACTGCATCGTTACTTTGCTTATTAACCTTAACAGTCAGAGCTACTGTTTGACTTCCAATTTTATGCAATCTAAATGTAATAATGAATTAACTTGCTTTCTAAGTTCTCTGCAAACCATGACGCTAATTGGCACAGTGCTCATAGAAGGTTAAAATGAACCATCTCCATGTACAGCCTATTTTCAGCACATTGGTTCTGCTTTATGGCACCATGTGACCACTACCGGAAGTCTAGGTCAGATAACATTATTATTAATATAGGTTCTAGGAAAGAGAGCTTATAGATAGCAACCTGTGAATAGGGAGCAATATATGGGTAGGTGAGACCAACAGGAACCAGGGTTTAGGTGCATGCAACCCTATACAACACCCTCAAATGTGTATTATCTGTGAGACTATGTCTCCCGTCACCCATCTCATTATTTATTATTATGTCGATTTTTTTTCCTACCTCTAAATACAATAAGTTACAAGTTTATTCAATTAAATAATGTAAAACATATTCAAAATAAAAAAATGTAAGCGTTTAAGCAGACACGTGTAGCATAGGAAGCAGGCTATCCTTGAAGATAAGACTGCACAGTCCTCCCTGCCAATACCCTGTTCAGTTCCTTTTGTAAAATGTTTTTTTTTTTGTTTTTTTCTTCTCGAGGCGCAAACATAAACTTGGTATCAGAAAAAGTTGGTTGAAAATAGAAATAGTTTTTTTTTTCCTACAAAGAAGAAAAAAAAAAGAAAGAGTATCCAAAATATTCCATGTAGTTGTCTGACGAATTCTCAGCTCTGTACAGGATTCATTTGAGTTCGTTTTCCACCATTTAGGCTTAAGATGCGTATTTCCTCACAGGCAACTTGTTATGGAGGGTGGTGGGTCTCCGTAGAAGAGGACCAAGAAGCCTCTTCGCTGTGTAGATCCAACCTCAGACGTGGACCTCACCACGACACGCAATGTCCTCCTGACGCGTTTCTTCCACTTCTATTAAATATACAAACAGTCCAATTCTGTCTCACATAGGAGGGACAACCAACCCAGTCATAGCTAAAAGCAAAATGAATGAGAAATAGTCAGGTATCAAACCAGGGAAGAAAGTCGCTTTTCATATTACTTAAAATTATGGTATATTAAAACGGAAATCCACACAAAATAAAAAATACAAAAACATATCCCCAATTGCTAAAAATAAATAAATATAAATTAATTTTCATATTTCTAATGTCCTGTGTTGAAAAAACTAAGCATATATTTCAAAATTTTCTACCCTAATTACGTGTGTGATTTCAGCCAACATGTATCAAGTGACTTTGAAAAAAACAGAAGTCTGAGCTCAGCGTTGTTATCAAACAGCAGCTCTCCTCTCGTCTACGGCAAAGATTATTTTACAACTAATTGCTACAAAGACAGTATTATAAGCATCCAAATGTGCAGAAAGGAATACAAACAATCCGTTCAGTTTAGGAAACCTACTGTGGCACAGCCTGATTGGAGAGATATGAAGCGGGCGGTATGTGTGAGACACTTTGTACATGCGCCTGTGTTATATAATGTTGCTTAGAGTGAGTCTCATTGTCCTCGGCAAGCCGTATGAATCACACATGTACACACAGCCTGCACTATATCTGATGTATAGCACAGGCTGGTTTCCTGCCTGGCTCCTCATCTTCCCTCTGCCCTGCAGAGTTTTGCTGGCAGTGAAGGGATGAGGGTAGCTCCCTTGGGTGTGAGGGAGACCTTTCTGAGCCCAGTGCTGAAAGACCGGGCCTGAGAGTGAAACAAGATCCAGGGATATTCCCCAACCCCTCTACTGCTCAGGTTACCATCACAACATATAACCACTTCACTGCCAGAACACATGGTGCCCTGCATCTATACATACGCGATTGAGTCAGTCAGGTCTGAATTGTAGAAGTGTGAGGGATTTGAGGCGTAACAGACAAG
Organism: Mixophyes fleayi; assembly: GCF_038048845.1. Taxonomy (NCBI): domain Eukaryota; kingdom Metazoa; phylum Chordata; class Amphibia; order Anura; family Limnodynastidae; genus Mixophyes; species Mixophyes fleayi. The sequence goes on along the minus strand of NC_134405.1, from coordinate 59,746,273 downwards.
ATACTGTTATAAAAATATTTAAATTTGTTGAATTATTCTATATAATTATATATGTTTTACCATTTAACCTTCCTGTCCCCTTTTATAAGTATTATGGGGTTCCTTCCCTCTGAACCCCTGTACTGGTAGGGCCCATGGGTAATTAGGCTGAGCCCTATGTGGGCCCTACCTCCTGCTCTCATCCCACTTCAGCCCTGTGACGTTTCAGGTCCCCGCGCCAGGGGCTGAAACAACGCGATCGGCGGCCTGAAGCTGATCAATGATAAGAGCGGGAGGAACGGCTGGAGTAGGGATCGGTTTTCAGGTTACGCACAAATCAACCCCTCCACTGTAGTGGCCCAAAATAATGATAGATCCCAAAAGCATGGAGGAGGGCGTTAGTTTTCACAATCCGCAATTAAAAAGTGGAATTATCCTTTAAAAGCCTCTCTCGCTTGCTAATATTTTTGTATAAATGCTTTGTGAAAACCCTATATTATAACTGGCACTATCAAATCAAAAACAATACATTACGCAGTACACTTATGAACAGGAGAAATGTTACACAAAGGGCTATATTTACTAAACTGCGGGTTTGAAAAAGTGGAGATGTTGCCTATAGCAACCAATCAGATTCTAGCTATCATTTATTTAGTACATTCTACAAAATGACAGCTAGAATCTGATTGGTTGCTATAGGCAACATATCCACTTTTTCAAACCAGCAGTTTAGTAAATCTAGCCCAAAGTCTGCTACACTGGTAAACTCCCTTGACTCAGAACACATAATAATGCACTGCATGTTTACAATTCTCCGAGTCTATTACATTCCACAGAAATTAGAGAAGGGTATGGTATACATAAATGGTAGCTCCTTGTGCCTACATAGGAGAGTGCTGCCGAGTGTAAGTATATATGAAATGTTATGAGTGGCCCTGTCACTTTCTCCCCTCCAGTCAAGCAGAACGCAGCAGCTTCATGCTGTGATTCCTGCAGAGATTTCCCAGCAGCCTCTCTGCTCAGCCTACTGACAGGCCTGTGAGTCCCTACGGCAGAGGGACAATGGAGCTCAGATATAACTAGTGGGGGATTGCAAATCACTCATGAGGGAGTCCCAGAAAGACGGATTTAACAGCGAAAGAGTAGCTCCACTACATGGACATGTGATCAACAAACAGAATACATATATATCTGTATATATGTATATATATATATATATATATATATATATATATATATATAACTTATTTATTAAAATTTGATAAAGCTTTGTCTGAGGTTCTCCTGTGGCCGGCATACATGGGGGGCGGAGTCTATTCAGAACCATGTGATTACAGCCATCTTATCAGCGAGATGTCTATATATGAGGAAGAAAAGATGACAGCCCTCAGCTTTTACCTCCTAGTCTGCCAGTCTACCCCCAAATGCAGAATATTTTTAATTATCCCTCAGAGTAGATCCAAAAATCAACAGTGACTGAATAAAACAAAGGAGGGTCATGTCCTGGCTTCACTGAAATGCTGTCAGTCCGTTTAAAAATATACCTAATACGCTGTAACAAATTTTGGTTTTAAAATGTTTGATTCACAGTGTGTCCTCACCTCGGAAACCATTACCATTTCCACTAGGGCAGGCTGGAGATGGGGAACCCTGCGGTCGGATAACTGGGGCGAAGGCACTCTTCTGTTTCATGGAGGGGAAGACGGAGGAGGAGAAAGGCAGGATGGATGAACTTCCAGAAGATCCCAACGGTGGGCTGGAGGACATGACTACAATAAAAGAATGGGCACAGTCAGTTTAGGGGCAAATCAACGCTGGAAGCTGGAGTGTTCTTGGGCTATATTCTACATATCATTACTATGTACTATAGTAGAACACTTACTTTGTTTATTATTGCTTGTTTATCTTAATATACTCTAGAAATATGTCAATTGTGGCTCTAATATAAATGGAGATTTGGGTATACAAATGTACAACATGGTTATGTAGCAGAGAATGGGGAAATTGTTGGATACTCACTGCCATAGGGTGACGTAGTGGGCGAGCCATTGATGAATCCAGGAGACCCAGGGACTCCCAGGTTGGACATGGGGACATTGCTGTAGCCATTCATGCTGTTATTGGGGGTGCTGTAATTAGACTGCTGGGGGGTGGAACTTGTGGAATAGCCACGTGGGGAGATACTGCTTGTATTCCGGATGTAACCTGAGGAATACGAGAATACAAGAGATCAGCAGAAGGCAGAGGGAGACAGCAGAATAGAAGAACAGGTGAGAAGGGCGGACAGATAGAGCAGGATGCGGAGGCACTGGATGAAAGGGAGAAGGTCAGGGAAAGTAAGCAGAGGATAGATAGACAGAGCAGGATAGACAGACAGGGAGAAAGAGGAAAGGAGTCACAACAGAAGTCAGATAGAGCGTGCACAAGACACTGGTATGGGGATGTATAGAGGAAATAGTGAGGGATAGAGTGCAGCAGCGGCAAGCAGGGGGCAATACAGGAGAGATAAGACGGAGAGAGCGTTGGAGTGACAGTTAGGAGAAGAATAAGGGAGATAAACAGAGATAGGCAGGTGGAAGCAGAAGAAATAGAGAGTGAGAGCACAAGTGACAGGTAGGGGGATGTTCAAAGGAAATAGACAGGGAGAGAGCAAAAGAGACAGGTAGTACAAAGGAAGGTAGGAGAAGAACAGGGGAAATAAGTAGAAAGAGCATAAGAGACATGCAGGGGCTAATGCATGAGAAATAGACAGGGAAGTAGAATGTGAGAAACAGGCAGAGATATAACAGGGGAGACAAACAAGGAGAAAGCAGCAGCGACAGACGGGTAGAACAGAGTATAGAGAGCAGCAGAGACAGACAGGGGTAGAACAGAGTATAGAGAGCAGCAGAGACAGACAGGGGTAGAACAGAGGATAGAGAGAAGCAGAGACAGACAGGGGTAGAACAGAGGATAGAGAGAAGCAGAGACAGACAGGGGTAGAACAGGATAGAGAGCAGCAGAGACAGACAGGGGTAGAACAGAGGATAGATAGCAGCAGATACAGACAGGTGTAGAACAGAGGATAGAGAGCAGCAGAGACAGACAGGGGTAGAATAGAGGATAGATAGCAGCAGAGACAGACGGGTAGAACAGAGGATAGAGAGCAGCAGAGACAGACAGGGGTAGAACAGAGGATAGATAGCAGCAGAGACAGATGGGTAGAACAGAGGATAGATAGCAGCAGAGACAGATGGGTAGAACAGAGGATAGAGAGCAGCAGAGACAGACGGGTAGAACAGAGGATAGATAGCAGCAGATACAGACAGGGGTAGAACAGAGGATAGAGAGAAGCAGAGACAGACAGGGGTAGAACAGAGGATAGAGAGAAGCAGAGACAGACGGGTAGAACAGAGGATAGAGAGCAGCAGATACAGACAGGGGTAGAACAGAGGATAGAGAGCAGCAGATACAGACAGGAGTAGAACAGAGGATAGAGAGCAGCAGATACAGACCGGGGTAGAACAGAGGATAGATAGCAGCAGAGACAGACGGGTAGAACAGAGGATAGAGAGCAGCAGATACAGACGGGTAGAACAGAGGATAGAGAGCAGCAGAGACAGACGGGTAGAACAGAGGATAGAGAGCAGCAGAGACAGACAGGGGTAGAACAGAGGATAGAGAGAAGCAGAGACAGACAGGGGTAGAACAGAGGATAGAGAGAAGCAGAGACAGACGGGTAGAACAAAGGATAGAGAGCAGCAGAGACAGACGGGTAGAACAGAGGATAGAGAGCAGCAGAGACAGACAGGTAGAACAGAGGATAGAGAGAAGCAGAGACAGACAGGGGTAGAACAGAGGATAGAGAGAAGCAGAGACAGACAGGGGTAGAACAGAGAATAGAGAGCAGCAGAGACAGACAGGGGTAGAACAGAGGATAGAGAGCAGCAGATACAGACAGGGGTAGAACAGAGGATAGAGAGCAGCAGAGACAGACAGGGGTAGAACAGGATAGATAGCAGCAGAGACAGACAGGGGTAGAACAAAGGATAGATAGCAGCAGAGACAGACAGGGGTAGAACAGAGGATAGATAGCAGCAGAGTCAGACGGGTAGAACAGAGGATAGAGAGCAGCAGAGACAGACAGGGGTAGAACAGAAGATAAAGAGCATCAAAAACAGAAACAGTCTCAATTCCTGATGAACAGGTTTCTTTAAAGAAATGTCAGTCACAGTGAAAGACAGATGACAAAAACAGAGATAACATAGATGTAGACAAAATGATGGGCATAGGAGCATAAAGGAAGATAGTAATATGTGTGACACAGTAAAGAAGGAGGTGTGTCAGGAACACAGTGATGTAATGTTAGAGTGACAGAATGACCGCCTGTAGCATAATCCTTACAACCCAACACACACAATGTGCATCCCATTACTCACCCTGGTTATTGACCTGTGATTCTGAAATTGTGACTCCAAGCTGCCCCCCATAGGAGTTAATTCCCATCATGCCACCATGTGCAGGGGAGCTGGAGAGTGTAGGGATCTGGTTGTGGTTGCGTGGGACGCTGTACAGAGCCTCAGCAATGTCTGCCGCCCTCTTCAGAATGATGTCCTATATAGCAGAGGAAAGAAAGCGGTGTTAGATTGAAGCACAGATTTGCAAAATATATACAACATGGCCATTGTATTTCTCTGTGAAACCTCTCATCTCTCTGAACCCTGGGGCTGACGTATTACCTGGTTATTATGGGGGGTTCCATACAATGCTTCCACCAGGTCTGCCGCTCTTTTCAGCAACATTTCCTTAGGAAAGAACAAAGAATGGTTTAACTCCAGCAGAGTCTTAGCAGCAGTGCTCACCACCCTTATGCTGCAGGAATTCCCTGGACCATGTGACTGTACAGCAGGGACCTGTGGGGAGCTGTCCCTGGTCCTGCCTATACTCTATGTGTTTCCCAGATGAATGGGCTGCATTAAACATTTACATTTCTGCTTTAGATTAATAACGTTTCATACTCACATTTTTTATTACACAACTTAGAACTTTCCTGCACGATAAAGATATTTTTGATGGCTGTTTTTGCGTATTTATTTCTCTAGTACGTATTTGACTACATGTCACATGGAAACACCTATTGTGAATATAGAACTCCGCTGGCACACATTTGCTGGTCTTACCTTCGCCAACCTCTCAGGGTCACCAGGATGTCTTGGGATCACTTTCTGTAACCTTTGAAAGCCATAGTCGATTGTAGGCTCATTTAATGCTGATGGAGAGAAAATCTGATTAGTGGTGTTCAGTAAGGGACAAATAACCCCACAGAAAGCATGATACATTATTAGGAATATTTTATTAAAAGCATTTAAAGGACAACTAAACCCTAATGGTATTTATTATGTAAATGTATCTTTTAGCATTGAAAAATGTTGGTATACAAGTTCCCATACTCTGACAGACTCAACTATTGTCATATAGATGAACATACAATAACTGTTGCCTGATGTCAGCCATTTTAGGCTCTGAAAGGCTCATAAGACCAAACTCATCGCCAAACATTTATCATTAGTTGTGATAAACTCCTGAAAGTTTAAACGACATCAATAGATACAAAAAAAAGCCAATATCTAACTGACAAATAAATTACTGGGTCTAGCTCACTGTGTCACCACTGTCCTTAGAATGTGTTTTCCAGCTTATAAATTATCTAGGCAACCTAACTTAGTCTAAGCCATTAATGAGATGTCTTCACTCAATAAGTTGGTAACCAACAGTCACTTATGATACTGAGCGAAATTTAGCAGACGTGGTGGTATATTTACTAAACTGCGGGTTTGAAAAAGTGGAGATGTTGCCTATAGCAACCAATCAGATTCTAACTGTCATTTTGTAGAATGTTCTAAATAAATAACTAGAATCTGATTGGTTGCTATAGGCAACAGCTCCACTTTTTCATACCCGCAGTTTAGTACATATACCCCGTGGTTTGGTTTTCTCACAATCAACAATTTTCTAGGCAGCCCAGAGGAGTTAGAAAAGTGAGGTTCTAATTGTCAATCCTTGTGAGTGTCTCAGGACCTCAACCATTCTGCAAGTAAGAGAAAGGGAACAAATATTAAAGATACTTCAAATATTATATATTCCTGAAATCAATCCTTGATCTTGCTCTGCCTGGCACTAGTCATTAGATTGTAAGCTCAGCAGAACAGTTATTAACCCTATGGACTGTTTTAGAGCAGAGGCACTTTAACCTCTGCAGGTATTAATTTCCTCAGTATCTGAACATACTGTAACCTCCTTTCCTTGTTTATCTAAGAGAAACAGCCTCAAATTAAATGAACAGAGAAGGTCACATCCCCACAGAAACAGCATTTGTATTTACTTTTTATTAAGTAATTAAAGGGAACATGAATTTTAATATAACAGGAGCCAGACAAGAGGGAATTTAATAGAAAATCTCAGACTTGGAGAAAAAAAAGTAACATTGGCTAAACTTAGAATTTCTCCTATCCCATTGGGTATGTTTAAGCAGTTTAATAATACACATTTCATCTGTCACTGAATTGCAAACCCCAATTGAATTAAGCTGGATGAGATTTGGTATATGTCCTGGGAATGAGGGAATATGTAAATGGTTCTATAGCACATCATGTCCTGGCTGTGTCTCGCTCTGCTTACTGACACACATTAAATGCTGCAAATTGATGTAAAATAGGTGTTTTTATGATAAATGTTTTCTTTATAGAACATAACAGATCCTCTGAGATACCAATATTCTCACTGGCAATGAGCGACAATGGTGATAATTTGTCACTAAACTATAGTGGGAAATATCTACATCACCATGTGAAGTCGGTAACTTGGGGTTTATTTTTTATATACTTATACAACATTTCCTCTTCCATCAGCAAAGTGCTCATCGCTTTGTCTAGTTAGACTGCAAGCTCTTCAGAACAGGAACTCCTTTGCCAACATGAGATGTATGTTTACACACTAAATGTACGCGTTTCTATGGACATTTTTTAAAAAACAACTTTGCAAATGATAATCAATTCATTAAATAGGACTTCTTGCTATGACTCCTAGGGCTAGATTTACTAAGCTGCGGGTTTGAGAAAGTGGGGATGTTGCCTATAGCAACCAATCAGATTCTAGTTGTCATTTTTTAGAAGGTACTAAATAAATGAAAGCTAGAATCTGATTGGTTGCTATAGGCAACATCCCCACTTTTTCAAACCCGCAGCTTAGTAAATCTAGCCCCTAGTGTATCAGTCATTATAACCCCTAAGGCATACGGTATCATACGTGAGCAGTCATATGACTCCTCTCTGACAACCATACTGAATAGTGATCATTAAAAATTTTAAAGATATTTTATCTCTGTATTTACCTGTGTAAATAAACCTTCCGGGGGCTCCTTTGCAGAACTGTTTGGATTTGTATGACAGGGTCACCTCTACCACGCCTGGTATGTGCCGGGGCGGTGTCTGCACCCGGATAGCATGCGGAGTGATGAGCTGAAGGAAGAAATGGAGAAAACTAATGAAGTAAGCCCTGAAACCCTGATGTTATGAAAGCAGAAATGTTCATTAACCTACAAACGCATAATAAAGCGTACCATTGTCTACACACAGTGGAGGCAGCCATTTTGTGGGTGTCTCTCCGTTTACTACAATCCAGTAACATCACAGAAGTATGAGGCGCAAATTGTAAAGTACCTTGCCTGTGGCGGCATATGGAGAGTGGTGGCAAACTGCATCTCATATAAAGTGCAGTGGCCCATCTTCCCCTTACTTCTCTAAGGAGGGAAGTCAATTGACGAACAGTCTGTGGAGATATATCGTGCCGGAGTGTGTACTAAAATCTCCGCTCATTTTCGCTCGCGTCCCACAAAAATGTGAGAGACAATGAGTGGAGATTTGTGTTCCCTATTGGCCAGCAATGTGGGCATGTCTGGCGGTACTTCACGGCGAATTGCCTGCTAAGGATTGTGTATGGAGACATGACACTCCGAAAAATATAGGGGGAACTTCAGGCAATCTACTTGTTAGAATTAGTGCATTGTTTAGTAATTTAAATAAATACCATGCTATGAATTTATCCAATACAAGTTCCTTATGTTCTACATACCATCAGCACTGATGAACACACATCCTAAGTGACTTACCTCACTCCAAACCAGCATGGTCCCAAACACCACTTGAAGTCCGTCAAAGAAATTGTCCCCAATGACGATAACCATAGCACCGCCCGTAGTCCACCCCTCGCTGGGACTGATGGCTTTGATGCATGGTGTAGCTGTAGACATACAAAGATATGACACGTCACTCAATGTTCTGCCTCCTGGTCATCTTGTCCCACCAGTCACCTTCCTCCATCATACGTCAGTATTGTAGTAGTAAGAGCATTACATTGATATCACAATACATGTCTGACAAATAACGATGATTAGCTTTATGGTTCACTGGCTGAACACAATTATGGACCACAATGCCCAACAAGCAGTTCTTGGTACAAATACACCGGATAAGCTGCTGCCACTAATTCTAAGTGAGCTGCTATTGTGGGGATACGTAGAAAGCCTATTTAGAACTACTGTTTATTTATCTATTGAGAGATCTTTGCACAAGTACTTTGGAACCCTCCCTTGGCCAGAGATTGATAAGTTCTACAACTATGCGACATTTGCACAGGGTGAGATGTGTCCCCTCTGCGTAAACCTGCTGAGGCAGCTTAGTCAGCAACCCAAAAAAGTGTTTCCCCCCCCCCCCCCCCCCCCCCCCAAGACGAGCCGTCAGTTATTGGGAAAACTCACACCTGCAGTGGGGCCTTTTCTAAGTTCATTCCTGGGAATTGCAACCTCATATTTCACAAGTTACTTCTAAATTTCCTTTCCACATTCTTTTTAAGGGTGTGCTCTAACTAAAATTTTATTTCATTACATAGTTGTGGATTACAACCAGACTTAAAAAATACTGTACAGCCTGTCAAATAATGGAAACACTCATCTTGTAAAAAGCCAAAAATTACTCTAAATAGTGCAAAAAAAAAAAAAAAAAAAAGCAGTGAGAAATTCACCGAAAAAGAATCTTATTAATGTAGCCGCAGAAGAGACTGGGTAAGTGGTGGTAACTTTGTCATGTCTTGGTGCATAGAGGGGCAGAGTAGACACCTCATGTGCTTTAATGATGGGATCTGATATGAACTGTAACCATAATATATGTTATTCTCCTTATTGCACGAGACTGCACGGGAAAAGAAAATCCTGCTCAATCTGCACAGATCCCCATTAATTGTAATAATGTACTGATATACCAGCACAGGACGTAGCAAATAAAGTCATTCTGTGATTGTAAAGCGCTATATAAATAAAACATAATAAAACATAATGCGAATGCTAACAATAGGAAGATCCAGGGTTATTTAAAAGGACAGTTTGTGCTGGTGAAACATCTATTTACATACATATCTGTGGGTTATGCAACTATCTGCTAAATTAAACAGGGGTAATAAAATGACGGGGTGGTGATTTGTTAAAAAGTTGCAGGTTAGTAGTATTGTGATGTATGATATACTGGCCATGGGCGCAGTGACCCAATGCAGTTTATTGATGATATTGTTGTTATTTAATCCCAGGAAGTATCGTGGCAGTTTGCTATTGCAGGTATGTCGAGAAGTTAGGTTAACATAGTGCAAATGCAAATTACTTAATGAACATATGTGATACTGAGCATTTACAGGAGAATAAAGCGAAATAAAGCCTGCTTACAAATATGTTATATTATGCTTAAATATATAGAGGCACGGATGCAAATCTGGGGCTAAACTAGAATTGCAGCTTAATAAATAAAGTGAGCAAAGTGAAATTCCTAATTAAAAAAAACTCTCATTCATTATAAAAAAAACAATGTTAATAATAATGATGATTTGTATTGTTTGCTAATATTGCTCAGGGTGCAAATTTACACTGAAATCATAAATATTCAGAAATGTCCTTTTTGTTGTCTTTGTTGCACCAGACAGCTGACAGGGGAGCTCCGATTGGTTGCTGTGTTTTTAGTGCAGATTTGTACTTTTGTGCAGTATTAGTAAATAACTCTCAACGTGCTCAGCTGTCCGTTGTTCACAAGTTTTGCATTAAACATTTCAGTGAAGCCTTTAATATAACAGCAATACCCTAGATTTAACAGTGTACTTCACGCCAGTAATGAGAGAGCCCAGGTCCGGCAGGTTTCAACTGCCCCTCTTTATTTTTTGTGTTTTTATGGCTTCTTCCCCTTCCATCTGGGTAGGCCTCACAACTCCATCTTCCATCAGGAGCCATAACCAGCCTCAATCTATCACTCGGTTTCCACCACTGACAAGGTTAAAGGTGCCTCAGATCTCTGGCGAGGTTCCAAAAAATGAGCAGCCAGTCAATCAAATCCAATCAGTTTAACCAAAGCTGGACTCCAGTCTAGCCCTGCACCCTGGGATTTATTTCCACCGTTTGACCGCCCGCCGGGGGGAAATTAACACCACACTAAATTCCTTACTGATTCAATCATTCTCTTCCAGTTCATTAATTCCTCACGTGGTTAATACAGGATGTGCTGAGAAATAGCAACCAGAGTAATGTATATAAATAATAATAAGAGTAGTATCTCGATAGTGATAATAAGCCTTCTGACTGTCTGGGGAGAAGACTAGAACATAGTTGCGCGGTTCTGTCTGTTTGACATGGAGAACATAGCTGGAGGTCCTAATTTTGCTGTAATGGCTGTGTTGCTTGTTGTGTTTTCTCAGATATTCAGACATGTATTCGGCTTAGACAGTGTATCAGCATAGAACTGTTTTATGTTCATTTTATTTCTTTTTTTATATTGTCTTTTACATTTTGGCCTTCACCAACCTTTCATTTTCAAGAGCCAATGGTTAGTGGGACATGACACAGAGGGGTGTCTGATCACTAATTTAGGGTGCATTGGCTCACAATGCCTAGGGTGGCCCCAAATTCAGTGGGAAAGCCCTGTTGATATTTATACATTACTTAGGTTTGTGGGGCCTGATTCATTAAGGATCTTAATTTGAGAAACTTCTTATTTCAGTCTCCTGGACAAAACCATGTTACAATGCAAGGGGTGCAAATTAGTATTTTGTTTTGCACATAAGTTAAATTCTGACTGTTTTTTCATGTAGCACACAAATACTTGATAGCTTATTTGTACACTGAAATTTAAAGTTGATATTTGTGTGCTACATGAAAAAACAGCCAGTATTTAACTTATGTGCAAAACAGAATACTAATTTGCACCCCTTGCATTGTAACATAGTTTAGTCCAGGAGACTGAAATAAGAAGTTTCTCAAGTTAAGATCCTTAATGAATCAGGCCCGTGGTCCTTATGTTTGTATAAAAGTTGCTGTTGACGTAGGACATATGGTAAGCCCCCTGGTAAGAGTTGTCATGGGATCAGGTGTTTTGCCATCCAAAGTAGATATACCAATCTGTTCGCCTACACTGATATGATGCGTGCTCACTATTTTATCACTGTGTTATACACTAGTCAGAAATTAATCTGAGAGGCTGTGAAAATACAAGGAACATACAGCAGCAGAATTATGTATTGAGTGTGTTGAGGTTATGGGCCTGAGTCATTAAGACGCGTATACTGAGCGCATCGCGCAGTTGTTCGCAAAGGCTCGTAAATCAGCTCTGCATACTCCTGGAGTCAACAAGGAGCGGATCTCAAGATACATGTGGTGATGACTATGGGTGTAGGTTCACTCTGCTGTACTAGACCAGACATTGCAGGATGCGGACAATACGTATGTGGAATATGAAATCTCAAAAGAACGCACAGAAAAAAAAAATATTAATCAATTAATGTTACCTGTCAATAATATAGTCATTTATGATTAAAAATGAAAACTGTAAAAAAAATGTAAAAACTTTTTTTATGTTAAAAAACATTTATTAGGCTGTCCTTAATGTCTACTGTACATAAAATACATTTTTACAGTTGCTCCTGATTCCAGACACACGTTATAGCTGCATACGATACTGACCCAGGACTTAGACTAGACCCCTAGCCGGTGCAAGAGATACGTCAGAAAAACAAGAAACTTTCACACACACAGAGCTTCATTCAGACGGGGCTGCATTCAATTCACTTTGGCCACGCCCACATTGTGCATCGAGTACAAGCACACGTCCATTCCCAGCCCCGTTCACTCCCCGAAATCGTAGACCGCCGTAACTGTCATTTGCGTTGGCATACACAGCGGACTTGCTTTCGTTGACGGCCGAGTGTCCTCGTTCTGGGCATGCGCAGAAGAAAACTGCGTACGATACGCACAAAAAACAGAGATACGTCCCTTAATGACTCGGGGCCTATGTGTTGAGTGCTGGATCGCAGACCCGAAACCTCATTGCACTGGACAGCTTTTCACCAACTTCTAAACTTTGCCAGGAGATATTACTAAATATATGAAGACCAGGGGGTAAATGTATTAAGCTCCGGGTTCTTCAACACCCGCGAGTTCGGCGTCTTCGGCGTTTAAATTTAAAGCGACGCTGCCTTGTAAAGGAAAACTTCCCTTTACAATGCAGCGCCGCTTTAAATTTAAACGCCGAAGACGCCGAACTTGCGGGTGTTGAAGAACCTAAAGCTTAATACATTTCCCCCCAGGTCAGTTTGGTTTGGTTGATGTACGCAGCATAAATTCCTCATGGAATTGAACGCCCAAGGGGAACGCCTTTAGCAGTTTAAATCAAAAGCCTACCTGGACCATTAGCGGTATCACAGAACCTTCTGGTTTGGAGGATCAGGTTAAAGCAGGGGACATTTTATTAATTAACATATCCCACCTAAGTTTTTAGCTTTGAATATGATTATTCTTTAGGTGCATCTAAAGAGGAAGTAGTATGTAATTGATCACTACTCAGAAATACATTATTTTATAAAGGTATAACTAACTATAAAGACTGTTTATAGTCTACACTCGATCTAGGTTTCGTAAGTTGCAAAGTTGTCTCTGGATAAAGATAGTTAAAGAACGAGAAGTTCATACCGTACTCCAGATAAGCGTCCGTACCTTCCATAGGGTCCAGCCGCTTTGCCCGCCTCCCATGCTTTGAATTGTTGTGAACAAACATGTTATCTGACACGGCAAGGACATGTCCATCTACATTCACCGTGGTGGAGAGGACAACCTGTGGGAAGAAACAGGTCAGATACACCAGGCATGATGCAATCTGAGTGTGCCCATTGCATAGTCATAGTGAGGGCAGCCATTTACTGGGCTGCACGAATATTCATGAGAATGCAGCCTATCAATTAACTAGGAAGTTGTGACATCACTGAGGCATGAGGCATGACCTCACGGAGGCATGAGGCACTATTTGCCTAGCCCACAAAACACTATAAAATGCTTGTGCTAGATAAAAATAAAAACAGACTTTAAAGACAATTTATTTCTATTACCAGCCCTTGAAAATATTTTTTATGACAATTTCATAAACATTTACTGACAGCAACCATTTATTTACTGACAAATAATTGGTGTACTGTAATTCTAAAATGATTGATCTATATTTTTTAATTACAAGCAAAAATTTCAAAAAGTTTTTCGTAGTTATACAATTTATAGTCATTGGCAGCCACGTATATTACATAAGGTATGCTCACCGGTCCAAACAGATCTACTTTTTGTTTTTTGTTTTTTTTCATGGAAATTGTGTACGATCAACTGCTAAACTTGGGGCGGCCCAAAACCAACCTTTTTTTTTTTTTTTGATAATAACTTTCTGACTTTTTTTTTTTTCTACAATAACCTTTTTAGCAATCTACAGAATATCACCCTGTTCATAAACCCTTGGATTCTAGTAGCGATAAAAATTCCTAACAATAAAAACAAACAGCATAATAAAGATTAAACACTAATGCTCCCAAAGAGTGCTGAAAAGGGAGCTGCAAAGCTATTAATGTTCAGGTAATATGTTGTCTTAAAAAAAAAGTTATATTACCTAATGACGATGCAATAGTCTGCACACATTATTAATCAACCAAGCAAGTAAATATTTAAAACTTTGAAAGTAGATATTAAATATTATATATCCCGGTAATATTCTCCTCCTCTCCAGTTTCCTTACTGTGTAGACTCTGGCTCGGGTACGGAGCCTCTAGGGCCCAAGGGTCAGACACAGCCAAGCTCAGAAACACTACACAAGAGACCCACTGACCTTGGGAAATCTTTACATCTTATCTAAACAGATCAAGGTCATTGGGTCTCTCCGCCACCTTAACTGTTTCCATGTTTCAATGTGCTGGAGGTGTCAGCGTGTCCCTGAGATGTGACAGGAACCTGGGCTGAAAGCAAAACTGCCAGCAGAGAGGCTATAATTCACAGGGAGCGGTGTAATATGGGGAGGGGGGTAATGGGGAGAGCTTACATGAAAGCCAGCGTTATACGGATCATATACTGTATGTGAGGAAGTTTAGAGTGATAGATAACAAATATAGGAGAAATGATATGTAGGGCGGGATGTAGGAATACAGAACAGTTATACAATGGGAGAATATGCTAATATAGAGATGATTACTACAGAATAGGAAAGTTGGTGTAAGTTAGGTTGGAGACGTATCTTTGGGGCAGACAAATAGAGGGTCACATGTTACCTAGACCTTGTATACAGAAGCGGTCATCTGAAGGATGACAGTGTTATACAGAGTAGTTATATAAGTGTAGGGGAAATATACCGGGATATATAGGGTATATAAGCACACATTCATACACGGGCAAACACCGTATATGTAGATACACACCTGGAACCGCCTCATGTCTCGCGGGTTGCCTGCCGTCTTCAGACAGTTCTGGTTACATTTCAAAAAGAATTTGAGGAAGAACCTGAAAGATAAATCCACTGTGTTACTCCTAGACGGTTTAGTACATTCTATAAAATGACAGCTAGAATCTGATTGGTTGCTATAGGCAATATCTCCACTTTTTCAAACCCGCAGTTTAGTAAATATAGCCCAAGTCAGTTTGGTTTGGTTGATGTACGCAGCATAAATTCCTCATAATTATTCCTAGACGGTGACATCATCACGTGACGTAATAACGTCATATCTCCCTATAAAGTAAATAGTGTAGTCTGACATCACATAAAGTGAGATTTATAGGTAGAAAATACAAGCCGCTCTTCTCACGCTGTCTTGGCTGAACTCCTCATTGATGATTTGTATTAGCTTGAAATATAGTATAACCATTGCTGTTATTAAGGATTCCTAAAGCAGTACATTCAGGGAGTTACAACAAGTACAAGGTTTAGAACAGTGCACAATCTTAAAGAATAAAATGTTAAAAGTAGGTACATTGGCACTATTGTCTTCCCCGTTCTGTCTATTGTATGGACTTACAGTATAGATATATATATATATATATATATATATATATATATATATATATATATATATATATTGATATATATATATTGATATATGCACATAGTATGTAGAACAATGTTCATTGTTCTATTGATACAACATATTTATACATATATATATATATAGGGAATTTGTGCAGGAGATGTTTTCCAAACATGTGCTGATGAGGGGCAGCCTCTATAACATTTAAATCTTTTTTTATACAGTCGGCTTATTGTAATCCAGGAACCATGTCCTTAGAAAATATATTACAAGTACACTCCAGCAGCTGTATTTAAAATTTTGTCACTTGTATCCTAAACATTTTATGTTAACTTTATCGGTGCGACTCTGAAACATCAAAATGATAAATATTATATAGGCAGTGGCATCACTATTTAGACACTCTTCATAAGTACAAAAATAGACAACGTGAAAGTTAAAAATATTAGGCTTTTCTGAAAGTAAAGAATATTTATATCATTATAGTGAATTAAAGTGATCAGTAAGTAATAATGGATTACAAATCCCTGATGTCTAAAAAAAATGTATATATCTTTTAAAAAACTTTTTGAGTTACAAACACATTAAAGCCTAAACATAACACGTTGTTTCTTTGGGAGACATTTGCTGTCTGATGATGGCCTCTTCATAAGGACAATGTGTAAAATAATGCAAATAATAGTTGTAATTATCTCTCCTTTTTATCACCTGCTTCGGGCTGACAAAGACACTGTTTAGAAGATGCTTCTGGTTACATAATGTATTCCAGTTCTATGTAGACACAAGATTGCACATCAGCATAATGTAATAGAGAAAAAATGTTCCATATATGTTATATAAACCTGCTGTCAGCTAAACACCCCATAACCAATTAATGGCTTACAACGTTTAGCAATTACTCTACGCAGCAATAAGTATCCATGTTTAGGATGACACTCTTACATTTCTATCAGTAAAGTTGCATCATATGCTTAAATGGCAGCTGACATTACTGAATATTCCACTTTCACTCTCTTGTATATTAATCTACAATGCCAGTTAACTGGATAAATATAAGGCAAGACATGACAATAACTGTGATCTAATATTCGCTAATGATTTTTGACGAGTGATGAAGGTTTTATCCCCATAATTTTAGCAGCCGTTTGAAACTTTGTTCTCTAGCTCTCTGCAAAGTACATGTTTATGGAATGTGAAATGCAACTTCGAGGCCTTAAATAGAATGTTGAGACTTGTAACGGAATTTTGAGGACTAAAATTTAAAGTTTCAGAAATGAAGCTGAACTTTTAAGATGAAAATGGAATTTTCAGAATTGAAACTGAATCGTCAGGATTGAAATGGGATTTAGAAGATTGAAGTGTAATTTTGAAATTAAAAATGTTTCTCCTATCTATGACTGTTTTGGATTGTTGGGATTAAATATTCTCTATACAGCGCTGTGTAATATGTAGGCGCTATATCATTTTTTTTATTACTAATAATAATAATAATAATAATAATAGTTAGACCACTAAAAATCCAGATATTTTCGCGATTCACAAGAGACTACCACAGGGATGTCTTGGACAAATTTCTGCCCTTGAAACCCACACATTTAAATCTAAGGGACCTTTTTAACAAGCTCCTAATCTCCAGGAACCACCGCAATATTAAGTATCCCATTTATTTATAGTTAGGGGATCGTAGCAGATACCAGTTGCAGTCTCACTGTTATCATACGAATCGCAGTTCCCATAAGTTTCTATGGGGACTGGTATTTTTCGTGATTTAACAGGTTCTGGAAATGAGTTTGATTGACTGATGGTCTAACGCCATCTGAAGATCTTCGGATCCCTCATCACTTCTTCCCTTCTCTCCCCTTCGGCTACTATCGCAAAGGTGGCCACTTTGCGATAAAGGACATAAAGGACATAGCAGATAGGTCTAGGAAGAAACAGCAGTTTTTCGTGAATGACGTTCCATAAGAAGAAGATTTTTAATAAATATTCACAATCCTTATTATTGTGATAAGGAATGAAAATGATTGTGTTTGATAGACAGTGCTTGTTAAATATGCCCCTTAATCTTAATGTTCAGTTTCTGTCTGGCAAACCCTGGAGTGAGCACTCAAGTCCTGGGGATGATAATCCCCTTTTATAAGGCCTGTCCTTAGCATCGCTTCAAAACTTGTCCAGCAGAGGCGTGGGGACACCAGTCACAGTCACCTGCGTCTGCCTGGCCCTAAATGACCAACCTGAAAACATTTCTCCCTTTAATTGCTCTCCATCCGCCCTGCTACTCCCCCTGCTCTCAGCGATAGTACTCATGCGGGTTCAAGGCTGCTCTAGTGACCAGATGGAGATCACAGATCTATTCACAAAAGCAGCCGATGGGTGCGCAGTTTGCATGTAGAACAGCGCCCAGAGAGTGCGTCAAGCGGTGGCCACAATGGGTACAGGCGACTAAATCACTCTCTACAGCTCAATTGATTATCTTATTAAAGCATGTGGGAACATGAAGAGGGCATAATTTCTATTTAGACTATATGAACTGTATAATGGTGGCTGATATATATGTTAGTAGTCATTGAGGGTGTGTAAAATACTGGTGGGTATTAGGAGGTGTGTGGGTAGGTAGAAGGCCAAGGGACCTCTAGCGACACCATTGGAGTCCAGAAATAGACTATTACCAGCCTAGTCACTGCATACACAATCAGAGCTTTCTCCATGTTTAATCTAGGTAATTGCTTATCCAAAACTTGCCCCAGCTAAAGTATTTATTTTTCAATGGTTTGCTTTAAGCTTTCATTTAAAAAACAAACAAAAAAAACCCACCTTGGAGTGACCCTCTCAACCATCTAACATCTTTCCCTAATAAACATCTGTTGGGTAGTGAGGACATTGTATGCGGTTACGTCATAATATATGGTGTGTGATGTCACCCTACAGTACATATGCTTACTGTTGTTCTGATTGCTTTGTTCTATTATTCAGCCTCTGATCTATCATGATGGATTATAATGCAGACACCACATAACATGACATTGTGTATATAAATTAAATGTATTAACAAAGTATATATATATATATATATATATATATATATATATATATATATATATATATTTATAAGTATGTAGGTATGTGTGTGTGTGTGTGTGTGTGTATATATATATATAATTACATTTACAATATTTATATATTATATGTATGTTTATATCTACAGTATATACACACACACACACACACACACACACACACACACAGACATATGTTGTGTATGTGAGAGGTGGAAGATGGAGGGGGGGCTGCGCGGGAGTCTGTTTGGGTCATAGCTGTATGTTCCCGCAGTAAGTTTGGGTCCCAGGTGAGTCGATCGGTTCCTCTTGTTACTATGACAACCACATTTACTGCAGTCCCAAAATCCCAGCACAGCGCACACGTACAGGCCAGAATTAAAGGCAAAGAAACACTCCTACGCAACACAAACAAACATGCATATACACACTGCTACATCGTACAAATGCACACTGCTGAAATAAAAAAATACACCTCTACACAAAAGAATATCTGTTATTGGATAACAAATAGACACTTGAAATAATTATCATAAACCGATACACAAAAACATACACTGTACATAGCACACAAGCATATATCTCGTGTTGTTTCTCAGTAGTCTATTCTTTACATCACACACACAGCAAACAAACAAATCAGAACACATGAGTATTTTTGCAGATTTGCCTATAGCATCAGCAAATGTTCAGTTACTATGTTATAACATAGAACCTAAATCTATATAAGACCCATACATTACTTTTCTGTATTACTACCCACTACAGATGTATTTGTAGACGTACACACATATCTTGATATAAAACACACAAAACATATTGATATACAGTATACTTGAAAACATTTTTTATTAGTTTAGAAGATGAAAAATTTAAAAATTTTAAAAAAATTACAATTCTAAAACACACACAATGAAACACAATGACAAAAATACAGAAAAGATATGTACACAACACAGGAAACCTTACACAGAATGCTTACATTTGGCCGTGCCTAATCATGGACATGGAATTACATGAAATGATGTACACTCTTTATAATATATGAGTTATATAAATTCCTTACAAAGGATGAGTAATAACAGTTTTCTATCCCTAATACATAACAGAATGAATAGATGGAAGAACAATATGTAATGTATTCATTGTACAATTCTGTTGGGTTAACTACTGTATTTTCCCACAATGCTCATTTAGGTAGCGCAGCCGTTGCACACGCAAAAGTACAAACATCACATCAAAGTCCGAACTTCTGTCACTTTAAAACCTCCCCTTTCAATAGAATAAACGTCTGTTTTTCACCTAAAATGCTGCTCGTTTGAACCTCATTGAGGGGTAGATGTATCCAACTCTCTAAAACGGAAGAGCGGAGGTATTTCCCATAGCAACCAATCAGATTCTAGCGATATTTTTCTAGAGTGTACTAGATAACGGATAGCTAGAATCTGATTGGATGCTGTGGGAAACACCTCCGCTTTTCCTTTTTTTAGAAACTTTCCCTTACATTGGTCACAGTGCGCCGGTAAAAAGAGCATCTCCACCGCAGTACAAAATGGAGGTCCAAAATGTTTCCCATTAAAAGTATAGTATGAGAGCCAAAGTCCGCCAGCTCTGAGCTAGTTCAAACTTTAAGTCCCATTATGGAGTGGAAATGGTTCTTAAGATTGTGCCCTCTTCACACCTATCACATTTCAGTAATCTGGCTCTACAAAAAGAAATCTTATTTCTGAATTGCTGCACAAAATGAGGTGCACCAGTGCGTGTACTCTGTAATTTGCTAGGAATGTCTCCCCCCAGCTTCACCCCTCTGCAAAGGCGGCCATCTTGCTCTGTAAACACCGACCCCTTGGAATTCTGAACACTAGCGCATATTGAGTTGCATAACTGCTTTCGCACTGATTATCTAGGCTTGGTATAAATTAATTGTAGCTGTACAGAACACCATTTTGAAATGAGCACTTTTTTTTTTTTAATTACCTCAGGTTCTTCTAAGGCCCCTTATCCACTGGTGTCAAAAATCAATGATATGTGGACACCCCACATAATGTCACTCATCCAGTTTTTTCAATGCTTTGTGAACATGGAGCACCGGCAACTGAATCCAGTGTGTCCCATCAGAAGAGAACACATCTGCAGCATGACAGAGGCAGCCATCTTGGCCTGCAGATTCACGTGTTCGTCCATATAAACAGGTACATCCATGCTGTGGGCCTGCAGTTTTTGTAACTGACCTCTACTGGGTTTTAGTCACTAATTTCGGCCTATAATATCATTTGTAGCTTGACACGCCTGAGTTAGACTAAACAGTAACTGCAAATTGGTGACAGACACATTCATGTGAATTAATAATG
Organism: Mixophyes fleayi; assembly: GCF_038048845.1. Lineage (NCBI taxonomy): Eukaryota > Metazoa > Chordata > Amphibia > Anura > Limnodynastidae > Mixophyes > Mixophyes fleayi. The sequence goes on along the minus strand of NC_134405.1, from coordinate 59,725,500 downwards.
CATTTTCTTTTAAACATTGTACATTATCATTATAGAACTAAAGGCTAGGAAAGTAGATAACTGTAAAATTTAAAAAAATCGAATTAATAATTGATTTATTCAACACACCACATCCTGCAACACACTAATGTATAAATAGATTTCTGAATCATTTCTGGTGAGAATTAGCCACACTTTGCTACACTTAGATCACACCTGTAATGTGGTCATTTTAAACATGTGCAACATGTGTTTCCCCCAAATAACCCTTTTTTTACATATCAAAATTAGAACAGATTTATAGACAGCTGGGGGTATATTTACTAAACTGCGGGTTTGAAAAAGTGGAGATGTTGCCATTGTCTATAGCAACCAATCAGATTCTAGCTGTCATTTATTTAATACATTCTACAAAATGAAAGCTAGAATCTGATTGGCTGCTATAGGCAGCATTTCCACTTTTTCAAAGTTTAGTAAATATACCCCAGATCTCTAGCTGCCTGTATGTGGAGTACTTGCCCAACCAGGATGTAGAACGTACAGGGGCTCTTTAAAAGCCAGTTATTCTGCAATTAGTCCAAACAACTGATTTGCAAATATATTGCATGAATTGCTAAACATTTGGCCACTGGGTGGAGCTGTCCTGTTGGAGTTTATGAGCTGTATTCCGTTCTATGTCAGCTGACCACTTAACATGGCTGCTTCCACTCCAATAAATGTAAATATGAAGAGAAATTAGGTTCTTCCAGAGTAATAATTTATGATCATGTGTTTTTCAGAACAATAAGAAAAGTAAAGTGAAAATAAACCCTGCTTTCAATTTTGGATATGTTTTCCTTTCAAGGGCATCAAATTAGTACTGGGTTCCTTGACTGACTTCCCAGCAGAGTAGTTAAAGGGAAAACCAGTAAAGGAATTTATATAAACGATTAGGACAAATTGGTCTTGAACATTAAAGACAGGTGTGAAACAAAACGGGTGCGGTTCTTTAAAACAGGTCATGAAGCAGAAACCGGGGTGGGCTGAACTCTCCACCCCCACCCACCCGTATAATCCCATATTTTCCTATAAATCAGACTGGAATACCCAAACCCTTTTTTTTTTTTTTTCATAACCATCCAATGTTTGTTAGGATCATTAAACTAAAACTGACTTTTCACCTGCTCCCATACCATATGCAGCTGCAAATTTTTAAATTAAACTATGAAACCATGCATATATTTACATATATTACAGCATACCCTCTCCATTTAACATGCAAATGTACTCCAATGTTTCAGAACACCTTCTGTCGCTAATTAATTTGCTGAATTATAATTAGACTAATCCTGCATAATTAATAAGCACAGACTTCTTTTTTAATGTATTTGAGGCTGTGTAAGACTCGGCGCGGCTTTCTATAAACTGCTAAATAAGTATTGCAAGGAGCAGTAAATAAACAGGACGAGGAGGGGTGGGCACGCTGGTACTGGGGGGTCCCTGGCAAGGAAAGCACTTTGTGTGTCTGGTAGGTGCATCTGGGTGTGAATGTACAGAAGACATAGAGCACGGAGCACAGAAGGCTATAATGCGGCATGTAGTACAGGGCTCGTAGGAAGTGGATGGAAAGGATTAGTGAGCCGTATGTTGCATTAGTATGTGTAATTCTATTAAAGTAAGAGGGTATATCAAAGCCTGGAGCGCGAGCCTGGAGCTTGCAAGCTCCGTTGATACTGACTGGAATCATTTTCGTCCCAGGTGCCAGTGGCAGCTGAGTGATCCAGCGAAACGATTAAGCTCCATTAGCGCTGAATCCGCTCAGTGATGGAGAAAAGGGGCATTCCAAATAGCCGGTGCTTAGAGCCAAGGCACACTGCGGGGATGCTGCTGGCAGGGCTACAGCGTGTACACACATGGAGGGTTGCCGGGCTGTCATGAATTCATACATACACACTGAAACATTAATATATAGGTAGTATTAGAGGCGTGGGAGAATGGGTTTGCTCAATGGTTAAGAGCGCCAACTGTGAACAAATAAACCAGAGAGACTTTTTGGGGAACCAAAAGCTGCAGATGTAAAGGGCTTTTGGCTTACGATTGACATACTAAAGATAAATGATTGTGTACCCACAAATCCTTTGTGGTTAAACCATACTCGCCCATCAAATGACTTACGCCTATACGTCAGGTTTTTCTCATTGCAAATGCCCCTGTTCTATCCTGATGGCTGGCTCACGGCAGCGTGCACTGTGCCCACAAGTAAGGTTTCTCAGCAGCCAGTGGGATGTTTAGGGCACATTGCTGTTCATAGTTACCATATATGTTCTGCCCATAATTGTACGTGATTGGGGTTCAAATACTGACATTTCATTGTGGTGCAAAATTTGCTCTAAACAACAGTGACCAATCAGCTATTCGCTTTTATCAGCCTAGCGCACACACAGTGAACCCTGTATCTTGATTGGGTGCTATGGTTCAGTGAAAATGTAGTAAATGAGCCCTAGAGGCAGACAAGTGCACATTGTTGACTATGTCATCTCTCTTTATTCTCTAATTGTATTTATAAGTTGCTTAATTTACATTGCCATATTTCGGTAAAAGTCTTTATTATCAAGTCATTGACATGGGCAACAAAACAAACTGCTATGTTAGCAAAGAGTTTACATTACAGCTGCCCATACAGCCTGTCAGTATGCCAGTCATTTAAGTATTTTTTTACCTAAACAAATTTCACTGTGTATGAACCCAACACAGATGGCAGTTGTCTACCAGGACAGTTAGTAAATTCAGTCATCATCGGACCGCGCTGTGCCCTCATAATCCAGCCAATCAGCTTGAGTGGTGAATGGAGAAATATTTTAGGTTAGTGTGTATGACGATGTGACAGACGTCTGGCCGTCGGCCAGTGGGAGACAAGCAGTGGGATCACCCTGTGTAAATAAACAGAGCCTAGCTTACCATTATCGTAGAATTGCATTTCTTCTTGGTAATCATGTCCACTCCCACTATATAGGATTAATGTACATTAACAGATGTTACCAGTTTTTAACTAAAGACATGAACAGATGCCTCTTATATGTAGTTTACTCATTATAGTGTTCTTAGTAACATTACCTGTTTCAGTGTGTATGTTGGCATTAATGGTTTTGTGTTCGAATGTAAAAATAAATAACCACAGAACAGTGCCACCCAGTGGTCAAATTACCATAATGACTGGTAGGATGCGTGCTTGAAAATACCCACAGCAACATGAAACTTACAAAACACATGTAGTAGTATTTTATTCTGCAAAATAAGCTACACAAAACACACTTTTTTTTAAAAAAAAAAATAGTTGTTGAGTTCTTTTAAACACAAGCGCCAGCAGGTATATACACCTACACCAGGATTGGGCATCTGACAAAGTGTATAACGTTCACCATCTTTCTATGGAAAGGGCCACACTTATTACATAATGGGAAGGTGCGGTGAAATAGTCACTGTACTAATCCACCCTCCGTTCCCACACACTTCCCTCTTACAGGGCTCAATTTAAAGGATGATATCATCTCTCTACAGCTGTACTATATGTTTAAGTATCATATAGCTTTTTGATTAACTGGTCGAATGTGTACACAGCTGTATCCATATCTTTGTATCACAGAATAAGTGTGTGTGTATAAATGGACATTTAATAAGAATCATAAAAATAAAACCACATTTCAGCACAAGCTGTAACAAAGTATAGGAGAGTTGTTTTTCAAGAGCAATTATTTAAAACTATAGAAATATTCCGTGAAAGAACCACTAGACTTCAATGACAAAATAAATTAATATTTACCATACACATGCCAACAACCTCCCCTCCTGGTGATTGGGTCACCGTGGCCCCGCCCCCTGCTGCGCAGCGCCACCATTTGCAGCATCACACATCTGATCTACTATTCCCGTCATCAAGCGCTGCCTTCACCCACTTCAATAGTGAAGTGGGTGGGGTTCAGGAGAGAGGCATGTCCTTCTGGCAGATCGGAGACTCCTGAATTTCAGGGAGAGAAAGCAAGTATGATTTGCTAGCATACTTGCCAACTCTCCCGGAATGCCTTGGAGACTCCCAAATACCGGGCAGGTCTCCCGGATTCCCGGGAGAGCAGGCCATTCTCCCATCTTCTGTCCACTTCCTAGTGAAGTGGGCAGGCTGTGAGCCTCAATGATACGAATTGCGGGGAATCGTGTCATTTTGCCCCACCGCCCCACATCAAAACAATGATTTTTGTTGCAGGGGCGTGGCCAAAGTGCCACAATTATTCGTTACCCGCCCCTTTCCACCCTCCAGCCACGGCCCCTTCGGAATCTCCCATAGTTAAAAAAATAAAAGTAGGCAAGTTTGTTTACTAGTATCTGCAAATATATGTGTAGAGGTTCCCACATCTGCACAGAACTTGACACAGCTGACATATTAGGTCTGCACCAGCGGGTTTGGATGATCTGCCCAGCACACATCAAGGTGCCTTCTGTTCATTCTCAAGAGAATATTACTGAATATAAGAGACAGGCTCTATAACCTCAGGTTGAAACATATCTGCCAACTTTCATTACAAGAGAAAATTATTCCTGCTGTCCGATGATTTTCTCACATGCACCCGGACATAATAATCAACTATTTCTTCCTGACGTTACTATGAGGAGCTCTGCTAAACAATTTAATGAAGATGGGGATTTCAGTCGCACTATAGAAAATTATTGGATAATTTTAAATGTGTTTCATTAGAGTCAGGTCAGGTGCTCTGAAGTAGAAAAATGCCCCATATCAGAAGATCCCAAGTGGATAATAAATGACATACCTGTTGTTAATTGGCTGCTGTCCCTACTTTCCAGGACAGACCAATGTATCCAGGATTCATCCAAGAAGCTTTAGTCCCCAAAAACAAATTACATGTTTTTTTTTCCTGGATTCCAATCATCAGAACCTGTACCCCCCACACCAACATTTCAGTTCGCCAAAGTTAGCAGGAGTAGGATAGTTAGTAGATTAATACACTTCAGTCTATACATACAGCAGACACAGAGGAGAGTTACTTTGCAAGTAAAGAGCGACAAGGGAATTTAGGTCCAAAGGAGACACACTTAGAAGATGTGTGTATCCTGCAAGACAGGTACATGAACCTGTTCAATAGCAAAATGTTGTATTTAAAGCTTAGCAATGGTGCCGCTAACATAATAAAGTAAGATCTTCTGATTCAGCTGTAAAGAAAATCTATCTATATATCTTGCTTTAAATGTATTCCAGAAATGCTTATTCTCTCTCCTCTGAATTTGTTCCAGGTAATTCTTTATAATTTAATCAGTGTTCTCCCTCTTCTGCCTTCAAATCTACCCAAATGGCGGTGACTTTGCTATGCAAATGGTTTACTTTAAAAGAGGAAATTGCTGTAAATATTACTTATTATAAACACAATATATAGAACTCATCTTCCTGAATGAAACAAGTCTATTCCCGCGTGTAAGAAATGCTTTGCTGAAATGTTATTGCCAAACGTGTTAAAAATTGTAACAACATTGGAGCATAAACAGCCTGCTCAGCTCCTGGAAAGATAAGAGATCTTGGATAGAAAAGTGTAAAAATGATGTTGAAAGATGTTGCTAATTGGCTATTGCTGTTCTTATTAGGTTTACATTGGTTTCCTATGTTAGCTAAACTTCAAATGCCCCAGCGTGAGAAAATAATGCAATTAAACAAATGTATCTGTTTATCTGTTTAAATCTCAATATTCCCAGGGTAAGTGTATGATTTTAGGGAGGTAATTGGAAGCACGCGGGTCATATTTCCATGAAATATCGATTCTCCCACCCAACTTCAGTAAAGCCAGAACACTGGTGATGGTGAGGAATAAATCACTTGCTCGTCGCTTTATGAACAAGGGAAAAAACAAATCAAATTTGTCTGCGGCCTAACTGCGAAAAGTCGTTGCTTCCAATTTAAAGAAGCTCAATAGAGTCTGACGCCAGCGAGTAGCACTTAATAAGCAGTGATGGATGGTGAAACGAAATGTGTTCTCCCCGCTCGTGTTACCATCCACGCTCAGCAGCCAGAGGGAATCTCACTTAATGCCTCCCTTACTGACAGGCGTGTCTCAGGGGGTGGCTGCCATCTTTAATTCATAGCGCACCCCCCCCCCCTCTGGGCAACACAAACATACAACTTCCCATCAATTTACAGACACACATTTGCAGTTCCAAAAATCAATGATCTGATTTTTAATTCCGTTTTTTCTTTGCTTCTGGATGAAGGTGATATGAGAGATGAAGGTACGATCTGTTATTGAACTAATTTAACATGGATGCCAATGGCTGAATTCATAATATACCTAGAACTAGGCCTCTACTGTTTGGATTCATAGTAGCAAACAGGACAAATATTTTTTATCAAACTTGATAGAGGTGCAGAGAAGTCTGTCTGTGGAATCCGTGGCTTATATCTGTTCTAAACTCCTATTTGTACAGTGAAAAGCGTTCAGTTATAGTTTCGTTGAATACAAAATGCACATAGTGCTCAAACTGAGATTTAAATTTAAGAATGTATTGCCCATTATATATATTACCCCACACAGACAGGCGTACAACTTTACACACACATATAGTGGTAAGAGTACTAAGAAGGGGTGCGATGGTACACGTCCTTTATTAGTGATATAAAATGTCAGGCATACCTAGTGTGATAATAGAAGGAGAAATATTTTCTGTAGTCACCTAATGTAAACATCCTGCAGGGGAGGGGAGGTCACTCCAGCCTCCTCCTGCACCTCCCGGGAGACCCCCCCTGTTTACATAGGCATCCCCCAGGACCCAAAGGAACAAGCTGAGCAGATGTCTTGGGAGGAGAAGATGCCACTGATGGTTGTGGGGGGAGGGAGAGGAGCTGAGGTTTGGAAGAGTTGCAACAATAAGGATGAACATAGATCTGCGCGTGGGGCTGTCATACCCTTTGTCCTGCTCTTTGTCCCCCTGTCAGAAGGCGGGATGACGGGTGTCACCAGTTTTGTATACGGGACAGGGACTGTTCCAGGGTAAAACAGTCACTGGTAATGTCACTGTGTGACCTGTTCTCTCTATTGGTCCTACCACCTGCAGGACATGTAGGAGATCAGCTGTGGGGTTGTACAGACTGAGTATACCTCTAGGTCTCGTCTTGATCATTGAACAATCGCAGGACTGTTGATGCATCAGAGCACTATGATGTCTTGACGGAAGAATCACCTAGTTTTCCAAATGTTTTAAATTCAGGAACCACAGTCGCTGTATTTATACAGTTCATCCCTGTGTTCTTGTCCATTTTCACTGGGAGGTCACTCCCTGTATCCACCACTAGCTTAAAGCACAACCTCTCTATCACACTATGTATGGTTGCAGCAGAGGGAAAAGAGTCCCTTTAGACTGTAGCCTACACCGCCCCCCCCTTCATGAGTAAGGGTCTCTCTGCGTCACTTGGGACATCACATGGAGATTTCTGACAGGTGATGGACAGATAAAGCTTCCTCTGGATGGGCGCAGGCAGATGGAAACACACAGCTTCTCTTAAATATTCATTTCTTTCTCTCCCTGCGCTTCAGCTACAGAATTCCCCAGTTCCACAAACTGCTTCTCCGCAATGCAAGGGATGTTCGGTGGGGAGAACGCATAATTACACATTGAGAAGTCATAGATGGGGTGTGAGATGGCAGAACATTACATGTTACACAGAACTAGCTCATTTCTTTCACATTCAGGATCCATGAAACACCATCAAACTATGTGCTTACATCCATAGATACTTCTGGTCAGGAAGCATTGGGCATTCGTGCTGACTGGACAATCATACGTGTCGTAAGTGGTAGAAGAGTGACATAGATAGAAGGACAGATAGATTATCACTCCTACTGATCACAGATACGTGATATGAGGACTGCAGGAGATAGAGGCCAGACCTGAGATACACTATACCTTCTCATCAGAGAGCACCCTACGATAGAAGGTGCATCCCGCAAGCTCTGCTCACCCAGATGAATGCTCGCCTTCCTGAAAGAAACTTCATCCACTTCTTTCATTTTCTGTGTTCAATTTTATCGGTTTAATAGATGCAATAAAGAACGAACCAAAAAAAAATCCACTGCCTGTTGTGTACATTTTGCGCATCAAAGGTCTGCATCACTATATCAATACAATATACTGCAAAAGTGAGGAGAGAATTGGAAAAGGGGGAGACTTGAATGAAAGGGTGCCCCATATTATAATCAGTCAATATCAGTCATTCCTTAACCCCTTAAGCACTACCAAGAGGTCATAATTTATGGATTTCCCTGCGTGAGACTATGGACCTCATTTAGAGTCGGACGCAAAGTCTGTGTAAGAAGTGTAGGAGTGGGAGTGTGCCGCAGCTTGGTAGGGTATTACGAGTGGCAAGCAACCCCAGTTGCGTCCCACTCGTAATACACTATCCGGCTGCGAGCAGTTCCTGCAGCTAGCTAACCGCTTGCGCCACCTAATTCCTGACGCACAGCTTTAGCCCTGTTTTGACGTGTGTTGCGTCTGCGCCTCACTGCGACTAGGATGTATTTACATGGTCACGCCTTCACAATTCCGCGTTACGCCCATTCTCTCGTAGTGAGTCGCTAGCTGTCGCAAGTGTTAATTGCGTCCAAGATGCAGGCGGATTTGGTGCTTTCTGCACATGCGTGGTAGTGTTTTTTGGTTAGATGCGCCTAAAACGGACTTTGCGTCCGACTCTAAATGAGGTCCTATGTGTATAAGTCATACTTCATGTCCGGCATATATCTGTGGATACTGCGGCAGAAGGATTAGGGCATGGCTGTCCCTCCAATATACTAGACGGTGCTGTTCTATTAATTAGTCACATTTTAGATCAACTCCATTCAACTTAAATAGTTTTCTAGTTCCTGCCCTAGAGACACTTTCATAAATGTCCCTCAGTGGTTCTGTGCGTCTCCTAATTCCACCACTTAGCGCTTTCCTGCAGGTAACTTTGCTTCTGTTTGTTGTTCCTGGTGCACTTTTACCCTTGTAATCTGCACGTATTCCCTTGTCTATCCCTTGTAATGAGCTGTGGACATGTACACTATTGGCGCTATATAGAACAAATTGCCTCTACGAGGAGACTCTCTTATCTAGGTGTGCTCGTCTTCACAGTCATACGTTACATAGAGCGCCCTGTTAACCAGGACTGTGCCAGGTTTGTTTTTTTTCAGGGGAAATCTTTATTTTATTAAAATGCATCAAGTCTAAATGCAACTCCCGAAATGAATGCACAATGACAAAGCTCCTAGAACGGGTAACATCATCAGAATTATCCCGTAATATGCTGCAGATTATACAATTAATCACTACTTATTTGGAAGTGGTAGCATGGCAATCACCCAGAATCCTGTACCAGGCAGCCAAGGCTGTACCGTTCATCATTCGGTGGTCTCAATGCATAAACCGAGAGTGTAAGGGCAAAGAGACGTCTGTGCGGAGAGAAACCCACACACAATCCCATATAACTCTCCCTCCTGCACTTCCTCTCTGCAGGCCGATATTTTGTTTCATTTACACTGTACAGTCATCAGCACTGAGCTTTCCAACACACCAGCGCACCTCATTAAATAAAATAGTGTAAAACATGCCAATTAATATATTAATGTGCAGGCTGTAGGGAGGGAGGGGGGAGCAGGCCCCAAACGTCCCATGTGAGAGGCAGCCAGCTACAGACCAATCCAGCAGAGACTCGTTTAGAAATTACCCACAATGCCTCACCAAAGTGTGTTTCTGATACCAGAATGCACAGGGGGGCTTTAAATAATGGATTGCACCAGGAATCATTAAAAACAAAATGCAATTTTTTTTTCCTGTGGATTTTTCTTTTCCTTTGGCGAGGATAAAATGCGAGATGTAGAAATCGTGTGCTTTCTGACACATTTTGTATTGTTACTTACTATTAACCTGTTCGTTTCTTAAAAAACAGTTCTGTATGTGAGCGGAGAGCTGGACCTCTAAATGAGAACACCATTTGTTTGGCAGGCATACTCATGTCCGATCTAAAGTGTCATAGACTTGGCCCTTTGGGAGCACTAAAATGCATTCTTAGCTAGTAGTGTGTGCTGGGTAAATTCTGGCAGAGTATTCTCTCTCATAAAAAGGTATTCCCATCGGGAAGTGGGCTCACTCACTGCAAGATAGTCTCAATCTAGAGTAAATTGCTGATAAGAACGATGCCCTATCATGCAATGAAATCATTTTCTTTAAAACCTTGGTCCTTTTTGTAAATTGATGCCCAGTTATCAACTCTACATCAAACCCTCCCTCAAAATAATCCTTAGTCTCACTCACTGAGTGACAGGTAATGTCAGCCATGGTGTAAGGTATTGGAAGAGAGTGTAACATACTGGATGAGTCACAATGAGTTGCCGGAAGATAGTCTCGCTCACAGAATAAGTCAGAATGGATCACTGGATCATACTCACTGCGTGCGAGAAAAATAGTGTCATTGGATGAGGGTTCTGATCATCTTACTGGAAGATGACCTCATACGCAGCAGGAAACAGAATCCTTCCCTGGCATATATCTGAGCTCATACTGCAGGATAGCTACATGCAGTAAGAATGGCTCACTGGATCATAGTCCCACCCTCACTGGATGAGTAAGCATCGCTCAGTGGAAGATAGTCTCACTCATTGGGTGAGTCATATTCTCTCACTGGATCATAGTCTCACTCACTGGATGACTCATAATGTCTCACTGGATGACTCATAATGTCTCACTGGATGATTGTCTCACTCACTGGATGAGTCAGAATCTTTCACTGAATGATAGTCTCATTCAATGGATAATAGTCTCACTCACTGGATGACTCATAATCGCTGACTGGAGGAGTTAGAACCTCTCACTGGATGAGTCATACTCTCACTGAATAATAGTCTCACTCACTGGATGAGTCATATTCTCTCACTGAATGAAGGTCTCACTCAGTGGATCAGTCATATGCTCTCACTAGATCATAGTCTCACTCAATGGATGAGTAGGAATCGCTCAGTAGAAGATAGTCTCACTCACTGGATGAGTCATATTCTCTCACTGAATGAAGGTCTCACTCAGTGGATCAGTCATATGCTCTCACTAGATCATAGTCTCACTAAATGGATGAGTAAGAATCACTCAGTGGAAGATAGTCTCACTAACTGGGTGAGTCAGGATCACTTACTGGATGAGTCATATGCTCTCATTGGATGAAAGTCTCACTCAGTGGATCAGTTATATAATCTCACTGGATGATAGTTTCACTCACTGGATGAATCATAGTTTCTCACTGGATGACAGCGTAGCCGAATCATCAATTAAGCAACCTCGGCTTCAGCCTAGGGCCCAGTGGACCTTAAGGGGCTCATATAACCCTAACCCATTTTTATGTTTTGTTTGATTGACAAGTACAAAACAGAATAGGGCCCAACCCAGTATACTGCCTCAGTCCTTATGGGGTTGTAGTCTGGCTCTAGATGATAGTCTCACTCAGCGGCGTCAGACTCGATCAGTGGCGTCAGACTTAATAAACAAGCTCTAACTTGTTCGTGCACAGATTCTCCCATTTCCCAGAGGGTTATTTTTTACTAATATTTTTGAAATGTGCATTAAACCATAGCTAAATTGTACCAAACAGATTAAGGTCACAAAGGTTCATTTAATGGCATCACTTCTAGGTGCAAAATTTGCGTTGAACCACAGCAGCTAAACAGCAATTAGCAGTTATCTGTCCATTGCAAGTTAGACAATGAAAGCAAGTGATTGTTTTAGTACAATTTCTGACGTAAAGCCAATGTTAGGGATTTAGTCCTAGCATGTTTTATGTGGCAATCCGTTAAATAAATAACCCTCCCTGCCAAAGAACAGCTAACCCCAAAAATCTATATTTTGAACCATGAAGGTAAAATACATTGTTCATAGTTATTCTGGCTGTACGCTGCAGTTCTATTAAAAAGTAAAGTACTGCATTTCCACTCCTTTATAGACAGCTGAAGCCCCTCCCACATATTTAAGATAATGTCCTGATGTGATCTAATAAGAGGTCAAAACTTAGGAATGTAATCATGTGTGATTCAACCAATCCACCCAGTGCATTTTGCAAATCAAGACTGCCAAGCTGTCAGTCACTCTCTGCCTTGCATGTTAGACAAGAACTTCTTCCTTATATGGCAACTTACTGCAGTGAAGCAATGGACATATTTATTAAAGTATAAACACTCAAGTTATTTAATGTATATTATTTTGCTTAATAATATACAGCCTTTCATACATGTTAATATAAAATACAAGATTCACTTGCTCTTTAAGTTAGCAGGAGAGACGTGCTTAAGGACTGTATTGACTTATACCACCAGTTCCCAAGCACAGTATACAAGCAAAGTGTATGAAATGCTAATTTTTAGTGTCCCGTATAGATATACTGGACAGATATGAAACATACAGTTTTAAAATCCATTGTGAGGTTATAATACTAGTGAAGAACTCAGACTATTGCCAGCAGTGTCACTCATCAGAGTGCAGTTTTACTCATTGGTTTTAATCTCAGAGTTTATGACTGTTATCTGTAGCTATTTAACAGTTAGAAAACTTTGCCTTCTTTGACTCTTGCAGTATGTCAGTATGTAACCCCCATCACTTTTGAATTAAGCATCTGGATTCCTCTGTTTGGCTGCAGAGTAATATGATCTATTCTTATCACTAACACTAGTCCATACTTACCTACTTTCTTCAGCTCTCTTCCGGGAGCCAGCCAGTGGAGGGGGGCGTGAGGGGGCGGGGCGGCCAAAATCGCGTCATTTCGGACCCGCCCCCTGTGACGTCATGACGCAAATTGCGTCATTTGACAGCGGGGGGCGGGGCTAAACGCCGCGATTCATCGGGAATCGCGGCGTTTGGGATCTAATTCTGCCCACTTCACTAGGAAGTGGGCACTTCCTAGTGAAGTGGGCAGAATTCGGGAGATTGCCACACTCGCCCGGGAGTCCGGGAGACTCTCGCAAAATGCGGGAGTCTCCCGGACATTCCGGGAGAGTTGGCAAGTATGCACTAGTCTGCTTAAATGCTAAGCTAGTGATCAGCATCTACTTCCTGCTGGACCTAATACCACAAACATTCACTGCTGTTGTCCCTCAACCAGCAACCAATATCCTGCACTCTGCACGTCTTTTTTCCCGGCACACTAATGCTTTCTAATCCGTGCTCTCCATTGCCACTTAAATAGGCAAAATGTTGGTCTCCAGCTATTCTAGAACTACAGGTCCCAGCATACTGTCCTCTGTGCTTCCCAAGGCCACTTAAACAGAGCTCCCCAATGCCCTTTCACAAAGATAGGCAGCCTTTGGCTCTCCAGACATTGTGAAACTAAAGGTCCCAGCATGCTCTACTGCCAGGGGATGCTAGAACTTATAGTTCCAATTCAGCTGCAGAGTTAGCAGTCACCATCTTTGATATAGAGGAGAGCTTACATACCTGGTTAGCACTTCTGCCTCACAACACTGGGGTCATGAGTTCAATTCCTGACCATGGCCTTATCTGTGTGGAGTTTATATGTTTTCCTTGTGTTTGCGTGGGTTTCCTCTGGGTGCTCTGGTTTCCTCCCACACTCCAAAAACATTTTAGTAGATTAATTGGCTGCTATCAAAATTGACCCTAGTCTCCCTCTCTCTCTGTCAGTATGTTTGGCAATTTAGACTGTAAGCTCCAATGGGGCAGGGACTGATGTGAATGAGTTCTCTGTACGGTGCTGCGGAATCAGTGGCGCTATATAAATAAATGGTGATGATGATGATACCTCTGATCTAGAGACTGGCAGAGCATTCTGGGAATTGTAGTTCCACTACAGCTGGGTGGACATATGAGGACTGATGCAGAGCAGAGTTATTGGCAAAATGGCTTTAATTACTCTAAAAAAAAGGAAGCACATAAAAATCCGTCTCTGCATCAGCTGCATATGTGCCTAGTTTACCACCAGTCATCATCATCAGCATGTAATTGCACCTGCCCTGTAGCAGGTGCAAAAGATTCACATGCTAACAGGCATATATGCGTGTTTCCGCAGGCCTGCATGAGCCTATTTGCGCACACACGCCTTTACTGTACTCGCCCTACATAAGAAAGCCCCTCCCTCCCCGTCCTGCCTCTCCAGGCCTAAAGGCCACAATCGCGCAAGTCTGCATAGGCGCATACGAGTGCTCCGACTTTCTGTGCATGCGCAAAGTGAATTCACGCAAATGGCTCGTGTCCCACTGTGCCTCAGCCCCATACTGTCTAAGCCTTCCGTCCAGTTACAGAAGAATAAGGAAATATATATACCAGCGGCTTCAATGTCTATTTTGATAGGTTAATGTAGCATTGGAAGGAATCTGTGCTTTCCATGGACTGTGCAGTAGATGTCTGCATGTCTGTGGACAGAAGTAGTGGGAATATTCTTATGTTTACTGAGCAGTAACGGCATGTTCCATGAGAAAGTTACTCTCACAAAGGCTTGCCATGAAATGTGTTTCTCCCCCCAAATGTTTGGCAGTGAAAGTGAAATGAAATGAAACTGGTTTTGGAGAAGCGGAAGGTCAGAGGCGTTCTCCCGCAGCCGGCACATGTGGGGTGAAGGATTTGAAAACTGAAGTCTTTCCAAGCTGTTCTCAAGACTTTGCTAAGCGATGATCTTACATCCGAATGTCACAGGCAGTGTGTCACAAACCAGATGTTCTCCCAGCCCCGATTGCTGGAAAACTACAATTCTTTACTGCAAAATGAGGCCAAAAGGGCTGAGATTGTGTGAAAGAGGAAGTGTGGTTCCAAGGCAGAACGGTCCTACAGCTTGAACACTATAGATAATAGACAAATGTACCTTTTACTGTGGTCTCAAATATTTACGGAAAGGTTTGTGCACAGATATATCGAAGAGAACTTTGGCAATTTAAAATAACAAGTGACAGATCGGGAGGCAATTTTCTTTCCCACTTGGGAAGAGGCGTGAGGGATCTACAGGTGGTTGCTATCCTCTTACACTCAAATTACTGCCTTGTCTTTGTACTGTACATGGAAAATAAACCCTGTTTATACATAAAATTCAGTTCTATGTTATTTTTCTATATATATGTTGAGTAAAATATATAAGTCGTAGTTGCCATCATTTTAGAATATTTTCAGGAACATTTCGCTGCTGAGCCCATGCAGGTAATACACAATACTGTCTCAGCAACTTTGGAGCACTACAATCCCCCTGTTGTCAGTTTTACAGAATGTGATGATTTTATCTACTCTTTTTCAATTCATGTTAAATTCCTACTCATAGAGAATGAGAATGAATGGTGAAATTTGACATGCAGAAAAATAGGAACTTTATTTGTGCAGTTAGTGAATTCTGTAAAATAGGGACATTCCCTGGTCCCTGTAAGTTAGGGAGAGTTATCAATGATCAATAATGCATAAGCATAGGCTGTTCTATGCAGTACATTACAAATAGGACGGTCTTGGTTGCTGCCAACCAAGACCGTCTAACTCACATGCCAATGAAAAAAGGTTAGTCATTTGTACAAGTGTGGTAAAGAGTAAAAAGTACACAAAATTGTGTTTAAAAGATTGCACCTACTCAGGTGCAATGTATTGTTCTGTACCTCTACACATTTTTACTTACTGATGCGCGTAGTACTGTGTCTGAGGGTACCCAAGGCATCATTTTCAAATAGATGTCAACACCTCAGGCATCATCTTTAGAGAGTCATGAGCTGTTATCCCAGAGGCAGGAGACAGTGCCTTGGGTAGCATTTTCAGAGAGGCGGTATATATCACCTCGGGGCAGATATTGCCTCAGTGATGTCATCAGTTTCAAGTGAATTGATAGGATGCCTTCACATGATATGTTTGCTCAGTAATGTCACCAATCAGAGTCGGATTAAGACCTCATAGTGAGCAAAGCAACATACCCCCATTCCCACCTCAAATTGTCAACAAAAATTTTAAAACATAGTCCCTCAGAGCACATAAGGCCCTAGGTGGGAGCCTAAGATGCCTAATGGATGATCCGGATTTGTTACAAATTACTAGTGAATTGATTACCTACATTTTCACGGTCATTGGTTCACCCCACAAAATGGTTCTTGGGTGTTGGTGATGAGGGCACAACATAAAAGTCCCTCATAAGCATGTTTTGTGTTAGTGTCTGGCATGGGTTTCATTCAAAGGGAAATGTTTGAAGGACTCTTTGACGTAAGGAGTGGCAGATCAATAGACAGGCTTCCCCTAATTAGCAGCAACTAGCGACCGACTACATGAGGGAAATTTAAATACACATTGATACAAACAGGGCTACGCTGGATATAAAAGGAGCCAAAGATCTTATTTGCTGTTTCTAATTGTGAAGCATAAATGTTATCACAGCTCCTGAGTGTTTAAGGAAGACTTTTCACAGACTCCATTGAGCCCTCGGCTAATTAAGAAAGAAGCAGGTGCACAGAAAATTCTAATTTAGGCAATTGTTTGTAATTAATAATGTTTACTTCTAGCGTCCTATCTGAGGCGGCTGGCCAAACCTCTGGAGTGATAGCAGCCATTAACTGCAGTTCCCACTGTAATAATTAGTGGGGGGCCGGTACAGGAGAGGAGGGGGGGAGCAAATGGAGTAGAATGGAAGGGGGGAGAGTTATTGAGAAAGAGAATGGCAAGGAGAAACGGATATTTTACCTAAACGAGGTGGTCGTCATTTATAAACGCTACAGAGATAATTCTCCAGCATTATTTTATAATGAAAAATGATATCTGGAGACTGTATAGCGCAACAGACAAAAATTCCTGTCAGAATATCCATGTTTTTGTAGCGCAATATGCTGTAACCCATGGCAACCAATGATATTTCATTGGTCCAAAGGTGCCCACACACAGTGCAATTTTGGTCCTTCAATCTGGTCAATTTAACTAAATTGACCACTTATTGTACTGTTTGTGGGCATACCCATTAAAATCTGATCTGATTCGACAGATTTACTCAAGTATGGTGGTAACCGGACCGCGCAGTGACAATCACTACCTGTGTGGGATCTTTATTGGTCCTGTGCAGGAGCAGATGTGATCGGTATCACGGAGGTCCAGTTCTCCAGAGTGGAGCTTGATCAACCAGATCACTGCAATTTGGTCACATACACAATCCACATCTGTGCAAGTAGGCCATACACTCATGCATACATATAGTAAGATTTATTTTTAATGTACAGACCTATATACCTGTTAATGCCTTATGATATCGTAACATACAGTACATACAACTTTTTATAGACCTGGGGCCTGATTCATTAAGGATCTTAAATGAAGAGGTATCTTATTTCAGTCTCCTGGACAAAACCATGTTACAATGCAAGGAGTGCAAACTAGTTTTCTGTTTTGCACATAAGTTAAATACTGACTGTTTTTTCATGTAGCACACAAATATCAACTTTAAATTTCAGTGTATAAATAAGCTATCAAGTATTTGTGTGCTACATGAAAAAACAGACAGTATTTAACTTATGTGCAAAACAGAAAACTAGTTTGCACCCCTTGCATTGTAACATGGTTTTGTCCAGGAGACTGAAATAAGATACCTCTTCATTTAAGACCTTTAATGAATCAGACCCCTGGTCCCTATCTATAATATATCCTATCTATAATATATGCTGCAGTCAGATCTTATTGCATATATAGTATTGAATCTATACACAGCATGCAGCTATGTCACCCTCACAGACAGGCAAATAAATAATTATTTGATATGTATAATTGATGTGCATTAAATTATAATTACTGGTGATGTATTTGTTCATCTTGCAGCAGTTATATAATGTGCAGTAAATTATACAGGACTTGCGCTACAGTCCCCCTGATCCGTACGATTTCTGCTGCTGCAGACTTGCATGGCCTCTCCTTTCCACACAGACACATAAACACAAGCATCAGGCCAGGAGTTAAAGGGTTACCCCGCAGAGCTTTCTGGGAAGTTCTTTGCTTATTTTGAGGTCCACAGGGATTCCCCATTTACCACACTCAGCAGAGCTGAGGTCAGCAGGTCAAAGCGGAGCGATCCCCGTAGGACACGCGGAGACTACTTTCCACAGCTAACAACACTCCCCCCCTGCACTTATCGCCCCACATACAACTCTAATACACTCCTATCTCTAAGCCCACACTCTATATTACACACAGGGCATCCTCTCCTCATGCATTAGCTGTTCTGCAGAGAAATAACACCAAATAATAAGAAGCAGGTATTATGCAAAAACAGGAAAAAAACTGCTATATGTTCACATACACACTTACAAGCAAATTATAATGAGGATATAGGAAATACACCTGTATTGGGTCCAAACTGTTTGGGTGGATCCGCTTCCTCATGAATGGGGGCTCTGTCAATTTTGTCTGTAATGTACAATGTAATTTACGCAAGCAGCCCAGCACACAAATGAAAGGACATTCAACATGGGTAAATGTGAATATCCCATTTGTAAAGATCAACATGGTTGACCTAAAAATAAAAATAAATGGAATATATATTGAAGTTATAAATAGAGCTTATGTTATTATCTATCAATATTCAGGAAAATATATAGGCATAGGTATGTCTGCATAAATAACTTTATATAGGTTTGCTTCTGTTAATAGTTGTTGTGGATTCTGCCACATTGGTCACACTGTTGAGGAAAATTGCTATATATTCCATTCGTTTGTAATAATCACTGTCCCGGTGACCGAGTTATAATAGAAAATGTTGTAAGTATGAACTGTTTGAAACTGAGGTGAGATTCAGGCATAGTTTTAGCTTTTAAAGGAAAGCTGTCATCAATTTTAAAATTGACGTTTCTTACAAGAAAATAATAATCATTTGAGCACCAATAAAGTGCTCATCTACTCAGCATACAGATCGTACCTATCTACTTATAATTCTGAAGAGGTTGTTGCTGATGTTAGTTCATATAATTGCTGCCAGATTTATAACTGATACTTTAAAGCCTCCTACCCAATGGAGTTTGTTTTGCGTTAGAAAAATAAGAACAAACGGCAGGGAAGTCTAATGTTTAACGCGTTTGACCAGCAGTTGTTAGTAGTGTTTTATCTTGCGCTCACGAGGTCATAAGAAGTCACTTAGGCCTCTCCAGTTCATTTACTTAGCTGTAAATGCAACTGAATGGTGCAAACAGCATTCGGAGAAATGCAGCATTACCGAAAGTGAGTAATAACGCAGGGTTCATTGGAAACAATGGTTTCCGTTTTAAGACCCAATTTACATGTACTAGCATTAAAATTGCGAGTACAATGCATAAATTTGACACCAGTGGGTTTGTTGCCTAATTTGCCAGACTCAGATGTCAGAAAGGTGTGTGAGAATAATAGTTTATATCTTAATCTGTCATATTTTTTCCCATATGTAAGGAGAGAAAATAACCAAATTCAAACATTTACTATTTTTCTGTACTATTTTTCTGTATTATTAATTTTTTTGTAACGTTTTATTGTTTTAGGTTGGACCATTACCTTTTGAGTTGGTCCGCAAACTCTGTGAACGTTCTAATGCACTGACCGCATACAGGTTGGTCTAGCCCTGTGAGCATATTAGCATTCTGATTGGCTGTTTGAATGTTCTATTACACTGACTACATGTTGGTCATGGGGGCTAAGGGGAGGGGGGGGGGCGGGGAAAAACTTGTAAAACGTTGACTAGAAAAATACACAATGTCCTTGGAGATGCTGACAGGCAGGATCTTGAAATTATCCCTATTTAAAACATGATTTTCTGTTCACTTGCATATTCTGGCAAACAACAATCAAGAAGTAAACGCAAGTAACCCCACGTCACAACAGAAACATTTGCCGGTTTGGTGAGAGATATGTCACATTTGTGGACTTACAGAATTGATTTCAATCAAAGATAGTTGGATTCTTCCAGTGAATTCCATTTTTAAATGCAACTCTGGGAATAAGTTAGTTCCTGCATTTCTCTGGTCAGGGTCTTTGAGAACTATAAATAAAATCCCAAATATAGTGCGGGATTTAATTTTCTATTCTCACTAATTGATTTCTCAACATCAAAAAGTCACCAGCAAAGGTCCAACTTGCACATTATTCCAGGTATTTTATTTATTTCCATTTAGTGACCTACTCCCATGGATTTTCACAGTCTTAGAAACGCAAACCATAAACATCAAATTAAACACCTCTCCGAACCTCCACTCTGACCGCCCCTGGGACTAGCAAACAAAGAACCAGGTCAACGGGGTCAGCTTCAAGACCACCACACTTAGATTCTTCATACTTCCAAACCCCTCCATCGACCTCCAACACCTTCTCCATAGTTAGATGGCACCTCTACCCCTCCCGCCTCCCCAAACAGAAATATACCAAGGTCTTAGAGGTCCCTCCCTTGGGACAAGCTCAAGATTTTCCTAATGTCCATCGTACAGGAGCATGCAATTCTCTGCAAGAAACTGTGACCCAGAGCAAGACTTCAATTAAGCAAAAAGATTATTTAGCTAATAGGAAATAATCTTAGTTTGTATTATATCAATACGAAACCCAAGAAAAGGTAACTAGATAAACAGTAAATAAGAAACATTCACATGTATACACAAGTATAGTCTAAAAGTATTTTTAAAGACAAATGCTGTAAATAATTTATGTAAATGATAAGATATCATATATCTTCTACTAATAGTTTAAGTATGTCTGTGCACCAAATTAACTCCTTTGTGATTATAAAGGAAAAAATAATTTGATGTTCTAAAACATAATATAAAAGAATTAAAAACACAACAGTAAAAAAAATGCAGTAAACTATATGTTTAAAGTATTTTTTATGTTTGACCCTTATAAAAATAAATATTACAATAATTTACTAAGCTATGAATATAGTACGACCATAAAACACTATTTAAATCCAGGAAACAATAGTTATAAAATAGCATTAGTTTGAAATGTTTCTTATTGAAGAGAATATCCCACCAATATTGTCGGCAATAACTTAAGTGGACGTGACTTGGGGGAAGGTATGATAAGTAATCTATATTTACAAGTATCAGTCCAGAATGCAGAATGTCAGTACAAAATGTTCACATTGAATCCCAAGCCAAACTCAAGGTATCAAATTCACAGTATTAAAGTGCTGGGGTCCCTGGGTATCCCTTATTGCTTAATAGGATGACTCTCAGCTTACTGGTCTGTGTAATGAGCTGTTCTCTCCGCACACACCGCTGTTTTATTACAATACTCAGCACTGTACCAGAGTCTGTGCCGCTTCTTCCTGTACTGCAGCGTGTAATACTTCAGATCCTCTGTGTCTCATTAGTAAAGGGAATAGCACAGCACTCTCATCGAATGCGAAGCTGATCTATCATTACGCTGTTGCTTTCCCTGAGAACCTACGCGCTACAATCTCCTGCCTTTCCAATAGTCACAGGCTCGCTCGCTCGGCACGGCTCACAATTATTCCCAAGTCATCTGCACCCCGTCTCCTCTGGCTTCTCACATATGCTGAAGCTTCATCAACAAACAGAGGTATTAAAAGAAGCACAGACAAACCCTGGCAGTCACGTTCTTTGGAATTTTTTTTCTTACCACTGTCCATGAAATGCCTGCTTCCTTTAATTATTATACCTTATGCAAGAGCTTTGGTACCGTTGTACCACTCTTTCTGTAAACTAGCCTCTTAGGGCCTGAGGTAGAGTTGGATGCAATTGGTACTGCAATTGTAAGCGTAAATTGCATCTCGTAATTTACACAGGATTCCAAGTTGCACAAACACACGATACACTTAAATGTATGAGTCACAGTGGCCTTTGCAAAGCAAATAAATGAATTAAATTGATGTAAAAAAAAAATTGTGCTCCCCCCACAAACAGCAGAAGGTTTTTTTTCAATGTAATCATTTTTTTACTTCTTTTTTTGTTTAATACAGCAAGATCTATTGCACCAGGAGAAAGCACCCACAAAAGATACGTCTCCTAGAGACCTATCCGCGGCTGCTTTCAACTCAGCAGAGCATGTCAAGTGCGCAGAGAGGTGCAAGGGGGAGATCCGGCTCAGTCCGAATGCAAATCCTTGGCCAAAAGTGCTTTTTGCGCTGATCAGTTGGACTTGTGTTCATCTCTGCATCAGGCCCATAGTGGTTAAGCAAAATGACTGTATCTTCCATGTGTTTATCTTCCTGTGGTGTGTCATGAGTGGTATAACATTCTCAATACAGTGTGTACGCTCATCAGTTCTGAGTGTACAGCTAATAATTGCAGCAAAAAATGTTGGCATAGGGATCAATAAATACTTTGTTGGCGGATTTCACCCAGCAATATGCTCCTTCCACGCTGAACATAACACATGTATACTGCTCTTGTGGTTGAGCCCATAGACTCAAAAAAATGGGCTTGTTTCATTTTACCAAGGATTACATCCTTTAAAAAAAAATATTTTTCAACAATGAACTTAGCATTATTCAACAAGAAGAGTTGGTCTTATAATCATTATCCCCAAATTCCCCAACAATCTATAGAGCACTTACACCTTACACACATCTGACACAATCATTTTGTAGCCTGGACAAAACTGCCTCTTTACTCATCATTATCATCATCAACATTTATTTATATAGCGCCAGCAAATTTCGTAGCGCTTTACAACACTTCATTCTGGTGAAAACCCTCAAGGAGGTTGGATAGTAATTCCTGTCTTCAACGGGCCAATGTAATGCACTGGTTAAATCTCCAAGTGACTAATTTATACTTATTGGCCCTGACTCATTAAGGCAAGCCTACTGAGCACATTGTGCGTTTGTTTTAATCCGCACGTAAATTGGATCTGCATACTCCCGAAGTCAACAAGGTGCGGATCTCAAGATACATGTGGTGATGACTACGGGCCTAGGGTTACTCTGCACTACTAGACCAGACACCGCAGGATACGTACAACGTCTCTGTGGAATTTAAAATCTCAAAAGAATGCATAGAAAGAAATATATATATTCAATTAATATTATATATATCAATATTATAGTAATTTATGATTATACATGGAATTTTTGTTTTGTCTTGAAAAACATTTATTAGGGTGTACTTAATGTCTACTGTACATAACAGACATTTTTACACTTGCTCCTGATTACAAACACATGTTAGAGCATGCATGCAATACTGACAGCACTATCACTCAGGACTTAGATTAGCCCCAAAGCTGGTGTAAGAGATATGGCAGAAAGATAACACACTTCTGTGTTCACCCGAGCTTGACTTGGACGTAGCTACACGTGAAGCCCTCACTGTACATTGCCTACGTGCATCCGCCCATTTCCCACCCAGTGTCCTCCCTGAAATCGTAGGCTGTAGCTAGTGTCTTTTGTGCTCGAAGGTGACTTGGACGTTGCTGCACTCTGTTGCGTATTTCCCGCTTCTGGACATGGACAGAGTGACTTTGCGGATGATACGCACAAAATCGGCAGATATGTGGGCAGCACGGTGACTCAGTGGTTAGCACTTCTGCCTTACAGCACTGGGGTCATGAGTTCAATTCCCGACCATGGCCTTATCTGTGTGGAGTTTGTATGTTCTCCCTGTGTTTGCGTGGGTTTCCTCCGGGTGCTCCGGTTTCCTTCAACACTCCAAAAAACATACTGGTTAATTGGCTGCTAACAAATTGACCTTAGTCTCTCTCTCTCTCTCTCTGTATGTGTGTGTGTGTGTGTGTGTGTGTGTGTGTGTATGTTAGGGAATTTAGACTGTAAACTCCAATGGGGCAGGGACTGATGTGAATGAGATCTCTGTACAGCGCTGCAGAATCAGTGGCGCTATATAAATAAATGGTGATGATGATGATGATGATGATGATACGTGCCTTAATGACTCAGGCCCATAGCCCACAACATGGCTGCCCACACACTGTGCAAGCTGTAGGTGCACTTACACAATATTTCTCCAATATGAAATGTCTATTGGCTCTTATATTTGAAGGATCATGCCATGATATTATAGCATCATGCAGGGGGATCTATCTTAGGCAGAGAGAAGTTTCGACTGACTCCAAAGGATGAGGCACTGAAAATATATTTGTCATGCAATAATTGGCTTGTATTATATATTTTTTATATATTATTTATATATTCCCTGCAATATTTTTTTTGTTTTGTTTTTTTTTACTTTATATTCACATTAATTTCCTATCTTGGCTCATTTTTCCTCCCTAAACTCCAGCTGTGATCACGGCGCCTGCGCCTTTGCCTGTGGAAGTGCTTAGAGGAGACGGAGAGATTTACAACCTATTTTCAACACAGATAATGGCAGTTAATTTGTTATTGGCCGTGTAAAGGTTAACACTGAAATAATTCAAACTACTAATACAGCACAATATGTTTCAAGTGGGTAATTAACAGCTGTACCTGTACCGCGGCCGTGATTGATATCTCCAGTTATTGCTGCACAGCTGATGTGATAAAACAGGCCCAGTACAAAGTACACACGTTATTTTATTTATAAATACATGTAAAACTACATATATATTCAAAGAGGAAGAAGCAGGGCTGTGTGATGCCGTCAGGAGATCACTGGGCCCATCCTGCCCACTGGATCACTTTGTGCTCAGGGTACGTGTGTGTATATCGGAGCTTAGCACGTGTACCACATTAGTGAAGGGTAGTAAATCAGGACGGTCCTTTTTAAGACAACAAACATAATAGCCCCTTTCTTGGTGTCTCCCTCTGAGATTTTACTGTCTTCCACTAAAGACTTTCACCTCGGAAATAAGTTACAGATGTGCCAGGATGGGTGTGAATAGCTCCCAAACATGTTCTCTAGGATTGTCCCACTTAATTTACAATTGAAACAAAGTAATAACGTTTGCAGATGCAGTTAAAAATGTCTAAACCCATATATGTCTGAACCAAGAAATAACAGAGCAAACTTTTACTGAAAGGAGTTATTGGTTCTTAGGGAAACTGTTCCAGCCAGAATGCATTGGTGGCTACTTGGTACGTTTACAGATATATGGCACAAATTAAGGTTCATGGAACTGAGCGGTAATGCAATTTAAAGCAGCAACCCACCCCACCCCTTGTGTACGCACACACACACACACACCACACCAAACACACACACACACACACACACACACACACACACACCACACCACACACACACACACACACACACTCCTTTATCACACCCCACCCCTTGCGCACACACACACACACACCACACCACACACACACACACACACACTCCTTTATCACGCCCGGCATTTTAGAATTTTCAGCCAATATACAATGCATAGACTATTTGATGATAAACAAGACTCAGTTCATGTCACCAGTATAAAATTATCATCCCACTTGACTAGTATAAAAGCCCCATCAGAGCTTCATCTTTTTATGTAATATACAGCCCTTTTGACCAGTATACTTAACGCACAACCCATTTTACCAGTATACTTAATGTATAGGGCACCCTTAATGTATAGGGCACCTGACCAGTATACAATGACAGTTGATCTGACTAGTACTCATCACACAGCACATTTGACCACTATACATTACACAGTCTACCTGACCAGCATACAATGCTTGGCACATTTGACCAGTATAGAATGTGCAGTCAACTTGACCATTATACAATGCATAGCCCATTTGACCATCATACAATACATAGCCTATTAGACCAATATACAATACATAGCCTATTAGACCATTATACAATGCATAGCCCATTTGACCATCATACAATACATAGCCTATTAGACCAATATACAATACATAGCCCATTTGACCAGTATACAGTACAAAGCCCTTACTAATTTCCCCTCATCCAGCCAGGATTTGCTCCTCAAACCCAACTAGTGCATTGATGTATAGCGGTTTGTTTCTGTCATTAGTAGAGCTGATTGACCCTCTTTAACCTCCAAAACCAGTTGGAGTTTACTGGATTTAAGTGATCTTCGTCTGGCTGTCGGAGTGGTTGCTGTCTAGTGGTTCTTAAGTGTGACTGCCAAGTTTTGTTGTGGCTGCATTTAAAGATTCTAAAACTGTTGGTTTGCTGAACCAAAACCTTCTGGTGGCTGCATGTGGCCACATTCACCACACTGAAGAACCACAGTCACAGGAACAAGCACTATATAATTATAAGTTTACTAACTTTCCCAAGTATGTGCAGAACACTCCCGGTCTAATGACCCCTTGACATATAAACAGAGGTGCATTCTCTCTAATAACAAATACGTAAAACCCAGATATATGCCCAAATAGGATTCATTTCAGTCTCACTCCCTGAGCATCCAAGGTTTCTGCTAGTACCCTCCACTCATTTCTAACTCTGAACATATGATATACAAAGCCGATCTCAATTACTACAAAGTATTTTGGGGATCGATCTCTAACTTCACTGCCAGGAATGAGTTTGTGGAAAGTTTTGAACCTTAAGGCTAAAGTATATCATTATATATTTCTCAGTGTAACAATCTACACATATCTGCAATAACCATAGGCTACAAGTGTATTGTTCAGAAAAATACTGCATCCTTCTGAATTGTTAGATGAAACACTGGTATATACACAGCCAAACTCCTCACAACTCATTACTAATTTTGTTACTTAGCATTAGTAAAGCACTAACATAGCCTAATGCACATCTGCATTCAGTATAGGGGTATTGTGGTAAACACAATAAACAGACACCAACACAAGAAGAACACAGTCCCCTGACCATATGAGCTTACAATCAAAAGGAATCGTCTGACACATGTTAAATAAAGAGTAATAGCACAACTGACATTAAATTTGTATTTGTAGTGGTTCAATGTCAATGGCTAAAACATAGAACAATAGCAAGAAGATTGGGTGAAATGAGTGTACACTGTATTAATAAAGAATAAAAATAATGGAATTTTTATAAATTATAATAATAAAAATAATAAGTGAAAGCCACTCTCACATTCCACTTCATAGGAATATTTTTGATGTTTATATTTATCTTTTTTTGTCGGTGTGTAGGAGGAAGGTGTATTGTATGTCATTTATTTCTTTTTATTTTAGGACTTGATGACACCGAGGCACGTGTAACAGGGGACAGGTGATAAATGTCCCAGTCCTGGGCATGATGGCATCTCTTACCAGGCGTACTGGGATGCCCTTGGCAGAACTGAATAAATCTCTACCAGAGACGAGGCAGCTTCCTAGCCCAGATTCACTAGCCGCCTGGGGAATCTATAGGCCCAGTGTACTGTGAGGGAGGGAGCTCAGTCTACATAGTAATAGCCCTGAGCGATAACACGCATGAGACTGGAAGCCTATAGTACAGCAAAATTCACATCCGATTCCCAGGCACATACTTACAAGCCAAGGAACGGTGTGTTAGAAATGTTGTTTGTGTTGTGTTTAATTATGTACATAATAATTATGTTAGTGAGTGTAGTTTAAGGGATGTAGTCCACCTATGTGTGTAATGTGATCTTTTGTGTGCTGTGTATGTGTTTTGTGCTTGTTTATGCAGTTTGTGCTTAGTGTCTGTTTGTGCTGTGTCTATATATTGCTTATATGTTTAGTGTGTGTTGTCTATGTATTACTTATATGTTTAGTGTGTGTTGTCCATGTATTGATTATTTGTTTAATGTGTGTTGTCTATGTATTGCTTATTTGTTTAGTGTGATGTCTATGTATTGCTTATATGTTTAGTGTGTGTTGTTTATATATTGCTTATATGTTTAGTGTGTGATGTCTATGTATTACTTATATGCTTAGTGTGTTGTCTATGTATTACTTATATGTTTAGTGTGTGTTGTCTGTGTGTTGCTTATCTGTTTAGTGTGTGTTGTCTATGTATTACATATATGCTTAGAGTGTGTGCAGTAGGTTTAGTGCCTGTGTGTGGTGTATTTATTGTGTGTAGACAGGCTGGTGGGTATGTCCGCTGAAGCTGTGGGTTGTGTAGATGAGAGAAGCAGATGGTCCCAGGAATGTACAGCATGCTGTGGACTGGTCTCACAGGACAAGGGAAAAGCACAGAATATTTATCAGGGCGGAGGAGACACTTTGTTACTTAGAGAATACACCACGCAACAACCACAATATCACTATAGTGCGTACAGCATCCTCTATATAGAATACATAGACAAGCCCAGCATTATGGCACAGTGCATTCTCTCACAGCAAGCACTGATAACCAGGTAAATAGGTTTCCTACCTGTCAATAATGACGGGGTCAGACGGGGTCTCATTCCGATTTCCACAGCTTTTCTTCTCACAGCAGCGACTGTGGAAACATAGAAGGTTGACAATCATAAAAAAAACAACAGGCGCAGTATGCTTTACAGTATGAGCAGGGTGGATAAAATACAACATCACGGAGGGGCTGAGTGTATGCTCAGGGTAAGTGTTTTCTCACAATAAGATAGTCACTGACTCAAGGTGGCCATACAAGGGCAGATTTGTTTGTTCACAAACACACAACAATTGCTGTTGCGACCGTTCTTCCAGTACGTACAATAAGCATACATGCCTAGATGCAATCACTGTAACACTGTACATCTGAATTAATGACTTTATCTGTTTTACGGTTGTTAATTGCATACACGCACTGTGATGGTCAAACAAAGCTATCAAGACGATTCCGATTGAACAAATAAAACTGTCCGTGTACAAGTCTGAGCAGGTCCTATTATTATACACGGTGAGAACGTGACAAAAATCATTTCTTTCCCCCTAATATTTTAAAGCACTGTTGGGGCATCCCCTCAATGTAAAATGCTGTACAATAAGAGGATGATGTACATATGCTATTTATATGACTTTGACGCCTCTTCTTTTTTACATTGTGCCAACATGTTCTGAAACACTACTATAGGAAGACAAAACAGACATCTCTTATGCATCTTACATTTTCAAGGTTCCCCATAATTAGACCTATTCAGTTGATTTTGGTTTAATACACTGGTATAGTCTATTTTTCTGTGGAAAATGCCCGCAGAGTAGTGTAGAATTGTCAGCTGCTAGGACAAGTGCTGGTCACAGAAGCTGCACTTGATATAATATTATGTGCTTAGTTTTTTTTAATTAATACACTGATTCACCTTCCTCTTCCTTCAGCATAACTTGTGCAAACTTTGAATATAAAAATTCCACCGAACTTTCCTGTACTATATGACTATATAAATCACTATTAATACCCCTCCCAGCCTGTTCCATAGTTGGCTAACTAGTGCTAGGTCACTGGGCTACCTGCAATTTTTTCCTTTAAAATGATCCCAATAGTCTACTGAGCCGAGTCTCACCCCTGGACTAAACTTTCCCATCAGCCCCTGAATGTACATAATGTACCTGTGCTAACCGCCTATCAATGAGTGCTGAGCAGTGTACTGTGCTCACAGATCAGGTCAGGCCCCATAGATCTGCCCAGATGCAGCGTTCTCAGCACCCACACATAGCTCTGCATGTACCCTGTGTGCTCGGGCCGGACTGCCGGCAGCCTTTGTGTTGCATTCTGCTCCTGCTGATTGCATAACAAAAGTGTGTAAAATCCCACCATCTGTCTGAGCAGGACAGGGTGACCAGCAGCCGCCTCAGCCTAGTACCAGCTGGGAGGATTGCAGGCTGTCAATGTCTCTTATTAAGCAGCTGTAGGGTCGATGAAGGCCCCCATCAGTCTGGTACACATTACAATGTCCTTTATACATTGTTACAGCACAGACAGCGTACAGCAGAAGATACAGGGACACCAATGTGCCACGGGGACCACCAAGACTACGGCTACCTGCTACTAGTCATCTTTTATAGACAAAGTATAATATATACCAGGGCCATCTTTTCCATTGGGCACGATGGGCAGCTGCCCGGGGGCCCCACGGGCAAGGGGGCCCCATAGGCACGGCTCTTAATGAGAATAAATAATCCTGCAAAAGAAAAAAACCTGCAAAAAAAAAACCCTACAAGGGTCACTGAGCAAGTACATCTATCTATCTCTATCTCTATATATCTATATCTGTATACATCTATATATCTATATCTATATCTAGGGGCCCCGGTGCACTGCTTTGCCCAGGGGCCCATAATGTTGTTAAGATGGCCCTGATATATACACACTATCTCTTTAGGGTGGCCTTTCTGAGATCTATTCCACTTAGAGTAAAAGACAGTTCTCACAGTTACACTGAACTGTTCCTAGTACCATGACAAGCACAAAGATCTTTATGTAACTCATTCTCACACTGTCCTTCCTACATTGTATTGATTGTGGAGTGCTCAGAGAAACTTCCAGTGGGTGGGCTGTGTGTATGTCATAAATATGTGCTTCATTTTATTTACTGACCGTTCTATAAAAATGTACTGTATAGTTTACTACTCATATGGTTGTAAAACATATTAAAAAGTGAAAATAGTAGCATCTAGGATTCAGGGAATGCCCATAGGGGGTTATACTCCCTTTTAGATCAAAGGGTATATTTACTAAACTGCGGGTTTGAAAAAGTGGAGATGTTGCCTATAGCAACCAATCAGATTCTAGTTCTCATTTATTTAGTACATTCTACAAAATGACAGCTAGAATCTGATTGGTTGCTATAGGCAACACCTCCACTTTCTCAAACCCGCAGCTTAGTAGATAAACCCCCAAGTCTCTATTATGTTCACATGTTTCCCATCTGCATTTTTTTATCATCTACTTGTGGCTCTAACAACTAATGAGCCAACCTGCTTTGGACGCACCTCCGCCTTGTATAATAAATTCACTCCCTGTCTACGTTGTTGTTAGTGAGTAGAAAGTGTTAATGGCTCCACTTTTCGCCACTGGTCCCTAGTGGCAGACCTGTGGTACACCTTTTGAATTTTTAGAGTTCATGATGAAAACTGACAATTCTCTGATCCATGATGAGACACAAGTCACTAATTGGGTGCAGTAACTAATTAGCCTTTTGTTCCTTGGATGAATCAGTAAGGAGTCAGGACTGAACAAAATGGCAGCTAGATATATATAAATAGATATGTTATTAGCTTAGCTTTGTCAGTCCTAAGAGGGAACAGGAGAGATACCCACTATCAGAAGGAGAGGTGATACTGTGGTCCTTGGGGTGGGGAGAAGGCCAGGCAGAAGTAGTAGAGTGACGATACAGAATCCCAAAACTTGGGTTTCAAAAAAAATCCTGGTATTGAATCACTCTGAGGTAATGCTAGCTGCAAACAACCATAGCTTAAACCCTGACATGATTGCTGTCTTGAATTACAAAATGTGAGCTTTTACATAGCAATGACAAAATCAATATATTAAAGATCATATTGGAAACATTTTGAGTATTTCTTATATATCAAACTGCAGATCCTGGCAGGGATAGTTCATTTTATGCTACGTGTTGGAGAGACTACATATAGGATATGGGCAGTCTCTAGACTGGAATCCCCTTGCAGCAAAGAGCTGATTTCTATAGGATGATTGTATTTATACAAAGGCTGTCTATTTATTGCCTTTCCTGTAACATGCTTGTAACATCCTTAGAACAGTCGCACTGCCTATGGCCACATCGGATGAACATGTCTATAGTCCATGGCTCACACTACAAGGCGTTGGTGAGCTGATCTCTGGATTCTATCTCTGTAAGATGCTAATACAGGGTAGTTGTAGTAAAATAACTGTGGCACCCAAGCAGCCTGTCATTTGTCTAGTTCATAATAGCTATTTTTGTTACTTCGCCAGATACTCTCAGGAGGTGAAGAGACAAAGATACTGGCAAAAACACCGGTAAGTGGCTTTATCACCGCGTTTTACTATTTAACATATGGAGAGAAATCAGAGGTTTTCCTAGCAAAGTAATGGTGTCTCAGGATGGTGGTACCGGTATCTAACAATGGGATCCAGCTGAAGCCTCTCCTGCCCTGTGTAACACCCAAGTAGACGCAATGAGTAGCGCCAGGTGACTATACATTATGAAAGTGTAACCAGCACACACAAACACTATAGGCAGACATATTGTAGCTGAATCAATATTTATGAGAATGCAGCCAATCAAATCACTAGGAGCTAGTGACATCACTGAGGCACTGTCGTGCCTCATGTCTCAGTGATATTTGTGCCGTGCTTATGCTTAACTATGGCCCTTACTCAGCTGTGAAATATGCCGCCTTTAGATAACTAATGGATTGTAGTAATTACCTTAATTGTAGTAATAATATTTATAAAATATATTAAAATGAACAATTTAGAACCTTGCACACGGGGAGCTCAGACAATGCAATGTACAATAACTTTACAATGGTTTGTAATGTGTTGTTTAGGTATTATATTATACCTTACAAATCTCTCTACTTGTTTACGGCCTGTCATTACATTTAGATAGAAGTAGTAGTAAGTGAGGGGTCATTGTTACCTGCACATGACCTCATGCGTGAGAAGAACTCGGCACATCTCCGGGTTCTTGTTCTGTCCTTCATATGCTATTGGCTGCAGGAAAAGAGAGCAGATGGTTGAGAGACCTGGGTTCCATAGGTATTATACAAATCCCTATGCAGAGGGGTGATCACAATAGGTAATCAGAGAAACGTACCTGTTTTGTCACAGAGTCAATAAGTCTCACAAATAGATCTTGTTCAGTCCGGACACCTGAAGAGAGAAATGGGCAATGAACAGCAGGAAAAACACCACAGGGGTAAGTTCATCATACTTACTAAAGAGGAAAAGTGGAGGTATAAGTTTTACAAAAATGTTCTAAATTATCATCTATTTATATAGCGCCACTAATTCCGCAGCGCTGTACAGAGAACTCACAGCAGTCCCTGCCCCATTGGAGCTTACAATCTAAATCCACTAACATATACACACACACAGACCAAGAGAGATTAAGGGCAATTTAATAGCAGCCAATTAACCTACTAGTATGTTTTTGGCGTGTGGGAGGAAACCGGAGCACCCAGAGGAAACCCACACAGACACGGGGAGAACATACAAACTCCACACAGATAAGGCCATGGTCTGGAATCGAACTCATGACCCCAGTGTTGTGAGGCAGAAGTGCTAACCACTAAGCCACCGTACTGCCCTTAATAGAGGACTGTGGTACCTTTTTGGTGTGTATCCAATAGGGTTACAGTGTGGCTCTAGGAGGTGTGGAGGTGTTGCATGAAGTAAACAATCAGATTCTAGCTATCATTTATCTAGTATATTTTAGAAAATAATACCTAGAATCCTAATGGGTGCGACAGGCTACACCTTCACTTTTCCTTTTTAGGTTTGAGTGTTAGACCAGTAAAGAACGAGTCATATCATCCAATATGCAACCAAGGCACCTGCCTAGGGCCCAGTGGGCTATGAGGGGCGACTCTAACCTAATTTTTATGTGGATTTCTATGACAATCATTAGGGGTAAGGGTGCCCAAACAAGTACCTTGCTAATGGTCCAAAGGGGACTTAATCAAGCTCTACAATAAAAAAAAATGTACACTTGTTTTATTGATTTACAATGAAGATCAAAATGTATAGACCCTGTTTCCAAATATAAAAGAACACTTTGAGGGCACTAAACTAACTCAGCTAATGTATGCAATGAAATATGTCTGCATCCTGGAGATGTAGATTGGTAAATATGCCAATTAGCAATTCTAGAATTGTAACTTTACTAACAAGAGAAAATAAAGTAAAAAAAACAACTCAGTTATTGAATCTGATTTGTTTAGTAATGATCTGTACTTTATTGTTTTATATTGCCTCTAGATGTTATGAGCTGTTTCCTGTGCTGCTGTATTGGATATACACATATATGTGTGCGTGTGTTTGTACATTGTGAGCCTGATGTGGAGCTGAATACATCTAGGGCGTAATTCACTGCCCAAAAATGTGCACACAGAAAAATATGCAGAGTCGCCTCCCAAGATGTGTCCAGCTCTGTATATTATGTGTCATATGTACCATGGTTAGTACACCCACATGCACAGAACCAGGTCGTAAGCATAATAGAATGTTATAAACATTTGCTTTCATAGTGAAACACGCATTTGTTATTAGGCTTCCTATAATACAGCAGATATAACCTTGTGACTTCCGACTCACATATGCATGAAAGTAGGTTAAAAATATTTTTAGTGTATTTTCTTTAAATACATACATAAAAATCTTTACTGTACGCCTGATCGATGAAGAAAGTACCAAGCAGCTTTATAGGTGACGCCACAATCCGCCAAGCGGTTATCTAGTACTGGCGGATGTTATCATCAGCATATATATTTGCAGCAGCCACTAGACTGAAACAAATAGTGCGGCTGTAAAATGCGTATCTGCGTCTGCGTTCAGGTCTGTATCAGCTCGCAGTTCCACAGAGACACCCTTACTGTATGTGGCTTATGTTACATTGCCCCTTGCCATCCGTCACGCCTCTTCATACACAAGAACACACAAGTGTGGAAGCGTGCAACTCCGCATATGGGTGGGTATTTACAGGGTATTTGTGGCATGCACAGAGTGAAATCACGCAGTTTACGCTAAGCAAACAGGCGTATGTTCAACTCAGTCAGGCCCTATACATCCACATCAAGGTCCTGATATCAGCTCTATACAAAGGGCCTCATTTAGAGTCAGACGCAAAGTCCATTTCAGGCGTATCCTGCACATTCCCACTGATGGGACATGCGCAGTAAGCAACAGTTCCCTGCAGTTCCGTCTGCTGTTCAGACGCAGTGTACACTGCGACAGCTTGCGTCTCAGTACGAGGGAAAGAGTGGAACACAGAGTTATGTAGTCGTGACCGTGAATAATTCAGATACTATGGGCGTCTACCCGCAAAAACTGCCCTAGTCGGATCAAGACGCAGGCAGCAAACAAGACTGAAAAAGTGTGGTAGGAATTAGGTGGCGCCAGTAGCTAGCTGTGAGAACTGGTTGCAGCTTGGTAGGGTATTACCAGTGGGACACAACTGGGGTTGCATGCTGCACACTCCCACTCCTACTCTTTCATGTAAGTATAGCACATTGCGTCCGACTCTAAATGAAGCCCAAAGTGTGGTATAGATGTCTGACAGTCTACTTACCAGAAGTGCAGTGCCATAAATACTGTACATAGCCTGTATGGTACACACATCTTATTTGTACAGCAAATGTGCTATATAGCTTTACAAAAATGTATGATCTGTATTAGCTAAAGCTGCTTGGTGCTCTGCAGAAGTTGTGGAACTACAAGTCTCAGCATGTGATTGGCAGGGCATGCCATGGTACCAGGAAGCTGGTGAGCCACATGCTTATTATAGCTTATCTATGCTGTAGTTGCTGTCAGTAGAGAGAGTCGCTGTACAAATCGGTCTATGTGACAGCTCCGGAGCCAGATCATCAACAGTCGCTTAAATAGTGTAAATTATTTCAGTCCTTCCAATCAGAGCAATCCGGGAGACTGGTGTGCATAAGTTATATACA
The DNA here is from genome assembly GCF_038048845.1 of Mixophyes fleayi. Lineage (NCBI taxonomy): Eukaryota > Metazoa > Chordata > Amphibia > Anura > Limnodynastidae > Mixophyes > Mixophyes fleayi. The sequence continues at coordinate 59,690,153 of NC_134405.1, read as the reverse complement.
TTCCTGCATTCATTATACAGGGGATACACACACACAGATACACACACACACACACACACATATATATATATATATATATATAATACATATAATATAGGGACTCACCGTTGCTGTAGAGGAGTTGTAGTCGGTAATGGGTCCCGTTATTGGTTTTCTCAGTGCTCAGCTCCTTTGAAATAAAAGTCGTAAAAGTCGTGTAATACCACATTCAGTGTATGGATTATGCATCAAGCCTACACATCTCAGTCACTATTACTGTAACTTATAGAACATCAATCATATACCTCCAATATCACTACAGGAAACAAGAACAAGTCTATCACTTGCGATTTAAATAACGTTCGCGAAAATAAAGTTAAACTCAAATACATTTGTATGTAACCAATTACGTTTTAAATTTGCTTTCTACAGTCTGACTTTATGTAATATATCCTTGGAGTTTACCGTATTATCGTGTGTCTTGTCATGCAAATTAAAAGAGAATATATATATATATATATATATATATATATATATATATATATATATATATATATATATGTATATATATATATATATATATGTGTGTGTGTGTGTGCATATATATATATATATATATATATATATATATATATATATATATATATATATATATATTTGCACTCTGTATTTCTATATTTCTGTAGTAGAGACAACAAAGTTCTCCCCAATAGTTCGGCACAGTACCACAATACCGCTACCACACGCTTACTTTCATATACACTATTTTGTAATAAATAGTGCTCAGTACTCATTGTAAATAAGATTCTATATTAGTCATGTTTAATCCGCACATAGGGCTCCGCATTCGATAATCAATATTTCATGCCAAATTACCGCTTCATAGTCAATCATTATTTCGTAATGAATACCCGAGATCAATATACAATATATCACATATCACACTGGACATGCGGGGCATACTATAAATGAGCTGAGAGCCGAAGTCACTACAGGTTTGTCAGGTAACTTGAAAAAGCACAGCCTGGACCCCAATATATCCAACCTGTGGCTCTCCAGCTGTTGTGGAACTACAAGTCCCAGCAAGCGAGGGCATGTAGTTCCACCAAAGCTGGAGAGCCGCATGTTGCCTAAATTTCTTATTGTATAGCAAGAGATACAGATATAGAACCGGGTCAATATACTGCATAGCAAAGGCCACTTATGTACAGGCATATAATAAAATAAGGTACAGAGCACAAACCTGTACATGTAACTGAGTGACATATATATATATATAGCTAGACCAGCCGATATAGAAGAACCAGGATATACAGATATATAGGTCACCTAGTATTACCATCCATGTCAGAGATGACAAAGTGCCCATACACGGCATAGATCAGGACAGAGGACTTATAGGTCGGCTACATGGTCCCACTAAGCGACAAGGGTTTAGACCACTCTCACCCTGTATCCTGGACTATTTGTGCTCCTTAATATCAGGTATGAGCACTACTGAACTAGGAATGAAACAATTCAGTCTTATACATGTATGGTCTTCATTTCTGTAATATATCAATAAATATATCACTATGCAATATCCAATATTATAACTTTATACTCAGTACTCTGTACCCCTGACTTATTGCAATATATACAGTGTATACTATATATATATATATATATATATATATATATATATATATATATATATGTATATATATCTCGAGAAATCAATCTATCTATGTATCGATCTCTCTGTCTCTACCCTGTCACTGTACACTGTATAATACAGTGTAGGGTGAAATCACCCTCTCACTGTACATTACATATAGTGTTGTGTAAGATAAACTCGGCCTCTCACATGCAACACTGCATATAATTTAAAAGACAGCCTTACAGTGTATACCACTTATAAGTGTGTATGTAATGTAGGGTGACCTCCAGCTGTAAAAGTTTATATAATATAGCCTAAGTTAAAGTCACTGTAAACCACATATATATCGCTGCATTTAATTTAATGTAAGGTCTTCACTGTACTCTGTACACTGTGCAGGACATATAACATTGTATATAGTATATAGTCTGTTTTTACATTACGGTATATACTATATACTGTAATGTAAAAACAGAACTTTACTGTACAACTGTACATATCACTGTATATGTTATTTAGCACCAGAACTTCACTGTATACTACATATACCACAGTATATAATATAATATCATATAATGTAAAGTGAAGACGGATGCTCATTAACATATAGGCAGTATATATAAAGCAATTTAAAGTTAGACCGTCACTGTATACCACATGTAGCACTTTATATAATGTAATATATTTAGTCATATCTTCACTGTATGCCAGATATATAGCACTGTATATAATGTAATATATATATAGTCACATCTTCACTGTATACCACATATATAGCACTGTATATAATGTAATATATAGTCACATCTTCACTGTATACCAGATATATAGCACTGTAAATAGTGTAATATATAGTCACATCTTCACTGTATACCACATATATAGCACTGTAAAAAATGTAATATATATAGTCACATCTTCACTGTATACCAGATATATAGCACTGTATATAATGTAATATATATAGTCATATCTTCACTGTATACCAGATATATAGCACTGTATATAATGTAATATATATAGTCATATCTTCACTGTATACCAGATCTATAGCACTGTATATAATGTAATATATATAGTCACATCATCACTATATACCAGATATATAGCACTGTATATAATGTATTATATATAGTCATATCTTCACTGTATACCAGATATATAGCACTGTATATGATGTAATATATATATAGTCACATCATCACTATATACCACATATATAGCACTGTATATAATGTAATATATATAGTCATATCTTCACTGTATACCAGATATATAGCACTGTATATAATGTAATATATATAGTCACATCTTCACTGTATACCAGATATATAGCACTGTATATAATGTAATTTAATGTTAGGTCTTTATTGTATATAACATAGAACCCTACCAGTAATATAATGTGAGGTGGCCCTGTGACTGTACAAGTAATATATAATACTATATGTGATGTGACGTAAACATTCCATACATCAGCCAGTAACACCCGGCAATGTACACCGTGTAAGATCAGGTCACTCACTTTGTCATTCTCCACGAAGTCCACGAAGGTGGTGCGCTCTATCTCCACGGGCTGCCCCTGCCGGTCATACAGAGCCAGCACAAAGTGGAAGAAGTTGGATTTCCGCAGGTTGGAGGGTGGCTGCTTCTCAAAGTGTGCCCGGGATACTGCCACCCCACTGCAAGAGACACGTGTCTTATGTTATATCACTATTCTGAGGGACCTTCACAGTATATGGACTGCAGAGCAATACACATGGCATTCATATATATAGATATATATATATACACACATTACTACTGCCACCCCACTGCAAGAGACACGTGTCTTATGTTATATCTTCTACACCATTCTGAGGGACCGTCACAGTATATGGACTGCAGAGCAATACACATGGCATTCACAGAATCTTATACAGATATATATACACATTACTACTGCTACCATGGACCACCGTACACTGCTTATATGTACTTATATATATTTACTGCAGCACTATCTATATAATCTTATATATGTACTGATCTTATACATGTACTGATGGACTGCACACGGCGCCACTGACTACATCCATAGCGCGGCAGCATATACATGTATGATGCACGTGTATGTATGTATGTATGCATGTATGTATGTATGTATATATATATATATATATATATATATATATATATACAAATTATTAAAAATAATTATATATATATATATATATATATATATATATATATATATATATACATTTTGCACAGCTACACCACTACAAGGATCTTTAAACTACATCAGTGCCCCACTGCATTAAACATCAGGCTACTCTATATCTAGTGTGTGTATATATATATATATATATATATATATATATATATATATATATATATATATATATGCTCTGTAAGGAACATGTTATAAACACACACATGGCAGGGCGAGGGACTCTAGAATGCATTGTCCCCCTGCTACAAGGGACATATGTTATGTACCTGCAAAGTACATGCTAAGTACATAACTCGCTCTAGCGATACCTCTATCTGTGATGTATTATGCATTCCTAGCACTGCACACCTATATAATGTACAATTCCAGGCACATGCATTAATGTATTTATACTGCACTGCATTTATATTCGTTGATAAACGTACTGCATTGGATCAAGGAGCATAAATATATTTACGCGCTACAGTACGGAAACTGCAATGAATACTAAAGTATAACTTGCTGTAATGACTGCACTGACATAGATGTACATTATACTGTTGTATACGTCAATTTATGTCACCTACTGTACTTCTGTATATCACCTACTGTACTTCTGTATGTCACCTACTGTACTTCTGTATGTCACATACTGTAATCTATTATTACATTGCCCTGATAGATACGTTATATGTCTATGCAGATAACCCGAAGATTGTAACTGTTTTATTTCCCCCACAAAGTATCCAATGCGATTTAATTTTGTAGAAGTTGTTGCTACTGATTTGTAGCAAACTTTTCATCTTATCTTATCACACTGCTATTAGCATTATATATAGCATTATATATAAGAATTATTAAATACATACACTCATATATGCTTATGCATTACACTATACTTATAAAGTCAATATTTTATGCTAAATTGTAAATATATTACACATACAAGTGACAATAGAATTATAGTGTTTTAATTATGTTTTAGTTTGTGAATTTAGAACATTGTAATGAATCGTGTTTTATTAATGTATACATGGGGGGTGTCTGGTATATTGTGACATATTTTAGACGACTGGAATTAATTTATCAGGTGACATAAATCTCACGCTAAACGCTACAGATCATCTGATAACAAAACCTGGAATTATGTCATCATTAGACACCATCAGATTGATATACAATATTCATACATTATACTACAAACTCCAGTCCTTGCCTCTTATTACTTCAATTATTTTGATTTCATGAAAAACCTGGAAATTAATTTTCCCAATTATTTTCCCAGCGGTTTACCATTGGAATATAAATACTGTGATCAAGTTATAAATATATAAGAGGGGATTCCTATTTGATTTAATATACACTCAAAATGTTGATTTGAATTAGTTATTAATGGGTGATAAAAACAGAATTGGCTAAATATTAACGAATATTCAGGTTTAAGATAAATTTCAATCAGCAATTATTTTACAAACTGTACCAAATATAACATAATAATATATGTGTGGATGTAAAGGTATCTATCTATCTATCTATCTATCTATCTATCTATCTATCTTTGTTCCTCATAACTTTAAAAGTGTAACGTTAAATCAGACACACAATATTACACTTTTAACACACATATAAGTCTGCCGTATATAGCAGTTTCTATTCAGAATGTTGCAGTTTGTTAAACTTTACTTTAAAGAAACAATAAACGGAAATAATCGATTCTTAAATTACGTATACACATCAGAAACTTCTTTACATGTCAATATTAATATTATTTTTATAAGCATCTAAAACATGAGAAATTTCCTGCAGCAGAATCATTTCACTTTACTATAAATCCTAATTTATTTGGAGGAAAATAAAGTTTTTAGCGATACGCTTTTTCCAGAACTCTCTGCAAATGGGGGGAATCGGTGTACATTAGTGTATGTATAACTGCAAGGTCAGCCCTTATACACAGGGATGTACTAGACAGGGATCGGGTACATGTAGCCGGAGAGGGGTACTTGGCGCTGAATTGGAGCTTGTTAAATTAAATGCATTGCACAGATATGTATATTCTCTGCACACCGATACACTGCGCCTCTATATAGTAGACTTATGCAACCCCCTAACTCTCCCTCTGTTGTTGAACTACTAGTCCCATCATGCCCTGCTGAGGTTTGTAGTTCCTACTCATGCACTCTGTGGGTGATCACCTGCATTATGGAGAGTATAAGAAAGTTGTTCTGGCAGAAGTCTGGTACCCTGCAGATTGCCCCCCACCTCTCCTGTGTGTCCCAGCCCTGTCTCTCTTACCTCTGAGCTGCCACCTTGGAATCCACAACTCCAACATTCCTCACCCAGGACCTGACAGGATCCATCCCAGCTGCTAGGGCTTTGTCTCTTAGTACAGGTCCTCCTCTTACTAAAGTGTCCTGGACCCCAAACATTTAGAGCTGGCACACAAGTTTTGGGGAGGTCCCAGTGTCCTCCACATACAGCCTCTTGCCCCCTGTCACCTGCTCCACAGCAGTAGGGTGACCCTGGATCTTCTAACCCTCTGTATGCACTGAGACAGCATCAGCCCAGAGTATGAATGAGTCCCCCGGGGGGGAGGGGCCAGTGCTGCATCCCTCTTCTTATTGGACGGCTGCTTTCACAAAACACTACCCAGAGCCTGAGCATTTAACCCTTGCTGCGCTGACACAGCATCACTATCATCTTTCAGAAACGGAGTTCAGCCGGGGCTGAAGATGTGTGTTAGGAGTGTAATGTATTGTTGTATACAAGATGAAGTATGAAATGCAGCATGCAAATGGGTTTAGTACATTTTACAAGGCACACTGTTGGTAAACATCAATATATATATACTATTACTGTATCATAGTATAAGTGTTCATATATTAAACTATTTCATGTTATAGAATAAACGAGTCATCCCATCTATAGTTCTCACGTGGTATATACAAACGGTATATAGTTTATATGACACCAGTCCATTCTCTATATATTGCTAGTTGACATTCTTCCAATGTTTGTATTCTCATGTGTCTCTCATGTCTTATTGCTGGCTGAGCACTTTGCTAGAGAGCTGTGGGGCTGTGTTTACTTTATCACTTCAGCAAAGCATATGTATGTTTTCACGGCCATTAGAAAAGTATCAAATAAATAAAACACAAAGGGGATTATATAAAATACAACAGGGGCTGACAGGGCTGGGGGCAGGGGGTATCATCACTCCCCCCCCCTCCTCTTATAGGGGGCTACCTCAGGCTGGGTCACTGGGCTACCTGCATTTTTTTCCTTTAAAATGTTGCTCATAGGCTGCTGAGCCGACCCCCCCAGGGCTAAAATTTGCCAGCCAGCCCCTGCAATCCAACATTATAATAAACGTGTATGGGGCCATGTGTATGTTCCAACTGCTAGTGCTAATTTGCTCAAACACTAACACCTCACAACTGCATATTAATACTGTTGTGTTAAGTAGTCATTTCTCTTTACAGCTGTTCTATTCCATACAAATATATTCACATTGCACCAATATAATCCAAAAAGCGCAATGTAAGAGAGTGGACTGTTTCTTACAATGTACTGGTCTAAAGTACATTTTATAGTGAGCATCAATGTTGCTCCTTTTCCACATATAACCCTTATTAATTTAAATTAGCTACTGTAGAACTACATGTCCCAGCATCTCAGCCTTTTGCTGTTAGGGATATTCTGGGATGTGTGGTTCCACAGCTGCTGGGGAGCCAAAAGAACCTGATTCTTATAAAGATATTACAAGTCATCAATCAGTTATGTGTCAATATAAAGGCTCAGGTCCCATATATAAAGTTTAAATACAAGTACCGGGGCTCCAATTAAAGCTCTGTATCCTCCTCATAATCTCCAGTTAGGGTCGTGTTCTTCATCATAATACACTAGTGGTCCTAATCGATGCTGATAAGGTTATATCAGTCAGATCCCATTACATGTAATGTTGTCACTAATCATTCCTTATTCATATGTTGATGTAAGGTTCATTATGTATGGTATATATATATATATACATATTTCATTTCACAATTGGTGGCAAAGGTCTTATATCTGGCATCTAACTGGCCAGAATGTCGCTTGGCGAGTGATGGCTCCAGGGGTTTTAGAAATGGGGTCAAGTGTTAAGGTTGTATTGGCAGCGCAGACCCTGGCTTCATATGACTCAGAGCCATGAACACTTAATAAGATTAGGATGCTTTAAAAATATATATTCTCACCTATGATTAATGACCGATTTAAACAGTAATAACATCATAGAGCAAGTCCAAGACTATAGTAGTACAGTTATATTTGGGGAGGGGGAAGGAGGTAGTGAACCCATCCTGCATGAAAATCTTCTCTATAGGTAACACCAAGGGCCCGACTCATTAAGGCATACAAAATGAACACGTTATGCCTTTTTTTTTAGATATTTGAGCATCATTCAACTACAAGCAAATCTGAATAAACGTCTCTTGTTGAATACGGTCTAGGTACGCTCCGCATACACAGAGCTTGCTGTACTGAGACAGTCACAACACACTGCTGGATATGTACAATACATACGTGGAATATAAAGCTTTGGCAGAACGCACAGAAGAAAAAAGTATTCAATTATTGTCATGTGTTAATAATTTATTTAGAACTGACAAAGTATTAAAAAAAAGAATATTTTTTCTTAACCCCCCCATGAAATACATGTATTAGGATGTTATTAATACCTGCTGTACATAAAATGCATGTTTCCAGTTGCTCCTGATTGCAAACACATGTCGTAGCAGGCCTGCGTGACCGTCATCACTAGTAATCAGCACCTATACCTGACCTGTAGCTGGTACAGGTCATACGACAGAGAAGCACCTTAGTGATGCCCAACACTTGAACGGCCCTCACTGTACATTGACCACATGTGTACGCCCCTTCACTCCCCATTCTGCCAATGAAATCATAGGCTGTAGTAAGTGTCATTTGCGGTCGAAGATGAATTGGATGTTCTTGCGTTTCTGGGCACGTGCAAGTGTCACCATTTACCTTCCTTAATGAGTCAGGTCCCAAATATTTAGTAACATCCAGCAGTCATTTTATACTGGTCCTGTCTGGCTAAGTCTCTCTGTCCCTCCACAGTGAAATGTTTAGTGAAATCCCCAGCAGATGAATGTCGTTCAGCCAGATTGCCAGTATGGAATGACTTGAGCACTTGATCTGACGGTAAAAGGAAGTGATCACACCTCTAGGACAGTGGCAGCAGGTGAACGCCAAGAGATTAAACAGAGTAATGATAAACTGCGGCCTCTGAGGACTCATACATCTAATAGTCATGTAATGTCCCAAGAATACAGATAAAGTAATCAGGGGGAATAGAGAATAGCAGATTTCCCCAACCTTTACTCTCCAAAGCACCAACATTGTTTGACCAAGATGAATGTATGAACTTCGTTTTATATAGGGCCATGTTACACATATATATTCCATAATTGAAAAAGTTGTTTAAAAAGAACCTAAAAAGTCCTCCAATGACACATGTTCCCCTTTACAGAGTCTTGTAACACTTACTCAAATTTTTATTGATTTGAATGGAGCCCTGCTTGACACTTCAAAAACACAAGCGCAGTACAATAGTGGGGACACGTGGATATCGCTGAAGACCTTTAAACAGTTACAATAGGCATGTCACTGTATCTATCTATCTATCTATCTATCTATCTATCTATCTATTACATATCTATCTATCTATCTATCTATCTATCTATCTATCTATTTCATATCTATCTATCTATCTATTTCATATCTATCTATCTATCTATCTATCTATCTATCTATCTATCTATCTATCTATCTCATATCTATCTATCTATCTATCTATCTATCTATCTATCTATCTATCTATCTATCTATCAGTCTATCTATCTATCTCATATCTATCTATCTCATATCTATCTATCTATCTATCTATCTATCTATCTATCTATCTATCTATCTATCTATCTCATATCTATCTCATATCTATCTATCTATGTATCTATCTATCTATCTATCTCATATCTATCTATCTCATATCTATCTATCTATCTATCTATCTATCTATCTATCTATCTATCTATCTATCTATCAGTCTATCTATCTCTCCAACTTCCTCAGTAACCTTCTCCCTTTCATGGGCCTTTGTATAGATCTATAACCTCAGAGCAGATTTGAAGACAATTAATGTAAATCTGCTCTGAAACGCCATCTGCCATTAGAGGAATCAGCTGGCCCCCTTAACCCATTCTCTCCTTGTGACATCCTCTTTCTTTGTGACGTTGGGATTCCTGCTTTGAGTAGACTTTCCTCCTATCACCCCTCCCCTTAAAGGGGTTAATCTGTCAGTAACCTAACCCTGCAGTGCCTCAGGGCTTAAGCAGTACGGGGCAAATATTAAATTTAGAGGGCAAGAGGAAGGGTTATTAAGGTTACCTGATTTGCAAAATAAGAGAACAAAATACAATACAACTGAATGTATTAATTCCTGAAACATCCTGTGTAAATCTGATGTTGTTATTTGGACCATTTAGCAACCAACAACATTGATAAATAGACCCCATTGTCTACAGCTCACAATGTTGTGCTAACAAAAACTACACTGCATTTATCACAGACATATCTGCAGTGGACTAATATTAAGCATCCAGTTATTATACTATTGGAGTGGTCCCTCTGGTTATTCTTACGCCTCAATATTTCAGCTTGTTTTTGTAATTGGGCTTTGTTATTTGGATACTTAAAAAAAGTATTGCACACCAAGTAAGAGACTGAATGTGTTCAAACAACATTGAAGATGAAACCTGGGCTGATTTACCTACATTTCTTTGTTCAGATGCTTGAATACTAGACTATAGACTACCCAGCTAGCTCACAAATATATAGCTATAAAAATAGTTATACATGTGCGTATTAGAACCGCAATGGTTCTTGTAACTGTCTAAACACTGGTGGATGCACCGACTAATATAACCGCACTCAAGTACCAAATGAGTACAACATTTCACCCTCCTAGATATATCAAACTAAAACAAAATGACATGCATTACGTGTATAATACAATTACATTTGTTTAAATAATATGTGAATATCTATCTATGTATCTATCTATCTATCTATCTATCTATCTATCTATCTATCTATCTATCTATCTATCTATCTCAAATCTAAATCTATCACACTCATATCTATTATCTATCTATCTATCTATCTATCTATCTATCTATCTATCTATCTATCTATCTATCTATCTATCTATCTATCTCATATCTATTTCTATCTATCTATCTATCTATCTATCTATCTATCTATCTATCTTTACGGCGCTACAGACACCTAGTGGCGCCCTATAAATAAAAATTAATAATAATATCTATCTATCTATCTGTCTATCTATCTATCTATCTATCTGTCTATCTATCTATCTATCTATCTATCTATCTATCTATCTATCTATCTATCTATCTGTCTGTCTGTCTATCTATCTATCTATCTATCTATCTATCTATCTATCTATCTATCTATCTATCTCATAACTATCTATCTATCTATCTATCTATCTATCTACCGTATATCTATCTCATATCTAGCTGTCTGTCAGGCGCCGCCTCCGCACTGTCTCTATGTGCAAGAGGCGGCCGCCTGTGTCTGCCGGTCCTCGCGTCCTGTTGCCTGGCAACGGGACGCTGCTCTCCACTTCTGGGTTGTCCCACTCGCATGCATGGCCGCGTCCCTTTCCTAGGGTACGGGACGTCTGTTCTTCCGCACGGCGGTCAGTTACGCTGACCGCCGATAATCTGCCCACGACTATGCTACTCTCTGTTCCTACGCTGGTGGCCGTCTAGGAGATCCGCGACCTGCACCCCCCTTGCAGCGAAGCCCAAACTCCTTTGCAGAGGTCTCTTGTGAACACCGGGGGTGCGTTAGATTCTGCGCCTCCTCGCACGACTGTGCCAATGTTAGTTAGTATCAGTGCGTGACAGTATAGCCCAAACACTGAAAAACAGCCCCATACCATTATCCCTCCTGCACCAAACTTCACAGTTGGCATAATGCAGTCAGGCAGGTAACATTTTCCTGGCATCCACCAAACTCAGACTCGCCCATATGACTGCCAAACAGAGAAGCGTGATTCGTCACTCCACAGAACACATTTCCATTGCTCCACAGTCCAGTGTCTGTGTGCTTTACACCACTCCATCTGACGCTTGGCATTGGTCTTGGTGATGTGATGCTTGTATGCACCTGCTCGGCCATGGAAACCCATTCCATTAAGCTCCCGCCGCACAGTTTATGTGCTTACATTAATGCCAGTGGAAGTTTGGAACTCTTCAGCTATGGAATCAACAGAGCATTGGCGACTTTTAAACACCATGGGGTAAATGTATCAAGCTGATAGTTTTCTGGCGGGTTTGAAAAGTGGAGATGTTGCTTATAGCAACCAATCAGATTCTAGCTATCATTTTGTAGAATGTACTAAATAAATGATAACTAGAATCTGATTGGTTTTTCAAACCCGCTGGAAAACTCTCAGCTTGATACATTTACCCCCATGTGCCTTAGCAGTCGTTTTCCCTGCTCTGTGATTTTATGTGGTCTTACACATTCTAATAATATCACTTACAGTTGACCGTGGAATATTCAGCAGAGACTAAATTTCACAAACCGTCTTATTGCACAGGTGGCATCCTATCACAGTACCACGCTTGAAGTCACTGAGCTCTTCAGAACGACCCATTTTGTATCACAAATATTTGCAAATGGAGACTGCATGGCAGGTGCTTGATTTTATACACCTCTGGCAACGGGTCTGATTGAACACTTCAATTCAATAATTGACAGCTGTGGCCAAATTCTTTTGTCTATATAGTGTCTCTATCTATCTACCTCATATATTTTGTTTCTAAATTATTCACTTCATATGTTTCCTAAGTCCTTGTGTGGTGATACGGTCCAGGGAGAAGCGAGGGGGTGCACTGGACCAAGGGGTGCCTGCAGCGTCTCTGGAAAGTGTGACCCAGAGAGAGGCAATGCCCCAGCCAGGCAGAGACCCAGAGAATGTAAGTTCCCGTGTCAGGATTGGCTTTTATTGGGGAAGGATTTGGGGATAGGATCTGACAACTATTAAACACAATTTAGTAATGAACACTAATAACTAAAATTATGATAAAAAGATATGCAATATTATCCAATAAACAAATCTAACAGCAATCAATACAACTATGTTGATTTCTTACATGAGCGCAGCAATTCAAACTATGATGTTAGGTACTTTTATTATTGTATAATCACTGTCTTAACAGCCTAAATCTATCTTCAGTATTAGGGTTGCGGTACTCTTATTTGCTCTTAACAGTCCCACACAGTTTGTATTCAGGACCATATGTCCTCTAATAGGCCACTATAAAGTCCTGCGTATCACACTTCTGTTCTGTTACTAAATAATCTGAAGTTTGAAGATATGGACCCTCACTTTTGAGTCCAGTCTCGTACAGTTTTCCTCCTATGGGTTGTCTCTCTATGGCTACTATATGTACTCTGACAATATTTTCACCTGGCTGGGGATTATATGTGCAATTTGTGATCTCTGGTAAGTGTAATGTTGAAGTCTTTGGGGTATATTTACTTTAACATCCTTGCACATGTTGTAAGGGTGAATTGGTTTTATACTATACATTTTATGCTTATCGTCTTTAGCAGCTATAGATTCTAAATCCCTTTGTCTAGCTCTGCACCAGTAGCTTATGTGCCAGGTTCAGTCAGATGTACCAGGTACACTTACACCCAACCAGGTCCAAAACACAAGAACACTTTCTTAACATTTGATAGTGAAAAATGCATTCGCTATTCGGATTTATATATATATATATATATATATATATATATATATATATAATAACTCTCTATAAAACAACATATATAATCTTTCTTTTCATGTATGCATGAAAGTAGCACAAAATGAATTCTAAAATATGCCGCAAGTGTTCTGCAAAGTATATGCCGCAAAGAGGCGTAAGTGTCAGATGAGAGAACATCGGCATACGCACTTAAGCGCACAACTTCTTTCATGTGCATGTGCTGTGTAGAAAAGCATATTTTAGACAAAACTAAAGGGCATGTGCCCAACTCAGCATCACCCCCAGATTGAGTGTCAACGGCTGTATTCTATGATTGAAAATTCAAGTGCACATATATCATAAACTATTGGACTTGCTCAGCCTGAGACCCAGAGTAAAAAAAGTTTTCTACTTTTGGAAAACCTTTTTGATATGATTTGTCAATAACCTTATAGTAAATGTGGCAAGTTTATTAAAAGTACCGGTATATTAAAAGTGCAATGTGTTATTATAAGTGCAATTAAGATATTTATTTCAGGCATTGATCTTTGTTTTTTACATTTATAAGAATAGTTTTTGCTGCTACACAACTATTAAGTGTTTCCTGTAGCATATTTTTATTATTATTATTATTATTATTATTATTATTACTATTATTATTAAAGAACAATGGGTGCATATAAGCAGAATAATAAATGCATGGATGCAATTAACAGAACAATAATAATTCAGCAAAAAAGGAGGACAGAGACATAGGGTAGAGGCTCCTGCCTGTGTGAGCTTACGTTCTAAAGGGAGGGGGTAATGTGAAACAAAAGAGGCAAATGCAGTCATAGTGGGGTTTCACTATGGGGCAGAGTTCTGCAAGATACTGAGATGACTAAACCCTGACCACCTTATCTGTGTGGAGTTTGTATGTTCTCCCCGTGTTTGCGTGGGTTTCCTCCGGGTGCTCCAGGTTCCTCCCACAGTCCAAAAATATACTAGTAGGTTAACTGCTATTAAATTGCCCTTAGTCTTACTCTGTCTGTATGTGTGTATGTTAAGGAATTTAGACTGTAAGCCCCAATGGGGCAGGGACTGATGTGAGAGAGTTCTCTGTACAGCGCTGCTGAATTAGTGGCGCTATATAACTAGCTGATGATGATGATGGGGCCATAATGGCGCAGGACCTAGGTAACGTAGAAGCCCGTATGGTGACAAATGAAGTATGACAGTGGCAATGGAATCAAAGTGTTCAAAGACAAGGCAATACTATGGCAAGGCAATATTTTGTCACAGCAATGTTATAGTAGAGCAGCACAATGGCAAAGGCAATGCAGTACAATAATGGTAGAGGGCACTAAATACAAAGGCAATGGGGAAATAGTGTATGTGTGTATATGTGGAGAGGATTAGTGGAAGGAGTGCAGTGAAGAGACGGGCAGGAATGAAGTGGTGAGAGTGTTTGTGGAACGCAGAAGAAGCAAGTGAAAGGGTCGGGGTCAATGAGAGAATAGCAATAGTGGTAGCAGCACTGTGGGGGGCGCTGTCGCTCCTCTATGATGCGTGGTTCCTTCCCTCTCCTTAGACTAGCACAAGTGCCACCATGTGTAGCAGTTTCAGGAGACTTTTAAGTTGGAAGCCCCCAGGTACAACAATGATGCGTTGTGGGTGTTATTAGGGGTGGGGAAATGTTCATGGTCTCAAGCTCAGATTTTGCACTGGGGCCCAGTAGGACTTTAGTTGCGCCATTACCAGATCATATCAGTTGTTCTGTTCAGTAAGTGGGTCTTTTGCAGACACCTATTGTACAGAATCATTTATTAACATACATGCAACAATCTAAATAATCTGTAACCCATAGCAACAAGTTAGCTTACAAGTTAGCTAATTTGTTGCTATGGGGGTACCAATTGCCCATCACCGGTCAATAATGGGCAATTAGCCCTCTAGCTTTCAAAAGGGTTGTACATTACCATTAATCTCAGTAATAAGTTAAAACAATAGACCTAATAAAAGAAAAACACCAATCCATAATAACATATATGTATGTTTTAGGGGTATATTTACTAAAGTGAGGGTTTGAAAAAGTAGAGATGTTGCCTATAGCAACCAATCAGATTTTAGTTATGATTTATTTAGTACATTATACAAGATGACAGCTAGAATCTGATTGGTTGCTATAGGCCACATCTCCACTTTTTCAAACCCGCAGTTTAGTAAATATACCCCTTAATGTAAGATAAATGTTGCAAGCTATAGTCAACCAATCTGACAATTCCATGTCACTTCTAGGTGACCAGATTTCCCACCAGCTTTGGACAGTTAGGTGTTAGGAGGGAACAGACGTAACACAGTTCTGCAGGGAGGTTTCCATCCGTCCAGCTGTTGCGCTTTTTAATGTGTCCCATAATAAAGAATGTTTGTGGAATTAAAATAGATACGTTGTAGCATACTGATATGTACATAAGAGGGCCTGCCTCAAAAATGTGAACCTTGTACTAATTAAAGTGCCTTCAACAATTCTTAAGGATTTCTGGAATAAACAAATCATCTCACAAATATTAGAGTGAAGCGAAGCTCTACAAATCATTTTTCAAGAAATTATAGGAAAAGTGCTTCATCTGCTCAAAATAGAAACCATTACTCCCAATAGGGAGGTTTACTTCACTTAGTCACACATTTTAATTCTGGACAATGCCCCACAAGTATTTTTCTTAGATATTCAGATTTCTCTAAAAGTTTAGGGCTTATGCGTGTCCATAAAACCCTGTACTTTGTCCTCTAGAGAGCGTTCATTAATATGTCTCAAATAATTCTAAATGTTGTAAGCCACACTGATGCGGAACAAAGCAAAGTAAAGCTAATTCTTATCACAAAGTCTGTGTGTACATGTCTTCTCACTTATTTTTATCTATCAGAGTCAAAGAGCATTTCACATCTTTAAACACTCAAAATGAATATTTGTGTGTATGAGGCTGTACACACTTTTTCCCCTTAATGCAGCAATCTCATGAAATATGAGGTATGTTTTTCTTTTTTAAATAAATCCCTGTGGAAGGCAATAAGAAGATTTTTGGTAATTGCCTTTGTCCTTGGTTTGTTTCTTTAGGCTGCTATTAATGATTTATAATTCTGGATAGTGCCACATGACTACCATGGCAATCACAATAACATGATCCATAATATATACAGCAGACAGTCTTTCAGAACGCCCCTCTGAACTCTGTCTGGTCTGTGTACTGTAAAATACTCACCCTTCTTCTACCCCCTATGCCTTCACATGATATACTGAGAGCTGTGAGCCTGTATGACAGACATCCATACTTGTCTGTCCTCCAGAGAGATTTTGAAAAGGGGATAAATATTTCACCTTTACAGTACTTTGTTTGTGAGCTGGGTAAATGAGCATAGGACAGCAAGATCACATGATACAGCAATACAAAATAACTACAAAGCTAATATTAAGTTGATAAAGAGGTCCCCCCCACACATTGTTAACACTATTGCATAATAGTGTGGTTACATCCACATATTATTTTTGATATTAGTTACAATAACTAACTATAGAAGCTTAACAATGACTGGAAATATAACAAAAGCAAAACAAGTGTTATCTCATGGATAAATGGCCCCTTAGTTCTGGAGCTCCTTGTGTCCAACACATATTAAGAGGCAGACAACATGTTGGGAGAGCAACAGGAAATGAGCAAAGCATTCACATAATGTTGTGCAGTACCCAAAATACCACCTGAGCTCCACAAATGCAGAACAAGGAGCCACAGAAAGATTTTAAAAAATAAACCAGTCTTCCAACTCTTTGGGCAAGATGTTACTACTCCACAGGCCTTATGCCTCTGGAACACCCCGGATTCCAGTGTGGACACAGACACAGATGAAGGCCAGGTCAGCAAAGTGGAACTTGAGAGATGTTTTACAAGAAATATAGAATTCCCTAAAATATGAGCTTAAAAAACAATTTCTGACTTCCAGGCTGGAATAGACCGATATATAGCTGAGTACGCGAGAAGCTTGAATCCAAAATGGATCAGGTTATCCAGAGCTAAATATATCTAAACTTCGAGAGGAGAAAAACTTTTATTAAAAGACGCTGCAGAAGGAATAGTATTCACATCAGAGGTATTCCTGAACATATTACTCATGATAAACTAGAAGATCATTTAAGGAGCCTGTTCCCATTACTGAGTCAACCATTGAAGGCACCTACCTACCACGTGCCTGAGCTCATCATACTTATGGCCCCGAAACAAGTTATTACAGAGGCCTAGAGATGTCCTATTCAGTCACGGTTTACTTTAAACCCAAACAAAAAATCATCTTCGCAGCATGAGCAACTGCCCGTCTACTTTGAGGGCCCGAAACTCAAGCTATTCAATAACCTAGCTAGTATTACCCTGCAGAGGCAAAGAGAATTAAACCCATTCACTCCCGTCTTAAGATTCCACAAGATCAAGGACAAATGGAGTTTTCCATTCAACGCTCCCAGAAATGGCATCTGAACAGAACTCAGACATCCTAAGGATATGAACATTTGGTCCTCCAGCAGAACCCATCAGCACCTTCCCAGTTCCCCTGAGGAGATCCAAGGTGGCTTCAAAAGGAATGTATTACTGTAGGCAACCAAGACAAAAAAAGTTCTTCTTTGACAACGTAGAATGTTCCACCATGATGCCAGTTACACCCCTGCGATATATCAATTGTCATCTACAAGAAAGTCCTTGCTGGTAACATCTCCTGCTCCTAAATACCTCTACAGAAATGTCCATTCTTCTTTAACAGGAGGAACTGTATCCACATATCTATGTGTTTTCCTCTGTAATTCTATTGATTACAATATATGGCTATGCTATATTATCACATTTGATCATACTGATGCTTTTTTGTCGCTCAAATACCTTTAAATCTACATTTAATACATTTTCTTTTTTTTTTAAATTAAAATAATTATCACATGGTAATTTTACTAGCACTTCACTAAATTTTATTACTTCAATAGTTTGAGTGGCAATTTTTTCTTCAATTTTTTTAAAACAATTCTACATTAAAAAAATGTTGCTTAATTCCCATTATATTTTGATAAATGTGTTCTTTTCTGTTTTCTATATTTATTATTTACATAGTTGTTTCCATGTCCTATTGATTGGAATTATGACCCAAAGCATTTCCTCTAGGACCTGTTTCTGTTGTACCCCTTTATTTTAGAACTACTCACAAACATTTATGTTCTGGATGAGGGGCAATAGGCCTATTTGTTTGAAAAAATGTATCCAATAAATAATTATATTTTTCAGTGGTTCCCTGTGGAATAATGTCCTCCTGAAGTGGTATTAACAGAACAGACATCACCCCGATACTTGAAAAAAAGTTCTGAGGATAGTATTACCAGAACAGGTCGTCCGGCCTAAATGCATGATAAATAAGCTCCCCCAATGGGGCTTGTTGCTGGCAGTAACACCATTAATAGATAGGGAAAAGCGAGATCAAGCCTTTTTGCCAGCAATAACACCCATTGTCTCTAGCTGAAGGGCTTTTTGCATTTTGATGAATCTACCCATGAGTTCTATACGCAAAAATACCTTTTAGGAAAGGGCAACTGGTTAATGCTTCCTCCAAGGCTCCAAAGAATACATTGAAATTGTTCACCACTCAGTCAGAAGAAGTGTGGCTGAATAACACAGTTGTTGGGACTGTTATGTTATTCTGAACAATCTTCATCCAGGTCCTACATACACACTGGCCCTTTAAACTCTGTTATGTTTTCTAATTCAAACCAATTCCTAACCTTAGTAAGTACTGTCAGAAAACTGGGGTTACCAGTGGCCATTTTACCGGTCATTTTTATTGACGGATGTCGTCAGACTTACCTGAGCATGATTGTACCACCAAATCTACACTGCTGGGCTTATCTTAATAGTTACCTTACCCACTACTGTTGCTAGTTGGGTAAAGATTATGACCTATGCAAATACCATTGAACATAACTTAGTGTTTGGTTTGTACACAATCACAGTCACATGGCAATAGCACTTTAATTAATGCATTAGATTGATTACACTGCAAATGCAATATTACATAAAACAAGGGAAAGACAATAACACATACATCATCTACTTATCAAGCAAATCCCTGGGAAATGCTTTTACTGTGATTGTGACAGTCTCCTTTGGCATTGGTCAAGCTCGGTGTGTCCCTGCTTTGGGCAGGCTCAAACTGCTACAAGACCTGATGAAGAGAGAGAGAGAGATAGAGATAAAGATGATGCACAGTTCCAAGATGCTCTGATTGCTATTCAGCTTCCAACAATTTCAACAGGAATCATAGTCCCTAGTCAGTACTGTTGCCTACAAAGATGAACAACCTCAAGCACCTTGGATTACACTATTTATCCAGTGCAACAAGCATGTTCTCCATGGGAGGGGGTTTGATATTATTGATATTTCCTGGTATCCCCACTCTCATCACTAGTATAACAGGAAATTATTCTGAAACTTGCTTTAAGCAAGTAATCATTGCTTCAAAATGGAAACAACTTTCTTTTTGTAGCTGTACATGACAAATAGGCTTCGGAAGTGATATCTGGTAATAATCTTCTCCGGCCCTGGGAGATTTAATAAATAGGGAAATACCCTAAATCCGGCGCAAACTGGCTTTTTTCCATTTAATAAATAAGCCCCAAAGTTTCATTAGCTTTAGGACTCATGATTTAACGTCAATTACCTTTTCTAGACAGCATACCTTCCCTATCCACTTTATTATTAATTTAAATAATATATTTACATGTTTTACAAATGAAATTATTTATTATTATTTTTATTATTATTATTATTATTATTATTATTATTATTATTATTCTGTTTGAATACCATTCTCTTATTGTATTATTTTTAAGGCATTTTGTTAATATATTGATATGTGCCATTCTCTCATTCCCTTATTGTTCCTCTGTTTATTATATTGCTGTTCCATTGTTGTTATTGTTGTATGTTTAAAAACAAATAAAAAGTTAAAAAATACGATTTTCATGACTCATAAAGCCACAATATAATGAAGGTTGTGATAAAAAAATATATAATGTTATATTTAAAATGTACTTGTCACCTACATAGAGAGACAGCCGTTTTGAGCCATGAGGGCTCAGCCAACATTTGTGAAAGCCTAACCTATTAATTCACTAGGATTCACTGACATCACTGAGGCATTAGTGTAGGCAGCAATTTTTTTAAAATAAAAGTCCAACGCTGAGATGTAATAAATTGATTAACAAGTGTTCCCAGCTGTAATAAGGGGTATTGCTAGATTCCGCTAAAAGACTAGAAAAAAGAAAAAAGAAGTACACTGCACTAAAACCTCTAGTTGTAAGATAAATTGAATTAGCAAATAAATTACAGGTTTAACTATGGCAGAATAATGACATTATGCTCATATGATACAGTTTAACAAAATAAATACATTTAATAGATAACAATCAAACATCTATCACTAAAAACACTATGAAGCGTTAGGCATATAAAAACCAACAATGAACATTAGGGGCCCGAGTCATTAAGGAGAGCAAAGCATTTAAAAGGAGTACCTTTGCACCTGGGCAAAACCAGGTTGCATTGGAGTGGGAGATTAATTTAAAATGTGGGGACAGATTTATAGTTGGGATTGGGCATGTTCTAGATCAACTTTAAATTTCAGTGTACAAATAAAGCTATCAAGTATTTGTGTGCTACATGAAAAAACAGACAGTATTTATCTTATTTGCAAAATAATAAACTAATTTACACCCCTTGCATTGTAACATGGTTTGTTCCGGAAAACATTTACTCCTTTTTTTGCTTTACTTTTAACAATGACTCTAGGGGGTAAATGTGTCATAACCCGGTTTTCTCAACTCGCGGGAGAATGGCGTCTTCGCAGCTTAAATTTAAAGCAGCGCTGCCTTGTAAAGGGAAACTTTCCTTTACAAGGCAAGTAAAATTCTCTTCCTCTTGTGATGAATCTAATGGAGTTTTGTGTCATCTCCTTTAGGAACGGTGTTTGTAGCAGGTTCCAATGTTAGCTCACTCTGGCTCTTTTGACAATGGCCGATAACAGCTGAATGAGATGCCAACGTAGTACTACTCACAGTTTTATAAGCTTCGAAGATGTATAAAACAGTATTAAAAGTTATAATTAAACACGGTGACCACCGTGAAATAGGGATCATAAGGCACTGTTTTCAGTTGCTCAATATCTGTATGGATGTAAATTCTCATGCCCGGAACAAACAGCCTCTGACGCGTTTCGTCTAACTCAGTTAAACTTTTTCAAAGATGAAAAAGTTTCAACTTTGAAAGAGATTAACTGAGTTAGCCGAAACGCGTCAGAAGTTGTTTGTTAGAAAGTTAGTTAGGGGGTGGCCAGTCAGCTTGGGAACACTTAAGTTATGCATATAGAACATAGGATTAATTACAGACAACGCACAGACATGAGACAAAGGATAGAGATGGCCCTAATTTTGCAAGACTACAATCTAGAGGATGGTGGGGTTCACACATGAGGATCTGAGGATCTTGGAGGACTGGGAGTGAGAATTAGATGAGATCTGATAAAGGTAGTTCCATTAATGTAGAGGCCTAGACGTTGTAGTGGTCCATAAGTATATGGGGGTTAGATAGTCAGGGTGTGGATGGTGCCTTGTCTGGATATCCAGGGTAATAGATGGTGCGGGGTCCTAGAACGTGCAGAGATATAAGACGGAGTAGAGGCTTAGATGGTGCCAGGCCTAGATGGTGCAGAGGCCTAGTTTTTCAAAGCCTGGACGGCAAAGGGATACAGATGGCGCATTGAACCAGGACGTTCAGACGATGCTTAGATGACAAAGTGACCTAGTTAATGAGGGTGTCTGGATGGTGCAATGGAGATGACGCAAAGGCCTGGATAGTCCAGTTGATGTAGAGGCTCAAATGGTTTGGCTGCACAAACAGCGTCGATACCCAAGTGGTACATGGGTTTAAATGCAGCAAGGGTACCAGATGCAGTAGAGGCCCCACTGGAGTCATGGGAAGCCCGGTCCATCAAAGGTGGCAAGCAGATTATCATGAGCTGGCCAGACAGAGCGTACATTACCCAATGTCAGGGACACAAGGTACTGCATGCTGAGGACCTCACAATCACTGCAGAAGTCATATTGCAACAAGCTCCAGGTTCTCACATGGGAGTTCTAGTAGAAGGCTTATAGTGCCAATGCCTCTGCATACAATACAGACAGTCATTTTGTGAGCCGTACCAATATGCATGAGAATGCAACCTATTAATTCACTAGGAATCAGGGACATCAGAAGAGGGCCCACTGGAGGGGCCATTTTGCGAACTGAACCAATACTCATGGGCTGCAGCATTTCAACTGACTAGGAACTGATAAAATTGCTCAAACTGTCAGGATTGGAAACAGAGGCTAGGGTAGAAACAGTGGCAGACTCAGGTGTTCCAATACATCTCCGGCTATTTAAACTGTTTATATTGGTTGTCATGACAACCCTCTGACTTTAATAGTTCTCAGGTGCTTAGAATTACATCATCATTGAGAGGGCTGATTGGTCTCTGCTGGTTTATAAGTCTGCCTGCACCATTAACTCACTGCCTGTTTAGTGTTTGCTCACTTAGGCATAGTACTCTTTATCAGTTTGAAGTCTGCTCGTGTTTGACCCTGATTTTTCCGACTATTTTGTATCTGCCGCCTGCCCTGACTTTGGTTTGTGATCCTGATAATTATTAGCTGTCTGCCCTGATTGCTGGATTGTTTCTGACTATTCTTGGCATCTAAATTACTGGTTCCTTTGTTTATTCCCCTGATATTTTCCTTTGTCTCGATTCCGATTGTATGCACCAGCCCTGAATATAAACTTATACTATTACACACACGACTTGTGTGTGAACAACTGAGTACTCGTGAGCTCATTGCTCCTATAGGTGAAGACCGGACACAGTTCTATCAGTTTATGTGGGAAGTTGGAGGCATACATTGCAATTACTGAGGCATTACTCAGTGATGAGACAGCTGAACGCATTTACTTAAAGAGGAAAATATTTTTATTATTATTTCTTACATCTCAACTTCTAATTTTTGAACAGAAAACCAAAATGTCCATATGACACCAAAGTATTTTCAGCCCACGAAACCCACAAATTGCATTGATTTTGGGTTTCATATGCAGTAAGCACGGTGCAGTATCCTATTTCATGCATCCCAAATTTATCCAGCCAAAATCATCCCCTGATCTGTGTTAACTACATCCACTTTCTGTTCAAGCTCCACCCACTTCCCTATAAGCCCCAAACCTTTGTGGTCTGCGAAACAGAACAGTCCCACCAAAGTCGCGATGTATGCTATTTAAAATCATTCAGTTAATCTGGGTCCATAAAGAATTCAGAGAAACACGAACAGCAATACCAGAACTCTCCAATGAAAACTGGGATACAATTAAACTACATATTTGTTCTTATATTTTAACAGTATTTTCAGTAATCGCAGTTTCATCTTTATCTGTGATCAGCCACACATCCCAAATCTGTCAGCATTCTCCACCATGGATGTTGTTTCTCACTGCTCTACTAAGCCATTTACTGAAAAAAGAAAATATAAAATGTACCTATGTAAGCTGTGCATCTGTAACTGTAGCTTCACACACACAATTATACAGGGGAAGCAAAGTTATCATCGGTGAAATAAGCTTATTACTACAAAGCAGATGTAGCAAACTATGACTCTACATCTAGGGCCTGATTCAGTAAGGATCTTAACTTGAGAAACTTCTTATTTCAGTCTCCTGGACAAAACCATGTTACAATGCAAGGGGTGCAAATTAGTATTCTGTTTTGCACATAAGTTAAATACTTACTGTTTTTTCATGTAACACACAAATACTTGATAGTTTATTTGTACACTGAAATGTAAAGTTGATATTTGTGTGCTACATGAAAAAACAGTCAGTATTTAACTTACGTGCAAAACAGAATACTATTTTGCACCCCTTGCATTGTAACATGGTTTTGTCCAGGAGACTGAAATAAAAAGTTTCTCAAGTTAAGATCCTTAATGAATCAGGCCCCTATTAAAAGAACTGCTTCTGGTTGACAGAGTGTGTTGGTACTTGTAGTACCACAGCACCTGAAGAGCCACTGGTTGCAAATCCTAAATATTTCCCTATAAAGACTTCGAAATGTAATAAATTATGACAAATACTTTTCTGTATTACATGTTATATTACTGGGCGGTCATCTTCAAGCCATGCCACAAAAAAACAAAAGGGGTCACTACAGCCGTTGTTAGAATTGTAGAGGCCCAGTCAATTAATACATTAGAGTATATAAATAAATATATATATATATATATATATAAAAGTATTACAAAGTCAATTTACTCAAATCACATCTCTTCCATTAGGTCTGAACAACAATTGAACCCCTTGGCCTTGTCTACATGCTTTTATGCATTGAGTTGCTGCTGCAAAATTGGATGATCAGCTATTTCAATTAACAAGCAGGTGTACCAAATAAAGTGGCCACTGAGTGTATGTATATACACCAATAAGCCACAACATTAAAACCACCTGCCTAATATTGTGTAGGTCCCCATCGTGCTGCCAAAACAGCTCTGACCCGTTAAGGCATGGACTATACAAGACCTATGAAAGTGTCCTGTGGTATCTGGCACCAAGATGTTAGCAGCAGATTTATTAAGTCGTGTAAGTTGTGATGTGGGGTCTCCATGGCTTGGACATGTTTTTCCAGCACATCCCACAGATGTGTGATTGAGATCTGGGGAATTTGGAGGCCAAGTCCACCCCTCAACTCTTTACCATGTTCCTCCAACCATGCTAGAACAGTGCAGTGTGGCAGGGTGCATTATCCTGCTGAAAGAGGTCACAGCCATCAGGGAATACTGTTTCCAAGAAAGGGTGTACTAGGGCTGCAGCAATGTTTAGGTAGGTGGTACGTGTCAAAGTAACATCCACATGAATGCCAGGTTTCCCAGCAGAACATTGCCAAGAGCATCACACTGCCTCCGCCGGCTTCTTCCCATAGTGTATCCTGGTGCCATCTCTTCCCCAGGCAAACAACGCACACGCTTTTGGCCATCCACATGATGTGAAAGAAAATGTAATACATCAGACCAGGCCACCTTCTTCCATTGCTCCATGGTCCAGTTATGGCACTCACATGCCCATTATCGGCACTTTTGGCGGTAGACAAGAGTCAGCATGGACACTCTGACCGGTCTACGCCTACATAGCCCCATACACAGCAAGCTGCGATGCACTGTGTATTATGGCACTGTTCTATCATAGCCAGCATTAACTTTTTCAGCAATTTGTGCTACAGCTGCCCTTCTGTGGGATTGGACCAGATGGGCTAACATTCGCTCCCTTAGCGCATCAATGAGCCTTGGGCGTCCATGACCCAGTCCTCAGTTCACCGGTTGTCCTTCCTTGGACCACTTTCGATAGGTACTGGCCACTGCATACCGGTAACACCCCACATGACCTGTCGTTTTGGAGATGCTCTGACCCAGTCATCTAGCCATCACAATTTGGTCAAAGTCGCTCAGATCCTTACACTTGCCTAGTTTTCCTGCTTCCATCACATCAACTTCAAAAACTGACTATTCACTTGCTGCCTAATATATCCCGCCCCATTGGCAGCTGCCATTGTAACTAGATAATCAATGCTATTCACTTCACTTGTGGTTTTAATGTTATGGCTGATCAGTGTATATGATAATAGTTTTCCTATTGTAAATAATCAGAATATTATCGGTCACACAGCAGTAGTATTTATATTAATTTGCAGCTTCAGGCTGAAGATATATATTTTAAATATGTTAAATTGCATTCAAAAATTACCTGTATTTTGCACAAATACCACTCTCCACCCCGTCCTCATTGAGGGCCTCATTTACAGTCGGACGCAAAGTCCGTTGTAGGCGCATCGACCACAAAACCACTATCACGTATGTGCAGCAAGCACCTTATCTGCCTGCATCTCGGACGCAATTTACACTTGCGACAGCTTGCGGCTCAGTACAAGGGAAAGCTGCTGCACACTCCCACTGCTACACGTCTTAGACGCAAAATGCATCCGACTCTAAATGAGGCCCTGAATGTAGTAGTTCTAATCACAGCAACTGTGGTACATGTGATTTAAATATATATATATGTGTATATATATATATATATATATATATATATATATATATATATATCTATATTAAAACCATTAATGCTCTACACTCACCTGCACACACCATTGATGGTAGCTACTTCAAGCTGTACTCTGTATTACAAGCAGGGAATGTTAGTTCCACTTATTGCAATACATGTTAAGCTGACCAACTCACACCAAAGTCTTCCACTTCTAACCTGTTCTACACTAAATATAACCATTAATTTATTCTGCTTTATAACTTGATCATTGCTATGCTTTTTGTCTGGGTTGAGTCTTACATACACACAGCTTTTAAAGGCAAGTACAGTACTACCCAAGCAATAGGCAGCTATATATATTCTAATTCTATTACAAATAGAATTGCATTGGATGAGGCAAGCTGTCATGCTTTAGGCTAAGTGGTCATAAAGCTTACAGTTTAACACATCTCTATTATCCAGAAAGGGCATTGCGTCATCTGATTGTACTAGCCACTGTTTAATGGTTTTCATTTTGTATTGATCAGGAGTGACTGTTCCTGATGACAATGTCAAAATGTGTGAGGCTTCTTAGTAGACAGAAAATGAATGAGATGTGTATACAAACAAACTCAATGGACTTTTGTATATTGTCACTCAGCTGTCACTATCATGCTAAGCAGGACAATGTATGGGACAGCCCCTCATGAACCTGGACATGACAGAGACCCGAGCACTTTGTGTCCACTTTACCGTTTTTGTTTTTGTGAAATTTTACCCTGATCAATGCAACTTAAAAAAAAAAAAAACATGGCTTCTACAGCGCGGGGAGGTGGGGGGTGCATCAGCTTGACTTAATCCTGATTATGTCTTTATCGTGACCTCCTGATTTGGCTCGGGCCAATCGGAGCAGAGGAGGACCCCAAAAGTCATGTTGTGGTTCTTATGATCCACAACAACATGATAGACAGCGCAGGCAGCAGTTGTGTCACTCCAGCTCTTACGCTCTTATGGACTGAAAGAAGAAAGAAAATAACACATGGAAATTAGTCTTATTAGCTTTCATGTTACATTTATACATTTATGTATGCGCCACAGTGTTTTAACTACATTTGTACTGTGGACTCTGTATTTTTGAGCCGGGATTTTCATGAGTTTGAAACCAGCAAATCCAGAATTTGAAAGTTGAAATCCAGGAAGACAGAGCTGCTCATTTAGCTTGCGGCATCGCTGGCAGGGCCCTCAGTGTAACCTACCTCACCTACACGGGGCAATAAAGGGTTACATCTCTTTGTATCTTCTAGTCTTCTCTCAGGAGGCTGCAGTAAACTGTACAGCACAGAGATCCTTCCCCAGAGTCTTCCAGATCTTCTCATGAAATAACCGCTGATTTATGCCAGTCTCCCAGCACACAGCAACATTCTATTCCACAGCTTAAAGCCAAATTATCTCTGAAATGCACTTATGCTTAATTTATAGCAAGACACACTGTGTTAGCATCTTCCCTTCACCATGTTTGCAGGGTTACCTCATCTATCTATCTATCTATCTATCTATCTATCTATCTATCTATCTATCTATCTATCTCATATCTATCTATCTTATATCTGTCTATCTATCTATCTCACACTGCTATCTATCTTATATCTATCTATCTTCTATCTATCTATCTATCTATCTATCTATCTATCTCATATCTATCTATCTTATATCTATCTATCTATCTATCTATCTATCTTAGAGATGCTCACTGACCCCAGTAAAGTGGTTTTGGTTTTGGTTTTGGATCTGTATTGTTTTAGAAAAAATGCTAAAATCACCTAATTTTGCTCTTTTTTTGAGCCTGCATTATTATTAACCTCAATAACACTAATTTCAAGTCAAGCAACAGAGCAATGTCTCAAACACACGGCAGTCCTTACCACATCTAGGATTCCGAAAAAGCATGAAAGCCGGCTCGGCTCGGTACTCGGATCCCCTATGTTCGGGTGTGTTCGTTTCTCGAGGAACCGAGCCTGAGCATCTCTAATCTATCTATCTATCTATCTATCTATCTATCTATCTATCTATCTATCATCATGATATGCTGTGCGCTTGCACTGGCTCAGACCATGCACAGTGCATTGTATAAGATGGCTACAATCGGTCCATACACTGTGGTCAGTCAGTGCACCTGACAATGTGCAGGAGATCCACAAGACAACATTGTGCACACTTGGCTGCAGAGGGCACTGGGAGGGCAGGTATGAGCTTTATACGCCCAGACTTAGCATTCCATACACCCTTCTCGGACTATAGCCCATGGAATGTAGCAAGTGTCTCTCCATCGACCCTTGTGTCACTTCCCCTCTCCCTTCTTCCCTACTTAGATATTGGGACTGGGAATAGGGGAACAGTAATAAGGAATCTATGGGAGGCATGATTCTATGGGAAGGATTATAATGGATTGTAAGAAGTATAATGAAACAAGGATTATAATGAGATGAGGAATATAATGGATTAATGATATTGGATCTATGGAAAACACTGGATACCTTGGGGACATTGTTATAATGCTCTCCTGTTTTGTTATATATTGCTGAGCTATATTGTTCTAGATTGTTATATATTGCAGCGTTAGATTATTATAACTCTGCGCTATATTGTAATACTAGAATAACGCTGCTATTGAGATTGATATGATTGTGATTGACAGACTGAGTCTCAGATTGTAATGCTGAGATAGTACTGTGCAGCATGGGGATTGTACACATACAGTATGCACATGGAGATAGGAGTCCTAAGGGAGACACAGGAAGAGACCAGTAATGGAAGTTAATGCACCTAACACAGATATTGTATCATCTATGTTGAACTGTTATATGTACTTAGTGTAATATTATGTCATTGCCATACTTGCCAACTCTCCCGGAATGTCCGGGAGACTCCCGCATTTTGTGAGAGTCTCCCGGACTCCCGGGCGAGTGTGGCAATCTCCCGAATTCTGCCCACTTCACTAGGAAGTGCCCCACTTCCTAGTGAAGTGGGCAGAATTAGATCCCAAACGCCGCGATTCCCGGTGAATCGCGGCGTTTGGCCCCGCCCCCGCTGTCAAATGACGCAATTTGCGTCATGACGTCACAGGGGGCGGGGCCGAAATGACGCGATTTCGGCCACCCCGCCCCTTCACGCCCCCCTCCACTGGCTGGCTCCCGGAAGGGAGCTGAAGAAAGTAGGTAAGTATGGTCATTGCAGATATATGTTATTACATTGGTGCGTAAATAAAATATATTATTTTATATATACACAGCATATCTGCACGTTGTGGGTTTTATATTGTACAAACAGCCTTGGTACAGTAACTTGGCACAGAACAATGAATTCTGTGAGAGTTCTACGTTATGTAAGTAATGAAGAACTGGAGTAGGTGTGGTTTAAATAGCACATTGTAAGGTCATACTTGACATCTTTGGCAGCATGATCTCCAGAGGAGGAGGCTTTGTCATGCTGGCATGGCCACACGAATCGCAGAGTTAGGCCCCGCCCCTGTCAAACTTTAATAATGTCGGCCTATCACAACAGGGGGTGGTGCCAGGCTGACGCATTTAGCAAAGATAGCAAGTATTTAATATCCTCCTATTTCTGCCACACACAGACTCCTTTTATGGGGGGGTCTGTTCAACAAGGTGGTACAGCGTATCCGCAAACAATTTTTTAAAGGTACATTCTACTGGGTCATACTACCGTATTTGCACTATAGATTTATCTCTCTATCTACATTGTAAATAACATGCTATTTACACTTATATAAATCTATACAAAGAAGGGTGTAGAGTTTGTATGTTCTTCCCATGTTTACATGGTTTTCCTCACGGTGCTCCAGTTTTCTCTCATAGTCCAAAAACGTACTGGTAGTGTAATTGTTGTGTGTGGTAGGGAAGTTAGATTGTAAGCTCCAGTGGTATAGGGACTGTGAATGACTACTTATTGTCTGTACACCGCTGGGTAATATAATGGTGCTATAAACAATAATAAATAAATAGAATGGTTGTGGTGTCCTATACGGTCATGGTTTGGGGACGTGGACCTAATTTCTATATTATATGCTGGCAGGTTAACACTTGTGTTGTTAGACACACTGACACGGCAACAAAATGTCCCTAGAAATTATTTTAACATTTTGGTAACTATGTAATCCTCTTGATGATAATTGTCATGTTATCTCGTCTCTTATCCATTGGTAACAGTGGCCCCATCTTGCATTTTCTGAAGGCTTTGGGGTGACACAGTATGTAATATACACTGCATTAAATATGTACATATAAAGAATGCATGCTGTAGGTTTAAACTATGAATTGCTTAAACACGTCTTGGATTAATCTGTACCCATATTTATTCCAGCAACGCTCATCTGCAGATCCTTTACTCTTCAGGGAAGAATTCTACGGCTAGAGATGCCAAGACAGCATGGAGCAGATTGTATGGTAGTAAACACAGGCTCTTACCAGCGAAGCATGTTTGCAAACTGGGATCTCTGCACATGTTCTGACATGTGATATTCTGTATTGGTATGTGCCAGCCTTTACAAATAATATTTTTTATTTGCTTCACCTTTAAAACAAATGTCCCTGTACTGGGAATTTAATAGGCTCTGCTGCAGGCACTTTGTTATAATCAGAATATATATTTTAATATGTCATATAAATAAATTTTCATTTAAAGTGGCGTCATGTCAAAGCATTGCCGGGTATGCTGGCGCAATATGGGTGTTAATCATACTTGCCCACTTTCTTCAGCTCCCTTCCGGGAGCCAGCCAGTGGAGGGGGGCGTGATGGGGACGGGACGGCCAAAATCGCGGCATTTTGGCTCAGCGTCATTTGACAGTGGGGGGCAGGGCCAAACGCCATGATTCACCGGGAATCGCGGCATTTGGGATCTAATTCTGCCCACTTCACTAGGAAGTGGGGCACTTCCTAATTAAGTGGGCAGAATTCGGGAGATTGCCACACTCGCCCGGGAGTCCGGGAGACTCTCGCAAAATGCGGGAGTCTCCCGGACATTCCGGGAGAGTTGGCAAGTATGGTGTTAATAAATAAATCATGAAGATATAAAATTTGTTGCATCAACTGATGACGTTTGTCTGTACACTGCTGCTATTCTGTAATGGAGGCTATGACTTTTTTTTTTATAGGGGATGGTGAAATGTTTTCCATAGACTGCACAAAGTACATTTTATTGGTGTTCGATGGCAATGCACCAACAAGTAGCTGCAGCCAAATGGTTAACATGGAGAACAGTAAGTTTGTGCTGTCAGGGGGACCCTTCAAAGAGTTATGTTCACCCTAACTGTGAAGGACGGGGACTGAGTCAGGACTACAGAGACAGACATACGTGTTAACAGCAGCTTTATTAGACCTAAGTGTAGGAACACCAAACATAGCAGTACAGGAACAGGAATGGATAGCAGCAGAGCTGGATTAAGGCTTTGGGGGGCCCGGGGCACTTAAGACAGGGGGGCCCCTAAGATCTAAAATTAAGGGCATAGTGACACATCCTGCATTACATCACCTACAGCCCACAGTATGACACTTACAGCTCTCCCAGAGGGCTCGCCTAGGTTGTCTGCATAAGAAAAATCATTGTTTCCACAAACTAAAATACTGTACATTTAAACAATCATCAAAACACCACATTAAAATTGGTATTGACACCACACAATAAAACTAGCAATGATACCGCATATTAAAAATTCCGTTGATAATGCACATTAAAACTAGCAATGATACCGCACATTAAAACTAACACAAAAAATAAACATTGATAACATAACGCCAATTTTGACTAATTATATATATATATATATATATATATATATATATATATATATATAATGTACTACAATTTTATTCAATATTTATTCAAAATTGCTAATGGATGTGTTGATGCACCCTCTTACAGACAAAAAGACCTGCATTGTTGTGTACACCATTGAACGGTCACCAAAAATTAGGATTGTCCCACTAGAATAACAACGTTTCACAGACTCTGCTGCTCTCTCCTACCTGTTCTTCTCACTTTCACCACCTGTGCTGCAGGTTTCCTTAGTTGCGGCTTGTCTGGATCCTGGAATGTTGGAGGACCTATTTGGAAAAAAATGGGGACATTTAGAAAATTACAGCCAGCCCTGGCGTTAAATCAATACCACCCATGATTAATAATTAAGCCTTCCTCCAGCCCCAACATTAAAATAATAGTATTCATATTTAATAAATAAACTTATTTCCCTCCCTACAAACAGCCCCAACAATAAATTAATAGCATTTGCATTTCAGAAATATACCTATTTCTCGAACCTGTCACTGCCATTAAATAATTCATAGGCACATTTAATAGAGACCTCATTCTCCCCAAACTCACCCCCAAACTACCCCATCTTAAATTAATAGTCCCCACTATTGTGACTCTCTCCCCCCTTTTTCTATATACTGTGCCTCTCTCCCACACTTTTTCCTCATACTGTACCTGTTTCCCCATTTTTCCTCAATCTGTGCCTCTCCCCCCTTTTTTCTCATGCTGTGCCCCCCCTTTTTCCTTACTGTGCCTCCCCCCCCTTTTCCTTAATGTGCCTCTCCCCCCTTTTCCTTAATGTGCCTCTCTCCTCTTTGCTTTACTGTGCCTCTCTCCCCCTTTTCCTTACTGTGCCTCTCTCCCCCTTTTCCTTACTGTGCCTCTCTCCCCCTTTTCCTTACTGTGCCTCTCTCCCCTTTTCCTTACTGTGCCTCTCTCCCCTTTTCCTTACTGCGCCTCTCTCCCCTTTTTCCTTACTGCGTCTCTCTCCCCTTTTTCCTTACTGCGCCTCTCTCCCCTTTTTCCTTGCTGCGCCTCTCTCCCCTTTGCCCTTACTGTGCCTCTCTCCCCTTATTCCTTACTGTGCCTCTCTCATCTCCTTTTGCCTCATATTATTATTATTATTATCGTTTATTTGTTAGGCGCCACAAGGTTTCCGCAGCGCCGAGTGCCTCTCTCATCTCCTTTTTCCTCATAGTGCCTCTCTCATCTCCTTTTTCCTCATAGTGCCTCTCTCATCTCCTTTTTCCTCATAGTGCCTCTCTCATCTCCTTTTGCCTCATAGTGCCTCTCTCATCTCCTTTTTCCTCATAGTGCCTCTCTCATCTCCTTTTTCCTCATAGTGCCTCTCTCATCTCCTTTTTCCTCATAGTGTGCCTTTCTGCTTAATTCCCTTTCTTCACTTACCTTTCTATTAGCTTTTCTTTTCTTCTCCTCTCTTCTGTCTTCTCTCTTCTTGCTTCCTCTCCGCGCTGCTCCTCACTGAATGACAGGCGTGACTTGATGACGTCACGCCTGTCATTCAGCATTAACAGAGCAGAGAGGAAGGAGGGACGCCGGCGCTGAGATCAGGTGAGTAAATCTTTTTTTTTTTTGCTACCCCGCTCCCCCCACCAACGAGGAGAAGCCCAGAACCTGCCCGCAAAACCCCCAAACCCCCCCCCCCCCCCGCCGCCGCCGCCGCTACCGCAAAAAAAAAAAAAAAGTTATAAACTGACAGCAGGAAAGTTCATGCGGCAGCGGGGGGCCCTTGGAGAGAGGGGGGCCCTGTGCCCCCCCCTTAATCCGGCTATGGATAGCAGAGAAGAAGCCAACATATCACACTCCTCTTAGTCTGCATACGCCAGTCCAATGTAAGGAAAGGGGTGGTGCTATGACATGTTTATGGAGAAATTACCGTATATACTCGATATAAGCCGACCCGAATATAAGCCGAGGCACCTAATTTTACCACAAAAAACTTGGAAAACTTATTGACTCGAGTATAAGCCTAGGGTGGGAAATGCAGCAGCTACTGGTAAATTTCAAAAATAAAAATATTGGGGGGTGGCCTCTATGCATTAGATAAATACATATACAGCTAGTACCATAACTGTGCGTATTGATAAGCACATATGCCCTGAAAGTACAGTCCAAAAATGACTTGCTTCTTTTAATAAACTCAGGCTCTCAAAATGGCACCAAATGTACCAAAAATCATTAAATACCCACATCAGCCCACTGTCCACGAAAGTACACAGCCAGAGGAAAAAAAACAAACAAAAAAACGTCTTATTTACCTTCCTTGGTTGGTTAATTGGTGACCTAATGCTTTTGAGGGATGGATTTTCTTCAGCCCTTAACTTCCGCAGTGGAATGCAAGTTTGCGTTTCAAATGCCGAACTTCCTGTCAGTGGAACGCACATCGTTCCACTGCGGAAGTTAAGAGCCGAGGGACCGGAGAACAGGGACTCACTCGAGTATAAGCCAAGGGGGCTTTTTCAGCATAAAAAATGAGCTAAAAAAGTCGGCTTATACACGAGTATATACGGTAACCCCTTCCTGACATATGGCAAACTTCCAATCTGTCACATACCTCCCTTAGTGGGTGGTTTCAGACCAGGTGAAGCATCTGACGAACCTCAAAAGGCATGGGCCGAAATGCCAGGTACCACCTCCTTAAGCTTGAATTGCAAGTCTTCATGGAATGAAACCACTGCATCTGTGACAACAAAATAAGGATCCCCTTGAGGTGGTAAGGGAAGGCCCTCACTAATCATTATTCAGCTAAAATACAGCATCAGATTATATACCCCTTCAAAGTACAGAGAGAAGATAGCCCCAAGCCCCACATCATGAGCATCTATTTGGAGACCAAACTGGTTGCTGAAATTTGGGTATCGAAGGATAAGTACATGTTTCTCATAAAACAGTCCACTGAATGTTGTTAGACGCCTACTTTTTATGAAATCTTTTAGCAAGGCAGTAAGGGATGAAAGACGAGGTATAAACCAATTATAAGGCACCAGGACATGTTCAAATCCTGGACTTTAATAATTAACAGTTTGAAACAGATGTTTTCTACAATGTACTCTACGTACATGATTTCATGTTTCCCCAGTACACATTTTTTTCAGGATAGAAGTAAGGCCTGTAATGCCTAATTTTGCACGACTCACCCAAGGGCGCAGAGTCTAACGGGTAGGTGGTGTTCACCAGGAACCCCCGCAAGGAGGTATGGTCTTAGCAGCCCCTATCCCGCAGGTCGCAGCCCCCTGAGGGGGTACCAGGCAGATCGGTTCGGGAGAGCAGGAGACAGACAGGAACTGTACACAAAGGAGGTTCTCAGAAAGGTAGCGAATGGAGTCACTGGAACAGTGGGAGTTCAATACAGCCTGTGGACTGGAGACACAGAACAGTAGCTGAACACTATGATGGTAACTCAGGATGGTAGCGAATGGAGTCACTGGAACAGCGGGAGTTCAATACAGCCTGCGGACGTCACCAGGAGCAGGGAGCAAACAGAGACAGGTCCTTACTGCTTGGAGGAAGTGAGCACAAGAACCTGACAGGTGAATCAGGTGCTTTAAATACCCCTCCAGCAGGTAGTGACCAATGAGGAGCGAGTGGGATGTTTTAAGAGGAAGAGCGGGTCTGCACATGCACAGACCCGACTGCATGATGGTGCCTGCCATCGGAGGAATGCGGCCGGGACCGCCGAGATCTCAGATTGTGGGAGAAGGGTAAGACCGCTGGTACCCGCTCGCGGGCCGGCGTGCGATACTTGCCAAATGACACTTAACTCAACTATGTCATCCAGGTATGCCTTCACACAAATTTGAGGAGGGATGAGTATGTGATCCATTGGAAGGAAGCAGGTACACCATGGAGTCCAAAAGGCATCATTATGATTTGGTAGAATATACTCATGGGGGCAGATTCAATTCTTAAAATATCAACGCGGGGTGCTCATGGCATGGCTGCGAGACACCTCACATGGATATTTTTTTTACAGAAGCAACACTCATTTTTGCTCACACCTCTGTCGAGCGTGAGCAAAAATGAGCGTTACTTTTATCAAAATATCAGTAAAAATGTGCAATGGGCAATTTAATCTGCCCCATGGAATTGGCAAAGGCAGTTTTGTGCTTTGCCTCTTTGGCCATATTGATCTACCAATAGCCCCTTGTGAGATCCAGAGAGAGCAGAGGTGATGAGCTCATCCACCTGCAACATAGCGTAGGTGGCAAATGTTTCCTTGCATGAGTCCATGGAACAGCAGGTACTTCCATCTGGCTTTGGGGCAGCAAAATGGAACTATACCATTCACTCATGGACTCCTCAATGATCCCCGAGTCTACATATGGGCTCATGGGAGCTATGTGTAACAATTAGATATTTGACGCCATATGGGGTAATTTTGGAGCAAGTGGCAGATCTGAGTGGCATGTGGTGGAATTTTGGAGCAGATGCAGTGGCGCACGCAGGGGGGGGTTTCTGGGTCTTCGCTAAAAAGTGCCCTACATATCGGCACTGTAGTATAATGTAGCCGCGGCGCTGTCTAAGAAGCGTCTGCGGCAGTGCTGTATTGTATACAGCACCGCCGTGGACGCTTCTTTAACAGCGCTGCGGCTGCTGTATACTACAGTGCATCTGAAACGGAGCTGCCGCGCATGCGCGCTAGGTCTCTAGGATTTTTTTTTCCGGGGCGGAGGAAACCCCCCCAAAAAATCCTCTGTGCGCCCCTGAGATGGGTATGTGGGTGTGATTTGGGATGAGTGGTGTGGGTGTGCCAAATTTGTTTTGAAAGTAATGGTAATGTGAAGCCCTTTTTGGAGGTTGGAGGGCCACACATAGAGCCCCTGAAATATATTGGGTTGCCTATCGCTGCAGAGTCTTTAAAATACGATGACCTCTAGCTATGTAACAATATTGCGCTGTATCAGTTTGATTTTTCCCAAAGTATCACAATACATCTGCACCCAAAGTTTCCATGGGCTCCTTCTGATCAGAGATGAGGAATGTCTCATAAGGGACCCTGGCCTTTAACACTTGGAGTACAGTAACCTGCAGAGCAAGATCTTCATTGCCCCCATGTGTACATCTCCCAGGATAAAAGAGTCTGGACAGTTTCTGACTATCAATAAAGAAGCTGTCAATAAAGGACATACATCCACCCTGGTTTTTCTCTATATAGTAAGGGGTGTTCGGGCTGTCAGGTAATCCCATGCATTCCATAAATACCAGCAATACTGCTGAGATGTTTATGGAACAGTTCCTTGGAGGAAGTAAACCCTCCAAAACCAGAGTATTCATCAGAGTAGAGTCTAACACCCTGTCTACTACTTTCCCCTGAATTAGGACTAATACCCATAACAGTGGTGGCCCTGGTATAATAGGGCAGTGATAATGACCCTGGCAAAGGAATAGTCCATCTGGGGCAGCTGGCTTCAGAATATCCCTTAACTCCACAGCTGGTGGTTTTTATCGCCTGAGCCTATTAATGAAAAAATGAGGCTGGAATCCAGGAACCATGTGATTAGGAACAACCTTGAGGACTTAGTCCTCTCTCGTTGGTGCTCTCCTTGGTCTGGTGAGGTAGAGGAGAGAGCATGACTTTTAGTACTTGCAGACAACCCTGGAGTTGCATTAACAGATCACTGATCTCTTTTGTTGTCCCTCTCTACTGTATCTTTCTCTTGATGGGACCATGACTATTCCACGCTGTTACTTTGAGTTGGAGAAGACACCTTGATTCATCACATTGCTTCTTTCAATGCCAGGTAGTTCTCGACCAGATGTACAATAGAAGTAAGAGTCAAGGCACGATGTAGGCAGAGCCACTGAATCAGACACTGAGAAAGTCCTTTACTAAACTGTTCAAGGGCCACTATCTGGCTACAGCTTGTTGGCATAATTGCATAGTTGTTGTAAGAGCAAAAACTGTTGTTTTGACTTTTTATAGTTCTGAGCATCTTTGACAAATGTGCTTACAGACTCGTACTTCCCCAGTAAACAGGGTGCTTGGCTGATTGCCCAGGAACTCTCATGTCAGCCCTGGACTGAAGCCACTTGCTCAAACATGTTAATGAAGGCCTCAAGATATTCTCCCTACTTCATCTTGGGGATCTGTACAGTCAACCATCTCAGCTCTGATTTTTGGCATCACTCCTGATTGAACATTAACTTCCTGCTGGAAAAGCGTTAGGTCTGTGCTGACTTTAGTTCCTACTGTTGCAAGATCTAATTGATGGAGTGAAATTTGTTTGACAAGAGCCTTCATGAGGTATTATTGAGTCATTAGGGTCAGGACTTGACACAAAACAACTTATGAAGGACGGGTTTAGTAAGGGTTCCGAAAACAACTGTAAGTTTTGACATCAGCTTTATCACGCCCAAGTATAAGAACACTAAACACAGCAACACAGAGACAGGACTGAGGAGAGTGAAGCATCGGAGTGAAGGGATTATATACAATATAAGTAGAGGGTACCATAGACCAAGCCAACATTCTGCACCTCCCTTTTAGTAGTCTCTGCCATTCTGGGCCTTATGAAGGCCATAATCATGGCTAGTGTGAGGAAGGAGCAGAGTTATTCCATCCTCACATGTGGGCTAAAAATAACAAACTCTTAAACAAAAATTAAATAAAAATAAAATAAAATTAGATGTCCTATTATATATCCCTCTAAGGAAAGTGTCAGATCGCACTGAAATGCAAGGATTGTGTCTCCTAATCACACACCGTTACAACAGCTCCTGATTCCTGTAAATCAAGGGATTGGAAATGCCATATATTCTTGCTGAAATAACACAGCTTAGGCTTTGACCCAGTGCAAATCAGCGGGACAATTCTATCCATTAAATCGCATTCATATACTTTTAAGAAATGGGACGTCTCCTTGGAGAGCTCTACTATGTAGTGAGATGTGTTACTATCAGTTCTTACTTATCCCACCTGTATCAGAAACCATTACACACCTCAAGATCCCGTTTACAGCCCTAGACAGAGCATGTGCCGATTTATAATAGCCACTGTTATGTCCAGTTACCAGATGATATATATATATATATATATATATATATATATGAGATCTACTTGGTTTTAATACAATGACATATACAGTAATTAAGGTTCTGTGTTATGTTAGAAATGTTAAGCAGTTTTACACAATTATTGCTGAAAATAAAATACCGTATATACTCGAGTATAAGCCGAGTTTTTCAGCACATTTTTTGTGCTGAAAAAGCACCCCCTCGGCTTATACTCGAGTGATGCTCCAGGACTCCCAGCAACGGTTACCGCGCATGCGCGGGTTGCAGCAGCAGGACATCCGGCAACAGAGCCAGACACGGAGCGCACAGCGCTTACACAGGGGAATACCACCACATGATCGGGATTTACAGCAGCCACACAGTGGTCCCGAGCACATCTATAGCTGCCCTAAACATCGCGTTAACCGTCGCACGCTCCACCATGTCACCGCCAGCAGAGGACAAAGGTGCGCATAAGGACACTGAAACCAGATCTGGGAGCTGCAGCATTCTCGATTATGGCAGTTAAAGCTCATTAACTACCATACCAAGGTAATTGCACAACATCGCTGTACACATACAGAGGACAACAAGAGCAGCATCCATAATCATATTTCCTTCTGACGTCCACCAGAGACTGTTTTGTGTATTAAGACATTACAGCTAACTGTCTGCCTACATACAGACTATTGATGATCTATACTGCTATAGATGACACTATAGATGACTATTGATGACACTATACTGCTCTATCTGCCTATCATTATTGCTATTACTGTGATTGTTTTTGTCGCATGTACTTTGAAATTTACCAGTAGCTGCTGCATTTCCCACCCTAGGCTTATACTCGAGTCAATAAGTTTTTCCAGTTTTTTGTGGTAAAATTAGGTGCCTCGGCTTATATTCGGGTCGACTTATACTCGAGTATATACGGTAAATGAAATATCAACCACAGTCTACAATAAGTCAGTAAAGGAACAAATTAGGCAATTTTTATTTTATTATGAAGTGGTGCAATATATTTCAATTGTATTATGCAGCCTCTGCACGTCTTTTGCACATTATAGAAACAGTAAAAATGTTCCTACAAAGTTGACCCTGTTACCACTTCAGGACCATCCCCTTTATTAATTTCAATGTTTACATTTTATGCTGAAATTCGGCTCCTTCCAGCCGTATAAAGGGGCTTGTTGTTATTACATGCGCCACATTTGTCTGCTTGAATGTTTTTATTGCATTGTTAATATGCACCTACGCTTTCCCATATATGGAGCGTCTGGGGGTGCAAAGGGCACGCAATTAAAAATTTAGGGCAATGCTGGGTTTCTGCCACCTCCAAGGACCTCTGTGCCACTTCACTAAGCAGACATCAACCCCAAATGTGTTTTTCCACTTCTTGGCTACTACTTAAATAATCATATCCTGTGTATAACTAGGTGCTTTCATGCGTCAAGCCACGGAATGCATTGGATGCACTCAGCTACTCCCATTAGTAGCATTTAGACTGCGGGAGTTTCATTTTTGCTCTTTTAAATCCAGTGGTCAGTTGGCATAAATAATATGTAGAACTGCTTGGTTGTACACAGCAATACGTTTTCAACAGATCATCTCTCCGAAAAATATACGGCAAATTGGTCCGAAAATGATTGTTTCAGTATAATTTTCCATTAATCTGATTTTATCTCAGAGTGGATAATATGTAATAGACAAAGCTTAAGCAACCTGTAGCTCTCCAGCTGTGGTGGAACTACAATGTCCAGCATGTCCTGCCAGTCTCTAGCTGTATTAATATGTATACATTGATAGCAACATAACTTGATTTTATGTTTTTTGCGTAAACTTTTTCTATGTGCTGTAGTGCTAAGGATCTATTGCTGAAATAATTTGTTTTATCTT
This sequence comes from Mixophyes fleayi, assembly GCF_038048845.1. NCBI lineage: Eukaryota > Metazoa > Chordata > Amphibia > Anura > Limnodynastidae > Mixophyes > Mixophyes fleayi. The sequence goes on along the minus strand of NC_134405.1, from coordinate 59,648,602 downwards.
GCCATCCTTGGATATTGTCATTGAACTCTGGGCATTATTTCATCAGCTGTTTTGAGAACTGATTTCCTGATTTAATGGGCTGCATGCTCAGCGATGTCATTATTCCATGTGAAATGATAGGTTGCATTATTATGTATGTATCGGCTTCGGATTGGCTGATTGCGAATTCACCTCTGAAGCCTGATTGTGCTTTCTTCATTGATGTATTAGATTATATTCATTGATACGCTATAGGATTTTGTGATTGTTTTTCAAATATATTTTCATTCATATACAAGAAGGAGTATTATATCGGCTGTATTATATCCATCTTAATAGCGAATGTGTTTTTCACGATCCAAACAAATGTTAAAAAATGTTCCTTGTGCTTACGACCTGGATGTATGCATTTATGTGGGTGTATGTATGGCTGACGTATATCTGCTGTATATGCTGAAGATGCAGAGCTGAACTCATCTTGAGATACCTCCAACACAGCATGTGGGCGTAAACGCGATATTTTTATAGGCGACTTTTGTGAGCGTAAATTACGCCCAACATGCATCCAACTTGGGCTCATGGTGAGCTAGTAAAGAGCTGCCTGCAGCAAAGAGGTTCCTGACATATTATTAGACACACTTGAAGCAACTTTCTAATACATCATTATCATCATCATCATTTATTTATATAGCGCCAGAAAATTCCGTAGCGCGTTACAATTGGGAACAAACATTAATAAAACAATACTGGGTAATACATACAGACAGAGAGGTAAGAGAACCCTGCTCGCAAGCTTACAATCTATGGGATAATACAGCACAAGGGGCTTGATTCATTAAGGATCTTAACTTGAGAAACTTCTTATTTCAGTCTCCTGGACAAAACCATGTTACCATGCAAGGGGTGCAAATTAGTATTCTGTTTTGTACATAAGTTAAATACTGACTGTTTTTTCATGTAGCACACAAATATAAACTTTAAATTTCAGTGTACAAATAAGCTATCAAGTATTTGTGTGCTACATGAAAAAACAGTCAGTATTTAACTTATGTGCAAAACAGAATACTAATTTGCACCCCTTGCATTGTAACATAGTTTTGTCCAGGAGACTGAAATAAGAAGTTTCTTAAGTTAAGATCCTTAATGAATCAGGCCCAAGATGTTTTATGAAAGCCACTGAAAGTCAAATGAGTCAATACAGGGGTTCTAACTCAGATTGCGCTTATTGCACATGGCTGCGTGTTCAAAGACACAGGCAAGCAGACGAAGCAGTGGGAAGACAACTATATAGAAACATCTATATAGACACTTGATTTTTATTAGCATCAGTCCTTTAGCAGGAATTTCTGTATGATGGAAACTCGTCTAGAAGTTTTCTCCAGACCTTCCACCGCTGAGCGTTCTGTCTGAGTTATAGACCGGGCCCTGGTGATCGCTCTACTTTGAAATCTCAGCGCTACTTGAGGGAAATGAGATCTTATCATGACATGGAGAGCAAGCAGGATGTGTTGAATTGAAAGACACTAGAAGCATCTACAGGAGCCCCATGGGGAGGCTGGCTTAATCTGTTCATATATCTTAACCCCTGCTGCGCTGGACACACACAGACACACATCACCAGGGTTGGGGGTACTGCTCTGTATCCGGCACAGAAAGGGTCTACTGTTTATCTGGAGGAGCTCAGAAAAACAGAAGAGAATTGGTGATGACATGAATTCTCAGGACCTTGGCATCCTTACACTAGACAGATATCCTGGGATAACATGAAGCTCCAGAGATAACAGGGATCTCCTATCAGCAGCGCACACAGGAGGGGGGTTCTCAGGTATGAAGGACAAACAGAAGCACAGTAAAAACATCTGACTCTCAGTGTTGGGCTATAACAGGCATAGTTGTAAATTCAGGCTGGGGGCCAGAGCTGACTCAGCCGTCCTTAGTGGTGTAAGGATGTACTTGCAACAGTTTGGTACCTGGTCATAAGATGTAATTGGGCAGAAGGGGCATTTGCCCAAGGCCTATTATCAAAACACATACCCTTCACTCTATCTCAAACAATGGGGTCTATTAATCACTGAGAGACTGGCGGATTTCTCCCAGCTAACGCTTGAAGCCTATTTAAGACTTTAAGACGGACATCTGCAGCCTTTGCGAGACCGAAAAAAATGCTTTATTATTTGAAAACATTTTAATTCAATTGTTATTTTAAAATTCTTTTTTTTTCATTTTTAAGTCTATTGTTTACCTTGTTTTTTAAAATTGAAGTCAGGGCTTCCAGTTCCACCATGCACATGTTATCCGGCCAAGCCAGGCAGGGCCGGTGCTAGGGTCCTTGGTGCCCTAGGCGCACTGTCAAAATCGGCCCCTCCCCCCCACGGGCACACTTTAAAAATCAGCGCCCTCCTCCCTCCTCCCCTTGTCTTTCCTTACCTTGCCTCAACACCACCGCCTCTCTGCTCCGTCTCCTCCCCTCCACTCGCTGACACTGTCGGGCCGTGATGATGTCACGCCCAACAGTCAGTGAGTGGTGGGGGGGAGATGGAGCAGAGAGGCGGCAGTGTTGATCAATAGCCCCTTCCTCCCTACCCGTGGATTTATCTGAACGCTGTGCGGCGGCCGTGGAAGGTATGGTCAGCGGTCGCCGCACAGTTTTAAAGTAATTTTATTTCTAAGGCGCCCTCCAGAGCCTGGCGCCCTAGGCAAGTGCCTAACCTTGCCTAATGGGAGCGCCGGGCCTGAAGTCAGGCCACGCATGTGTAGAAGGAACCAGACTAACTGGTGAGGCGGCAAGACTCCGCTGCCAGCAACTACTGCCGGGAAGCTGAGTATCACCCAGTTGCCCAGGCAAACTTTTATTGGTCAATTGTGTTGATAGAATATGTTCTATCAATGCAAAATGCCAAAGTATATTTATTTCTGTTACAAAAAAAACTATACTAACTTAATTCAGTTTTAATCCTATCCCTTAGTCAGTACTTTAATCCCAACATTAACCTTAGGTGCAGCCCATAAACGATATATACCCTTATCAAAGAACATCTGTCATCTACACACAGTGGAGAGAGACGATAACAGGTACAATAATATTGCAGAGAACACAGCACAGTAGTAACCAGTGACATCACAATGGCTCTTTATTAATAATATTCATGAGGCTGGTTCTTGGTGAATTAATGGGCTATATGCTCATAAATATTGGAGCCTCCACCAATGTGGTGTAAGCTCCACCCCTTTCGAGGGCCGCGATTCGGGAATACCACGCCGAAACACCAAAGAGATATGAGAGGGTCTCTGAGTTATTCCCCATCCCTGTATTAGAAAAATGCTATAAACTTCTTTTAGCATAATTTATAATGTTAGACATTTAAAAATGTTCGGGTTTGTATTGTAGTAATGTATGAAATCATAGAAATCTCTTCTTAGTACTTGAATACAATTGTAAGTGATCCTTTGTGTTATGTAATGGATTGGGAGAATCAGTAATGTGTGTGAGCTTTGCCCGGGAACTATAAATCCTTAAAATATCTAAAAGGCTAATTTATGAAACTATAAAAACACAAAGCAAATGCTGTTTTGTGATGTTTATTGCCTAATTTTTGGGCATCTGCACCCATTTGTTCAAATAAATACATGGATTACGGGTCAAGATAGCCACATCTGCGGAGAGGCAGAGTGTGCACCATCTAATGGTAGGAGTTGGGTGGATCGGTGCTATTATTTACTTGGTACAGATTTGGCACCTATTTTTTCATTCACTTATAAAAATATGTCTTCAGTTTGTGGGACAAGATTATTTGAATAATGGGCTGGAGAGAGCACATTTAGGTGGCCTTCTCCGTCATTGTAGTAGGACACAGTAGCGAAAGAACTTGATCTTACCTCCAACTAGCGTATTGTCCTCATTCTTATAATGGGTCAATTTAGTACTTTCCAGTTGCACATCTGTGGGAAATCACATCTCTGTGCGCACTTCGGCCAACGTAATAAAAAACGTCAAACACACAAAGTGTAATGAACACAATTCCAATGACCCCTAATTCTCAAGATTAATTTAAGGCATAAATGAAGGTAACCTACCTCTATCTTAGGAGGAAAAAAGAAAATAGTATTTGGGAAAATGATGAGACATTAAGGGTAATCTGTGGACCTGCAATGTTCTTTACTCGTTACTGGCCCGACAACCGCTTTCAAGGTGTCCCCCACTTTATGGTCATTGGAATCATGCTTGTTAGATAAATCTGCTTTTGGTTTTGCAGCTTGGAGGATGCACTGCAAAATGTACATGTAGGAAACAGTAAAAATGTCACACCTAAGACATAAACATAAACATAAACATCTCAGTTTTTGTGCTAAAATACTGCTTGGGTTAGCTTTTTGTAAATCTTAATCATGAGATTGAGGGACATTGGAAGTGTCTTTATTGCTTATTATTTCATTGGTTGAAGTACTCCTGGAAATGCACTTTCCCTCAGAAGTGCAACTGGGGGTGGCAGAATGGATCCCGTTAAGGGTGTACTGACAGGGCCAGATCTTCAGGACCTTTGAGGTGCTGGAGAATTGAGTACATTTTGGGAAAGAATGGTTGTGTGCCATCCTCACCAACCCTTTATCTCATTTAAATAAACCCATCTTGGATCTTGTTTCCCATTTCAGTGAAAAAATGGGCAAATCCCCACCACCACCGCCATCTTGGTTCACAAATCCACACACTTCCCTGAGAAACCGAATGGAATTGTGCACATAGGCATGTCTGATGGTTGCAGCACTATACAACAACCTAATTAATGAAAAGGGTAAAGAATCCCGATTTGTATTTGGCACAGTAACCAAATAATGTGTATATTTATTTTGTTAGCATGTTGCACTCTTTACCAAGGAAAACCTTGTGATGTTCTACTTTGCACCAGACTTGCACAAGAGAGTCTTTATTATATATCATAACTGTAATGTAATGGGTCCCTATCAGTTCTGGAGAAGTGGAAGGAAATTACCCCCTCCACACTGTTTTATCTGAGAAACTGAATCTCAGACCTGTAATGGGAATTAGGATTAAGTTACTAGCAATCACAGATCAGATGTCATAACCAGCTGGATATGTGGTTCCTGTTGAAACACAGGCACTTACACAACAAACCTCCTTATTTTACAGAGATCCCCACACCTAAAATAACTGGATTCAATTTTATATAGGACACGTTCACAGATATACGTGTAAAAGACACTCTCCAAGGCAGAGTTAAGATGTTTGGCATTGGGTACCACACTGTATGTATGCACAATTATGCCTAATTTTATTAGAGACGTTCACTCTGTTTTGGTTTTGGTTTTAGATCCTTATTAACTTCGTGTTTTGGTTTTGGCAAAAATGCTCTCGCTTGTTTTGGTTTTGTTTTGGATCCCTATTTTTTTTCTTAAATCCCTAAATTTCCTTTGCTAAAATCACATAATATGGCCTTTTCTGTTCCTACATTATTATTAACCTCAATAACATTAATTTCCAGTCATTTCCAGTCAATTTTTGCCAAGTGACAAGAACACTGCTACCCCCTCCTGTTTCTGTATGAGCAATGGCACTGAGCAATGTCACTGGAGACTGGAGAGTGACAAGAACACTACTACCTCTGTTTCTGTGTGAGCAATGGCACTGAGCAATGTCACTGGAAAATGGAGAGTGACAAGAACACTACTACCTCTGTTTCTGTGTGAGCAATGGCACTGAGCAATGTCACTGGAAAATGGAGAGTGACAAGAACACTACTACCTCTGTTTCTGTGTGCGCAATGGCACTGAGCAATGTCACTGGAGAATATAGAGTGACAAAAACACTGCTACCCCTGTTCCTGGGGAGGGAGGTATTTATGGAATTCAAAACCCGCGAGATTCGACAACGCAACAATGTAGTTTTGCCTCGGTTCAGATTTGAGGACATTCGAAAGTACCGAGCCGGCTCGCGAGCCTACTTGGATCTCCTAAGTTCGGGTGGGCTTGGTTTTCAGAAAACCAAGCCGAGCATTTCTAAATTTTATGATTCAGTGGATACATTTATATACTGTATATATGTGTATAGGGGGATTGGGGTAACATTTTTATGTATGTCATTGCAAGCTATTGTATCTGTTATCAACCACTTTGGATCTGAATGATAATATGATTGCAGATATGAGTGTGATATACATTGCATAAACAATGTTCTAACCCCCTGACAGGCCACTGAAACTAATACCACTACACAGTATCTGGGAATGTAAGGAGATCTTGTATATTAATGAACATACATTTTAGAATTGGAGCTCATTTACACTCGTACTTTGGTCCATGTTCTGGCGCAGCATTGCGCTTATTCCTTAGCTCAGAGGTGTGCAATGTCTGTGTGGATCTGGACACTGAGTGAGGTTCCCTTGATTGTCCGAATTACAATATCTTATTGTGAACTGCCGCTTTTTGAAGTCCCAGAACAATGGAAAGTTGAGCACACCAACGTAGCCGTCACAAATACCCCCAGCTATCCTGGCCCACCTGCAGGCGCAGGCTGGGAGATGTCAGCCCGTGGGGCGCACAGGCGGCTGCTTCGCGTGTCATGTGATGGGGCCGCCTGATCGCTGACACGGCCGCATCCTGTGTCATGAGATGCGGCCGCCGGTGAAAAGAGTCTATATTGCATCCGGGGGGGCGGCCGGCCGGCCTACCCCCCAGCCCTAATAGCGGTAAGACTGAGTGGCCCGGGGAGGGAGCGCTGCCCCCCTGCCCAGCCTGCCCCTGCCCACCTGTCATCCTTCTTAAGATTTGCTGCAATCCATTTTGACACGGAACTCTATGTACTGTTACAAAAAATAGGCACGCGGTCTGCAAATACGGTTTTGTGACATCACAATGCCACATGTAGACCCACTGCATTGTAATTCTGGTTTGTAAATGACCCCCTTTATATATGTATTTTGTAGGGCACGTCTTCGCAGCCCTTACCTTAAATGCCCCAAACATGTCATTACTGGAGGATTTCCCTGTGGGAGAAGATTGCTGGTATAATGAGACAGGCAGGATAATAACTGACCCATGTGACATATTTACTGGTCCAGCCAATTAGATTAAATTCACATGTGCATAATTAAGGAAATTCTCAAAACATTGCCCTGCGGTAGAGCATTCTATGACAAATCCTAGACTCTCCCATTACAGCGAGATGATCTTTTTCAAATGTTATTACATTTTTCCTAATTTTGGTCACTGGGTGACATCGTTCTATTGTCTATTGTATAAAGTATATCAATATGGCATTATTATTAATATAAGTTACCTCTATAAAGTCTCACACACATGAAGTTTGCCATGTGCCTTGGTGAATGCAGTGTAAATGGCACTGCAGATAGGGTTTGTTTAACCATATGAGGAAAGAACACGCAGGAGTTGAGAGTGAACATGGATGTAGCATATTCTGTTATCTTGCAACCATGTTCTACCCAGCATAAACTCTAAACACTTGTGTTTTTATAGTGGTCAAAGAACGCCCATATAAACTACCTTCACCAAATGGTCCAAAAATACCTAACTTACCCCGGGTGCAGGGAAATTGCCTGTGTGATCTAGCTCTTAATATACAGTCTATGTTAACTTGGCTGATTGATAGAATATGTTTTCCTATTTAATAATCTATTTAAACAAAAATGAAAGCAGCTAAGAAATACTTGACTAGTTAATAATCCAGCACGACCGATGCATTTTGTTGTGCGATGTGTTATGTAGCCATCTCCTTTGTGTAAAATTATTTCTAACATACCAGGTTTGTAATCCTTGCACGTCTGATACTCCTGGAGTAGTATTCCCAAAGTGAAAGCATTTTCCAGTACTAAAGCCAGTAGTTAAAGGGCCAGAATCACAGGAATAATTCGCTGAATGATCCGTGTGTTCTCTACAAATTGCTTTATTCATACCCAGATTTTATACTCCAGTTAATTGGCACATGCAAGATGTGCTAACAAAGCTTGAGAAGTAAATAAGTAGAAACAAATCTAAATTGGTGATAATTAGTTATAACTACGTGATTAGGAATGTGGAAAATAAACACCCGTTTTATTAAGAGGATCCATCGTGAAGAGTATTGTTATGGTTTTAAATAGAAAGTGCCTTCAAAAATAAGATTATTACATTTTTGGAACCACAATAATAAACATTGGCTTTGCTTATGACATGAGATCCCAGTGTTATCAGGTGCTATGCCCCCCATGCTGTTTTACTGGGAGACGTGTAATGCTAAATGGCTTTGGAAGGTGCCACAAGGACAGAGACTAAACCAATGACACTCCAAGGCGTAATAATCTTTGCAAGGTGTAATCATTAATGCATTTATAGAAGCTAGGTAAAGCCATGCAAAGGGTATATTATTATATATTAGTCTCCTAATACAAAATAGGGTTAGTGTGACTTCTGCTATAGAAACATACAATTCAGCATGAAAGAAGCAGCTTTCCCTTATGATTGTGTATTTCACATACACTTTGGGACAAAAACAGTGTTGAAGATTGGGCTTTCAAATGGGGTAAGAGAAAAAGGCGGTCGGGGTGATGACTGCAGAATGAGGAAAGCATAGGTGAAAAGTAGGGAGCAAGGTAAAGGGTAATGAGGGGGAATTGATAAGGATGAGAGAACATTGGGCTAAAAGAAGAAAGAGACAAAGAGGACATTGATTATAAAGAGGGGGAGAGTAAAAGAAAACTGATAATAACCAGGAGGGAGATTAAGAGGAAATGGATTATAAAGCGGGGGGATTAAGAGGAAATGGATAATAAGGGGGGGGGGAATTAAGAATAAATTGATTATAAAGAGGGGGAGATTAAGAGAGAATGGATTATAAAGAGGGTGGATTAGGAGGAAATGGATTATAAAGAGGGGGAGATTAAAAGAGTATGGACTATTAAAATGGGGAGAATAAGAGAGAATGGGTTATAAGGAGGGGGAGATTTAGAGGAAATGGGTTATAAGGACGGGGAGTTCAAGAGAAAATGGATTATAAACAGGGGAAGATTAAGAGAGAATAGATTATAAAGAGGGGGAGATTAAGAAAGAATGGATTATAAAGAGGGGGAGATTAAGAGAGAATGGATTATAAGGAGGGGAGTTTAAAAGAGAATGGATTATAAGGAGGAGGATTGAACATTGCATCCTCACAGTGCTGGGTTCATCAAATGAATTTAATCCAGGGCCCTATTTTTGTGGAGTTTGTCGGTCTTCCATGTATTTGTGTGGCTTTCTTCATGGTGCTCCGGTTTCCTCCAAAAACATATGGATAAGGCCAAAGCCAAGGGATTGGAGAAGGTAAAATAGTGGGAGACGAAGTCGAGGATGAAGAATTGGAGAAAGTAGAATCGTGATGTGCAATCAAGCAATACAAATCTTCTTCAAAGCACAAGTGGAGAAATCCAAAACAAAACTCTGCTCCTGCAAAGGTTTGGTAGAAGTGAAGCACTTTATAAAGACTACATTAGACTACACCTATTAGAACGTTTGTTGGGGGTGGGCACAGATTACATGTAGTGAGACATAACATTAGGGTAATTTTAAAGAATGTCTTCTACTTCAAAGAAGGGGGGTTAGACTAGTCCAAGAGGCCAGATAATCCACATTTATAAACCTGGAACCTTAGCAGTCGTTTGAAGGCACTGTTGGGATTCCAGCAAACTTATTGCATCATAACTTAGATACGTTGCATCAGGCTACAGACATGCTGGTCTGCAAAGCCTCTCCACTCTACGGAGAAGCTGAGTTGGCCTGTTGATTGCTGTCATAATCTCACTTGACAAGAAACCTGACTTCTTATGGGTGATTGTGGTCTGGTATACTTCGGTGTGATTGATTAGTTTTAGCTTATCCTCTACCATGCACGTTTTTTGCCAATGCTTTTCAAGCCTTCAACCTCTCTTCTGCATGGTGGTGTGGAACATACAGTCATATACAAACAGGAGAGATAGTATCCATTTCAGCAGTCACATCCCTATTATAGTAACATACAGGAAGATCCTCACCAGCACCAATTACATCAGAGAGATTCAGATTTGCTATCAGAGAGATGAAATTAATGCCACTCATTGGACAATACTTGGTTATCTTCATGGGCAAAGTTCTATTTTGAGGGGTTAGGACCAAGATCTAAATGGAGTAATGGTCTGGTCAAGTAACTAGGTTTATTGTTAGTCCAGCGACTTCTAACTGAATCGGGAAAACAAGATCAAGTGTGTGAACACTTTTCTGCATAGCAGGGGGAATAACTGGTGTGAAGCCCAGAGCATTCATGGCGCAGAGAAGGTCTTGACCAAGATGTCAACAGAATATAGATTGCAAGTTCCCCTAAGCAGGGACCGATGTGAATGACTAAATATTCACTGTAAAGCACTGTGTAATATGTAAGTGCTGTATAAAGGTTAATAATAAATAAAGGTTAATGCATGGAAATTGATTACAAGGAATGGGCAACAAAAATGGAGAGAATAAGGAAATAGTTTATAAGGAAGGAGATACATTATAAGTTTATAAGGAATGGAGAGAAGGAATGGAAAAGGTTTATAATGAAGAGCGAGAATAAGAGGAAATGGATCATAAAGAAACACAAGACTAAGAAAAAGATTATATGGAAGAGAGAGTATAAGGGGAGATGAGTTATAATGAAGAGAGAGAAGGAAATGGATCATAAGGAAAGGAGATAAAGATAAGATGAAATGTATTAAAAGGAAGGGAGAGAAAAAGAGGAAATTATTTATAATGAAGATAGAGAGAAGGGGAGAAAAATGAGTCTAAGGAAAGAAGAGAATAAAATAAATGGATTATAATGAAGAGAGAAAATTAGAGGAAATTAATTGTAAGGAAGAGAATAAGAAGACATGGTTTACAATGAAGATACATAGATTATAAGGAAGCAATATAATTATATGAAATGATTTATAATAAAGAAAGACAAGGGGAGACAATGGATTATAAGGAAGAAAGAGAATAGAAGAAAATTGATTATAAGGAAAGAAGTGAATAAAGGAAATGGTATATAATGAACAAAGAGAAGAGGACACAATGAATTATAAGGAAAAAAGAGAATATGAGGAAATGGTTTTTATTGATGAGAGAGAAGGAGAGAAAATTGATTACAAGTGAGGGAGAGAATAAGAGGAAATGGATTATAAGGAAAGGAGAGAAAAAGAGGAAATTGATTACAAGGAAGGAAGAGAACTAGAGTAATTGGAATTTAAGCAAATAAGGGAATAAGGGGAAATAGTTTGTAATAAAGGAAGATAAAAGGTAGAAGATCGGTGAAAAAATGGTAGATATACCCAAGAAAAGTGTAAACACTGGAAAAGGATAGGACATTTTTTACTAACAGGTTTGATCCATGGGGGAGACAATAGAGAAATAAGAGCAGACAATCACATGGGACCTGTATTTACTCCTAACACCAAGTGAGGCCCATAGTTGGGAGACTGGAGAAATATGTATTAAATAGAGGCCTTAGGCATAATGAGCAAAATAAGAGAGTCACAAGGAGAAACAGAGCAGAAGATGAGGCTGGCAAACATGGAGTAGATGGAGGATTTTCTCTATACCCGGCCCTTCACCATAGGAACCCAAAGACTCCATGTTGCAAGTAGACAGCACTGCCTAACACAAAGCACACATGGCCCCTCTCAGCTGGGTAAAATGATGACTAATTATGGTAAAATGATTTTCTCAATGTAACCCATCCCTTTTTGTTTTATTCCATTCACGCCTTTACTGCTTGCTTCTTTAGTCCCTCACGCTAATTCCTCCTGTCCCAGGGACTTGTGTACATAGACTACTCTACACTAACACTGTACAGTAAAGTATTAGTGTTGTCCTGACACTTTCTGTATATCCAGTTGCACTGCATGTAAATTGGGTGGCAACACTGAGTGCTGCCCACAGCAGATCTGATGGACACTGTAAGAGTTATAGGCTGATTTACCTAAGGGCAGAAGCTGGTAAAAATGGGCATGTTTGCTGGCAAAAGGTCCTTTGTCCTATACATGAAAGTGTTAAGGCCTGGCATGAATAACCAACTTTGGTTTCCCAATGGGTTTTTTTTGGACTCAGGAGCCTGGTTAACAGGGCAGCTGGCGACAAGGTAGCACTGGATAATGGGAGAGGTGAGGACAGTGAGAACAGTCTAATCTATCCAATTGATTGACCTTGAATGGTGCCGCTACTTCAGGCATTCCGCTAACATGAGAGGATCTCTAAGAGAGCACTATAGGTATACAGCCCCGTATCTCAGCCATTTGGTGTAAGTCCTTTGGATTAGGTGAAAGATCCCAAGGCTGTGTGCAGGAGACACTTTATTTACGGTGCCTAAAACAGGTGAATACAACAAAGCGGTGGCTCTTTTGGGCAAGTTTAGGGCAGGGAAAGAGTTAGAGGGAGTGAGATATAGGTGAACTAGTGAAGAAAGTTGAGATTAATACCTGGGAAAACAAAAAAGAATAAAACTGGGACTTTGCAGAGCTTGTTATTTTATCCTAAAAGTCTTAAACATAAGAAAGGTATCTGCACTTCTCAACCACTGTCCCCATAGTCCTCTGGGGTCACATATCCGAATGTGGATTGAATTATAATACAGCTCTGAACTGAGAACGAAATAAGGTGGGCCAGCTGTCAAATGAAGTTTATTTAATTCATTATGATCTGTGTGTGGCCTCATGACCGGTACCCAATAAAGTTTGTGGTAAAGACCTGTGTGATCATGCGTAGCGAATCTCTATCCATACGTAAGCTGCATATATCTTTAATATTCAACATCAGGGGATATATTTACTAAACTGCAGGTTTGAAAAAGTGGAGATGTTGCCTATAGCAACCAATCAGATTCTAGCTGTCATTTTGTAGAATGTACTAGATAAATGATAACTGGAATCTGATTGGTTGCTATAGGCAACATCTCCACTATTTAAAACCCGCAGTTTAGTAAATATACCCCCAGGAGTCTGCATTCATCTCAACTATAAGGTTCATTTACAAAGCGTAAAATCTGCTTCTATAGAGCCTCTAGTTCAAGGTCCGTGGGAACACCCAAATAAAATCATTCTGCTCCAAATTAGGCGTGTTTGCTGTAGAGAATACATGTGGTTGAAGCAGTAAAAATGTCACATCAAAGTCCAGCCTATATCTACCGTAGGAGCGCCACCTTCGATGATCTCTACCTTTCAGTTTTTCTTTTTAGATAGTTTAATTATGAGACTGTGCGCCCTGTCGTTATTACATGTGTCACTTTTTTGTGTTTGAAGCTTTGTATTACATTTGTCAAAGTGCTAAATTAAAACAGATTTCTTTATTATCTGGAAGCTATAAATAAGAACAAAATCTGTAGAAAGCAAAAGCTCAGACTCCAGGTTTTTCCCATACTGGTCCCTCCCAGTGTAATGGAAATGTAACTGTAAGGTGTGGTTGTTCTTAACGACGTGCAAATCAGTCCCCCGCCAAAACTTCTGCCGACAATGCCAGATATTTTCCACTGTGGGATATAGACCTGCGCCCGTTCACCGTCATGATAGTGGAAATCACAGCTTGGCGATTACGGAACTTTTCTGTCATAAATGGGCGTGACGTATGCAGCAAAATAACGTTAGACAGAAATTATTATTCTTTACCTTATGTAGCATCAATATGTTCTGCCATGCTGTAGACATATGGAGTTAAATTGAATATACCATTATAAGAATAAACTATCTATCTATCTGTCTATCTATCTATCTATCTATCTATCATCATCACCATTTATTTATATAGAACCACTAGTTCCGCAGCGCTGTACAGAGAACTCACTCACATCAGTCCCTGCACCATTGTGGCTTACAGTCTAAACTCCCTAACACACACACACAGACAGAGAGACATGCAGACAGACACACAGACTATGGTCAATTTGATAGCAGCCAATTAACCTACCAGTATGTTTTTGGAGTGTGGGAGGAGATCGGAGCACCCGGAAGAAACCCACGCAAACAGAGGGAAGAACATACAAACTCCACACAGATAAGGCCATGGTCGGAAATTGAACTCATGACCCCCCAGTGCTGTGAGGCAGAAGTGCTAACCACTTATCTACCACTATCTATCTATCTAGCCCATATTTATCTATCTATCTATCTATCTATCTATCTATCTATCTATCTATCTAGCCCATATGTATCTATCTATCTATCTATCTATCTATCTATCTATCTATCTATCTAGCCCATATTTATCTATCTATCTATCTATCTATCTATCTATCTATCTTTCTATCTATCTATCTATCTAGCCCATATCTATCTATCTATCTATCTATCTATCTATCTATCTATCTAGCCCATATCTATCTATCTATCTATCTATCTATCTATCTATCTATCTATCTATCTATCTATCTATCTATCTATCCTGTTTGGTGTTGGAATGTTTAATCCAGATGCTCTGGTTTTCTCCCATTGTCTAAGACAGCATACTGGTTGTGGTAGATTAATTGGCTGCTGATAAAAATGGACCCTAACTTGTTTGAATACTTGTGTGGTAGTGAATTTAGTCTGTATGCTCTGTTAGGCACTGATGTGAATGGTTATATATTCTGTGTACATAGCTACATAACATGGTGGAGCTATATAAGTAAATGAATATAATCTATCCACAGGTAGTGGACAAAAATGGAAACACCAATATAAAGTCACTTAATAGGGCATCGGGCCGTCGTATGCACTACGGCATATCTGTAATTGTGATGGAGGGATGACTCTTCATCCTTCCACAAGTCACTCAACTGATGTCCGGTTAATGATGGTGGAAATGTTGGATGGGGCAATGTCAACTTATCAGTAGAGAAATAATGAAACAAGGGGTGAAGATGATCGCTCAGGTCCACAGCACATATAATACCATAGAAATGGCCTGTAGCACATACTATCACAGCAGTGGCCTGCTACACATATATTATTCTAGTAGTGGCCCACAGCATGTTATCCCAGCAGTGGCCCGCAGCACGTATGTTACCCCAGTAGTAACCTAGAGCACATGTTGCCTCTGTAGTGCCCCGCAGCACATATTTTACCCTAGTAGTGGCCCGCAGATCATGTTACCCCAGTAGTGACCCACAGAACATGTTACCCTAGTAATGGCCTGCAATATATATTACCCCAGTAGTGACCTACAGAATGTATATTACTCCAGTAGTGGCCCACAACGCATATGTTAATCCAGTAGTGGCCCACAGCATGTTATCTCAGTAGTGGCCTGCAGCACGTATGTTACCCCAGTAGTGGCCTAAAGCACATTTTAAACCAGCAGCACATATGTTACCCTAGTAGTAGACCACAGCACATTTTACCCCAGTAGTGGCCTAGAGCACACATTGCCCCTGCAGTGCCCTGCAGCACATTGCACATTTTAATGCAGTAGTGGCCCACAGCACATATGTTACCCCATAATGGCCCGCAGAACATGTTACCCCAGTAGTGATCCACAGAACATGTTACCCCAGTAATGGCCTGTAATACATATTACCCCAGTAGTGACCCACAGAACATATGTTGCCCCAGTAATGGCCCTCAACACATATGTTACCCCATTATTGGCCCACAGCACATATGTTACCCCAGTAATGGCCTAGAGCACACATTGCCCCTGCAGTGCCCTGCAGCACATTGCACATTTTAATGCAGTAGTGGCCCACAGCACATATGTTACCCCATAATGGCCCGCAGAACATGTTACCCCAGTAGTGATCCACAGAACATATGTTGCCCCAGTAATGGCCCTCAACACATATGTTACCCCATTATTGGCCCACAGCACATATGTTACCCCAGTAATGGCCCACAGAGCATGTTACCCCATAATGGCCCGCAGAACATGTTACCCCAGTAGTGATCCACAGAACATGTTACACCAGTAATGGCCTGTAATACATATTACCCCAGTAGTGACCCACAGAACATATGTTGCCCCAGTAATGGCCCTCAACACATATGTTACCCCATTATTGGCCCACAGCACATATGTTACCGAAGTAATGGCCCTCAGCACATATGTTACCTAAGTAATGACCCACAGAACATGTTACCCCAGTAATGACCTACAGAACATGTTACCCCAGTAATGACCTACAGAACATGTTACCCCAGTAATGACCCACAGAACATGTTACCCCAGTAATGACCCACAGAACATGTTACCCCAGTAATGGCCATGAAACATATATATTATCATAGTAATCACTCACGGCACATATGCATAGTAAGCACCAGCAATTAATACATAAACGGTGGTATTAGAATTAAACACAGGGAGCCTCTTGACCCTACAATCTTGCTGTACAAGGATTTTCTGCAATCCGGGCTCAGGCCCTGAAAGTACAGCACTATTTAAAATTATACAGACCCCAGGGGGCAACTGACTGAAATGCTAAAATAAAGTCTGTTTATCACAGTTCTGGAGCTCAGCGCTTCCTGAGAGGGACTACATAAGATTCACAGACGTTTACAACCAGGTTATTAGCACATTAGCACACATGTCACTATCCCTTTTGTGGGGGGGGGCGCCGCTTTTTTAAAAATGCCTAGGGCGCCGTGGTCCCTAGCACCGGCCCTGCCTCTCACTTCACACTGCCCCACTTTCTGCCTCACTGGGGATAATTTCCAAAATTGCAGAACTGTGACCCTGCAGCACAGATACCACACTGTGTGACGTCTGAAGCCTGGTGTCCCATGAATGTGCCAACTATGGTTAAGTGCATGGCTTAGTTGGTCAAATTAACATCAACTCTGGAGCTGCAAAACATATCTCCTTATGGGGCGCTGTGCAGTTTGGGGTCTCACTGTATTGTGGTTTAAGCACAATAAAGCTCCGCCCTCTGTGCCAACATGCAAGGACCAGTTTATGTTCTGGAACTAAATAAATAAACTACAAGGGGTGTAGCCTGCACATTGGAGGGGTTCACTCTCCCACAGGTTCTTCAGTCTCCCTCCTCTCAAAATGTTTCTCACCTGTCATTTAAGATGAAGATAGAGGTACTTTCCCATACATTAACATCATCACCATTTATTTATATAGTGCCACTAATTCTGCAGCGCTGTACAGAGAACTCATTCATATCAGTCCCTGCCCCATTGGGGCTTACAGTCTAAATTCCCTAACACACACAGACAGACAGACTAGGGTCAATTTATTAGTAGCCAAGTAACCTACTAGTATGTTTTTGGAGTGTTGGAGGAAACCGGAGCACCCGGAGGAAACCCACGCAAACACAGGGAGAACATACAAACTCCATACAGATAAGACCATGGTTGGGGATTGATCTCATGACCCCAGTGCTGAAGGCAAAAGTGCACAAATAATAATTTAATAAAACAGTAAACTGTGGTATAGTGATACAATTCATTTAGATGAAAGAAAGAAATAAAGAAATAAATAGGTGGCTCTTAAGTTATAGAGTCCTAGAGTTGGTCACAAAGTTACATATAATGCTCATTTTACCTCTGCGGATGCCCACACAGCACTAGTCACGGATGCGGTCATATGAAGGCTGAGTCGCATCTTGCGCTTACGACTGCTTGCGGCCCCTTATGACTGAAGAGGCAGAATGGGGGAAGGAGGGGGTTTAAGCGTAGGCAGGATGCATTATGGGTGTGTTGGAGCAAATGTGACTTATCGTAGACTAAGGAGACGGGAAACTTGCGGGAGCTCGACCAGTGGTGTAAATCACAAACTGATAATGATGTTGATCAGCTTAGGCGCTTCCAACTCAACATGCCCATGTAAGACGTATCTTTTTTCGGACGTAATTTCCGCCTGCGGTTTACACGGAAATCGCGTCCGACTCTACATGAGGCGCATAGTGTGCGAGACTTTAAAGTCACATAGTTAACAAGGGTGTAAACACAAAAGTCCATCAAGTTCTTATATAGGCTACAAGTGTGGAGCTGACTTTTCTTAGTGTATATATTTCCATCTAGCCATTGTGCAGAGCATTTGAATGGGTAGGTGATTCTTAAGTATATATTTGTAGGTGGTCTAATAGTCTAATCTGTAAGCATGTTCTGCAGTTACTAAATATTGTCCCTCTTTAACTTTCATAATTTCTTCTGTCTGCTGTTTTAGAAAAATACCTTATTTTGACAAACATAAAAATCTCTATTTTGTAGTACTATAAAATCTTTTCATGCTGAAATTTTTTTATTAGATAATTAATGGCTTATTTCATTAATTAGAAATTGTTAGTACAAATCCAGTTCCATACTACCATACTACTATGGAAGTACTATCTGTTATTTATGGTGTATAATCCTTGATGCTATTTTATTTACATTTTTTTTTTACTAAGAAATGCTATCAGAAATGGGAGTGGCTTTCTTTATTATTTTATATCTTGTATTAAATAAGACAAGTGCACATTAAGAATTTAATCAAATGGGAGTAAATTGTCTATTTATTAAAATGTGCTGTGAAAACAATTACAAATCTAAACTAAAACATGAAATAAAATGATCAATTGTCACCGTTCAGATGCTGGGATTTCACGGAGCCCAGAGGAGCATAAAAGATTCATTTTTCACAGAATAAGTGACAGGAAGCATTTATTTAAAAGGTGTTTGAAGCCAAAGCAGCTGATGGCACTGAGGAATTAACATTTTTCTTCACTACTTTAATTGTTGCTTAACCCAGACGCAACGGCAATCCTAGTTCCGGGGGAATTTGGTGAAAAATTTTCTTAGAAGAAAGATAGCTAAAATTATTGAGGTATATTAAAGTGATCTAAATCATCTTCGAAATGTCAAATACATGGGAGGTAGTGTGATATAACACATTATTATATAGGACAGGTAAACGTGATGTATGTTATACAATGTATTGCTGTGTAACATATATATTGTCTTAATTTACACAAGTTGCATTGCAGCGTTCACAATCCATACAAAATGTGAAAAAGCTCTGTGGTTACCGAATATACTCGAGTATAAGTCGACCCGAATATAAGCCGAGGCACCTAATTTTACTACATAAAACTGGGAAAACTTATTGACTCGAGTATAAGCCTAGGGTGGAAAAGAGCGCTAATTTAAAAACCTAAATAAAAATGATAGGTTCAATCTATGAAACCATTTTTAGCTAAACCATAAATAACAGTACATGACAAGGAACATTCATAAATGATTATAAAATCATTGGGTACAACCTAACCTAAATAAAGGGGTAGGGATATAAATGTATGAACATGGTGGCTGTATTGTTTGTTTATTATGTAATTGCACTGTAAAGTAAAAAAAAAAAAAAAAAGAGAGATAGAGAGAGAGAGAGAGAGAGAGAATGAATGCCGAACTTCCTGTTGTTGGAACGCATATGCAGAAGTTGACAGCCGAGGGACCGGACACCAGGTAAATTCACCCGTGTATAAGCCGAGTGCCCTTTTTCAGCATACAAAAGTATGCTGAAAAACTCGGTTTATACACGAGTATATACGGTATGTTTTATTTCCTCCAGAATTAAATATTTCACTGGTTATTTAATGAATGAACAGGACAAATATGCTGTAGAACACAGCAATCAATATGAAATTCGCTTTTATTAGTCATAAGGGGCCTGATTTATTAAGGAGGGTAACTGGTGATACGTTGCGTGTAATGTACATGATTACTCTGGGCATGTCCAGGACCAGACAATACGCCACAGAACGCAGCAACGTGCAATTCATCTTCCAGCGTAAAGGATCCTTACTACCACCTATGATTTCAGGGGCAGAACAGGGAGAGGAACGAGCGCTTGGCCATAGTCAATGTACAGTAAGGGGGTGCCAAGCTCCAGCTCACACAGCAGCATCCAATTCAAGCTTTGGACATCTCTTATTATTTTTAGTTGTGTCTCTTGCACCAGCTACAGGTCTAGTATAAGTCCCAATTACTAGAGATGATTGAGGAACATGCATTATATATAATGTGTCTGTAATAAGGAGCAACTGTTAAAAAAATGTATTTTATGTACAGTAGACATTAACAACATCGTAATAAATGAATTTCATGGGGAAAAAAATAAATAAGAAAACCCACTTTTATATTTTTTTATGTTTTGTCATTAATGACTTTAGGGCCTGATTCATTAAGGCTCTTAACTTGAGAAACTTCTTATTTCAGTCTCCTGGACAAAACCATGTTACAATGCAAGGGGTGCAAATTAGTTTTCTGTTTTGCACATAAGTTAAATACTGACTGTTTTTTCATGTAGCACACAAATATCAACTTTATATTTCAGTGTACAAATAAGCTATCAAGTATTTGTGTGCTACATGAAAAAACAGTCAGTATTTAACTTATGTGCAAAACAGAATACTAATTTGCACCCCTTGCATTATAACATGGTTTTGTCCAGGAGACTGAAATAAGAGGTTTCTCAAGTTAAGATCCTTAATGAATCAGGCCCTTTATTATTAACAGGTGACATTAATTGAATAGTTTTTCTATGTATTGGGCACATCCTGCAGTGTCCTGTCTATTAAAGCAGTGCGGACCTAGGCCCGTACTCATCACCAGACATATCTTCATGTGCGCTCCTTGTTGAATACGGACGTGAGTATACCCGATTCACGTGCTTTTCTAAAAACATGGACAGTACTTTTTTTTGCGTTTGGTAATGATTCAGGCCCAAGATTTCCACACATGGGCCTATCATGTCATTCAGCCTAATCGGTGGCCAAATTTGATGGATATGGAGTTGGTGGTTATGGTGAATACTTGATTAGATGGATTCAAAGTACAACTCCCAATAGTTGAGTTTGAAAATATGACGGTCTGATCATTACAACCATATGCCATTCTACTAAAGCCACAGCCAGATCACAATAATGAGACTCCTGGGTGGGTGTAGGTCAATGTGGTTGACCGATGATTGCACCCCCATATAGTCTTTGGTCGGACAGATATTTCGGCACATACAACAAAGCGTGTCGGCCTTGAACATGTCATTTCAACTAAAGCATCTAGAGGAGATAGAGAATCTCTATTTACTACCGGAAGACAACAGACAACTGTTTTTTTTCTTCACTGTCAGTAAATCTACTAACATTTACTAACATTTGACAACCATAATACACAATTGGAATGAATGCTTTTTGATTTGTGTTGATGACTGTTGTTGGCCCACATCTGGAGAGATGTCTGGGCAACTTGGAAGAAAACGGGCAAATGGTCAAAGATGGTTGCACTGTGTATTGGGGCGTTTTTTTATTTGTAGGTCTTGTGGGTGTCGTAATTGTGGTAATCGTGTTAACGATTACCACCGGTGTATAGCCTGCTTATCTTGATGCTTAGACGCAATATCTGATTCATTGCTGAGGATTATGGCCTATAATTCTTACCTAACCTATTCCTGATGATTCAGCTCCCAGCGTGTAACACTCCCCCCCCCCCAATTATAGAGCAGGCTAGTATTTGTTTATATAGAGGAGAGATTCTCAATATTTGTGGCGCAGTGACACCCTCCTGGTGCGAGTGCCACCCGTTTCTTTTCCGTAACTTATTGGTTTCAACTTTAAAATACATTATTATTTACTAAAGTATGTGGTGCTTTATGCCAACTGATTCTAACAGTTTTCCCCGTGCCACTAATAAATTCATCCCAGTGTCATGACACACACATGTGTTATGCCCCACGTGTTGGCAATCAGTGATGTAGAAGCTGTTATATGATTGCCAGGGCTCTAGCTCGATGGACGGATCCCTCCACCCACTGCGTCATCGGCTGACATCATGCTATCATCATGCACGTACTGTGACTTTCATTCACATGCGGAGTGTTCATGCTTTTCATTCATCTGGAGCGTTCCATCTGTATGGACACCATACAATTAGAATGATTGGTGTCTTCAAACAACTGTTATATAAGACTATACTTGTGCTGGAACGAATGTAATAACTAAGTTATAAATTTAGTAATATTAGCTATGATGTAATATAATATAATCAGAATTGTTAGTATATGTGTAGTCATACAACATAAATATTTAGTTGAAAGGAGAAAGTGAAATCTTGCTTCATGGCTCATACTGAAAAATTGTGTAGTCCAATTCTGGGGCAAGACCTGACAGCCATACGTAGCCATACGTACTAAGGCTGGGTACACATTACAGTGGTTTTAGCCGAATATCGGGCCAATCAAACGATAAAAGAGAGTTCAGTCCGATATCACATTAGTGTGTACCCTGCAACGATGAACAATTATCATTCCAAAACACCTTATTGTACGATGGAACGATGTCATTCCAGTTCTGCTGTGTGTATGCACTCAGGATCGACAGTGTCCATAGATCTCTATGGAGTGTACAGAGTCACGATCTTTTCAGCTGATGGATATGACAGATGAAGAGCACAGATATGAAGCTAAATCCTGTAAACCGTGTTTAGTGTGTACACAGGAATCGACATGCTGATCAGGACTTTTTCTTCTTTTTCTGTGGCTGGTAAAATCATTAAAAATGTCCCATCTGGAGAAATATCCGGTAGTGTGTACTCAGCCTTACTTATAGGCAGTGGTGGAATTTGGTTGGCATACAGTGGTACACCATACCGCCACTTCTCTTACTGCTTTGATTGGAAAACTAGCAAATTCCATTCTCTTTTCATACCACCACTTCTAAATTTTCACTTCAAGCACTGATTATAAGCAATATTTCTTGTCTAAAAACAAACAAACCTCTGATTCTTTCTAATGGAACTAGCACTTTGCCCTCAGTTAAATAAGCTTCTAAAATATATAAAAGAAACACAATTTTCAGTAACTGAATAACAGTTATAATATTACAAAAAACACCTTTTATATTTAAAGGAAAAAAATTACATAAAATACAAAAAAAAACATTCCTTATATAGTCTGTATAGAATTATTCAGATTAATTGGCTTATTAATATTTTTAATTATAATTAGATTGTACCTAATAATTACATTTATTAATGTAATTTAATTATTCCATTTATATTTATATCACTTAAAATGCTGTTATGGCTTTTTATGTACGTTATGGTGCTGAGATGCTTATTTAAATGTATTTTACTTTTTTTTTTTTTCTTGCTTAATTTTTAACAGCTGTCTCGGTACAGAATCAGTTTTATACGTGACCCCCTGAGATATTCATCTATTTTCTCCTAGTTTTGAAAGAACCTTAGGTGTGAATTGTAAATGAATTTATAAATGCATTTTAATAAATGCATACCTATTTATACATGCATAAGCGTGCATACATCGCAAGCCGTCTGAATGGAATTATCCAGTAGATATTTCAGTCTGTAGAGTAAGCGAATTTCATTTGTGCAACATATCGGAGACACAGGAGGACGATATTCCAGCTGTTAATTCCCAAAGCCAGGCTGAAATAAATATCTTGTATTATTCTGAAACAGATAATAAATAGACACAACTAAAACTGTTTTAAAGAAGCATTATCAGGTAAATCTAGCGTAACTATTAAATTAGAAAGTCAGGTGACAAGCCTTATGCTGCATAAGAGAACCCGTTCACAAGGTGACATATCTTTATTACACAAATGATGGTTTAATACAGAGAGGACAGAAAGCTCACCGTAGAACACCTGGCACATCACATCCATTCAAGTCATCCATGCCAGTGTTTCATCGCTTCTTAGCATTAATACAGAGATTCCAGTCGGTATGTCAGGGCATATTTGTCTGTCACAATGCCAGGCTGGATTTGTCACCGGAATTTAGCAGCAATATTGGATAACGTCTTTAAAGAAGAGGGTTCGTGCGATAGAGATGCCAAGTAAACTTTATTTGTTGCTGCATGCGTTCCACCACCTGATTAGACTGTAAGCTCTGCAGGGCAGGGACCTTAGTCCTAACGTTTTCCTCATTGCTCTTCATATATCTAGTTTTTATAATTCTGTAAGACACTGCATACACTTTGCGGCTCCATATTAATAATCCTTTATATTGATATACTGTGTACACTGAAGGATAGATGGAAATGGAACATTATTTTTTTTAATTTTGTTTCATGATTCCATTTGTATTTGCCACAATAATGAAATATTGGCATCTAGTGAAAAGATATTGGGAACAACTGTATTGTTACAAGAGATTTTGTTTTACAAAACGGTAGCACTTTAGTATGTGTGTCTGCAGTGGCAAGTGTTGTTTTGTTGTAAATAGAGGAGTCAGGATAATCACATTTCCCTGTTTCAGTATCTAAATTCCTCTTTGCTATTTCCCTCTGATTGTACCAGTATCTCACAGATTATACACTGTATCTCACTTGTGCCCCAGATTTCTAAGGACAGCCCCATTGAAAATCATTAGCCTAGAATATATTTTCTCCCAGAATTTCCCAGAACGGTTTAAATTGGTTCCTAACAACTGGAAAGTTAGAGTGTAAGCTCTAGTGGGCAAAGATCCCTTTTATTTACCGTCTTCGTGTTGCTACAATAACAGTATTTTTTTTTTTATATGTAAATGGTAGTTGTAGGATCAATTTTATGGTAGAAAACAATATCATTGAATATAAATGATATCATTTAATGGATAACTAATTTTATTGATCTTGCCAGCGTTCCGGACATAAGGACCCTTGTTTAGGTCATTTTGATCCTACATCTGTTCCATTGATTAACAGTACCACACACTAACAGTATAAATGGTAATATTTTAAGATAAATGCTCTACATACATATTTAACCAAGTCTTTGAATTAATTTTATTGTATCTGTATATGTTCCCCATTAAGAGTGTAAGCTCTTTGGTTTAGCTAACACTTCTGATGTGTTTCATTTATACCTTTGCACTTTTTCTGTAATTACCATTGTGTGTTTTATTGTGTAGAGTGTTGTACATCTAATGGGAAGTGAACGTTATCTGCCATCTACCCCATAAGTCCTCAGCACATCTTGCATGCATTGACATTGCTGTCAGTCAGTATGTCTACACTTAGGCTCCGACTGGTCATTAAAGTTACCAGAGAAGCCAACAGTGGCCCCCAAGCCTAATAGGACCCTACAGCCTATTTGATAGGAAAACATGGAAATTAATATAATTGCACTCAGATATGATTTATGATAGAGACATATAAATACATAATATGTGATTTATTAATATTGACCCTTATTGTCCATATTGTGTTTTTACGGTATAAAATATATGTGTTACATAAAATATAATATTTTTAATCCCACAGTGGAGCCGGGTAACTAGATTTCTTAATGGGTCCTGCATGCCTCAGTCACTAGCACTGTCCTTGACCCCATTTGTACAACGCCACAGAATATATTGGCGCTTTATAAATGACAATACAATGGAGGTTGGCATGACTGGTGATGTTTGTTATCAGT
Organism: Mixophyes fleayi; assembly: GCF_038048845.1. Taxonomy (NCBI): domain Eukaryota; kingdom Metazoa; phylum Chordata; class Amphibia; order Anura; family Limnodynastidae; genus Mixophyes; species Mixophyes fleayi. The sequence goes on along the minus strand of NC_134405.1, from coordinate 59,623,284 downwards.
TTGCCGCGTGATGATAGAAGGATCAGATCTAACGTCCCAGCCTCCAGCAGTGAAGGGGTTGAGCGAAGGAATACAGGATTGGAAAAGAAGGGAGCAGAGCAGGAACAATATCTACATTTCTCTCTGGATGTTTGTGTGCGAAGCAGAGTTGCAGTCCAGCCCATCTGTGCATTGGGACGTTACAGCAACAGATGTGCACTTCTATATATAAAGCTTCTTCATTAGGGAGGTAACAATACCAACAGCAGTAATAATTCCCTTCAAAATGAAGAGTCTTTAAAATACTGGCTTTAAATTACACTCTGCAATTAGTTTAATTGTTTGTAATCTAATGATTGCAGTTATTATCAGTGCAGAGAATTTACTGGGCGTTGGTGCCATCTAGTGGCAGCTGTGTACTAGTAACACAATCAGGAAGGTTGAACAATGCACATTATTCCTGGGTTGAATAGAGATGACAGTTTAAGAGGGGGCGCATATGAATGAACCTGCTGTTTAAAAGGCATTTTGTAATGTGCTAGTGGTCACAATGCGTGGGGCTGATATCTGCAGATGCAGAGAAGTACTAAACTCGCAAAACCAATCACACCCAAAATAAGAAGATAAAATAGGAAAAAAATGTCGCTACTGCCCATTTTGCCCACCCACGATAAAACGTTACAAGACTTGATTGGGATTTTAGCAATTTGTGATACATAGTCACATGACTAGGTAGCATTCAGCTCAATCTCATTATTTTTTTCTGAAGCTGGGAAATGATTATTATAAACTGGGTTTGGGGCTGTGCCCCTAGCATGTTATTTAGATCTCTGTAATCGGTGGTAGTCATTACTGCGAAGACCATCATCCCAACATCAATAAGACCGACAGCAAAATTGCGAATGCTCTAATCCCGACATCGAGTAAATACAGACTTGATAAAAAAAGGTGACAGACAAGAATTCCGGCAATAGAACACACCGTCACCGAGATTCACGTCACTTCAAATGGCGACAGTTACATCGCTGCTATAAAGGGGGCAATGCGAGGACCCAGTGGCCGTGTAATATTTTTTCGGAAGGGTTGGGCATTACACAGCCGCAGGGTCCTCTCATTGCCTCCTTAACAGTCTGTCACTTTTTTATCAAGTCTGTATTTCCTCCATGTCGGGATTAGAGCATTCACAATTTTCCTGTCGCTCCTATTGTTGTCGATATGATGGTCTTCGGAAACTCGTACCCCACCCTCTGTAATAGTCACACAATAGAGCTGTTCTCATCCGAGACTTTAGTAACACAAGGCAGTATACAGTATCACAGTGCAGTATAAAGTTGCACAGATCAACTGAAAGCAGCAAATAATGACATAAATGTACAGAATGGCATAGATCATCTTAAAGTAGCCCGGCCACCTACACACAAAGGAAATAGCTATTGTATATGCTGAACCAATAATCAATTCACTATCCAATCACTAGGAACTAGTGATGTCACTGAGGCATGAGGCACAGAGTATCACAAAATAACTACATTTACTGCGTATTGGGCACACAGAACTGTACAATACTGCAGAGGATGACACGGAGCAATTAAACAACATGTGAAAGAGCAGAACATGACCTAATCCGGTAGGCATATAAATCCTCTGTACCCATGGTAGCTATGCTCCAGAGGCAGATGTAAGGAAAACAGCCGAGACCAAGGTGAGAATGGACGAGATATGAGGGAGAGACCCTGTGATGTGACAGAATGGAGTAAAGGTGAAAGTGAATGAACAAGTCAACGAAGTCGGATGAATAATAATTAGGAGTGAACTACTGGAAAGAGTTAGAAAAGTAAAGTCATAAGCGTAAGGATTGAACAAGGAGAACAAGAAGAGAAAAGATAGGAGACAGTAATTGAGATGAGGCAGAATGTATTAAAATTAAAGTAAATGAATTATGAGGAGGCCGTAGATGAAAATGAGATGGAAGGAAGCTACTGAGGTAATGCAGGATGAAGCATAGTGAGTGAAAGAAGAGGAGGATGAAGAAGAGATCGGACCGATGAGAAGCAGAATGGAGCAAAGTGAGCGAATGAGGAGGAGACAAAGGTGGAAGAACAGATGGCAGAACATTGTTGAAAGTGAGTGAAGGAGTAGGATGAAGAAGAAGTTGTAGAAAGTTACTTAGGTAATGCAGGACTGGGGAAAGATGAAAGTGAAGTGGAAGAATGAGCAGGAGAACGAAAATGAAGAAGAGATAGGACAGAGTGATTAAGGTGAGGCAGAATAGAGTAAACATAAAAATGGGTGTATGGTGGATGGAAGGCGGAGAACAAAAAAAAGATGTCAGAAATTGAAGTAGAACAAACTAAAAAAAAGTGAGTGAATAAAGAAGGATTAAGAATAATTGTAAGAGGAGACTGGGGTGAGGCAGAATGAGATTAAGAAGAAAATTAAGTGAGTGAACAAGAAGGAGGAGGAGAATGAAGAAAAAGTAAGAGAGAGTAATTTAGGTAAGGCAGAATGGAGTAAAATGTAAATGAATGAATGAGAAGGAGTACAATAAAGAAGGAATGGCAGAGAGTTTTTGAGGTGAGTCAGAATAAAATGAAGATAAAACCAGGGCTGGTGCTAACATGTCTTGCGCCCCCCTGTAAAAAATAAATTTGTGCCCTCCTCTTTAATCAATTGTTTGTTCATTCAATAATGCCTTTCTTCTTTTAATAGAAATCATATAATAAACCTTAATAAAGAGAGTAATACATATAAATACATTAAACAGCAAACATACATTGTTATATAATAATATAAATGAAGAATTTGTATTCCCTGTTAATTTTTTTTTAAAGTTTTGGCAAATTAGTTTGGTGAGAAGTATAGAAGAAAAAAATGCCCCTTCATCACACTGTGCCCCCTTCATTACACTTTGCCCCTTAATCACACTGTACCCCTTCATCATACTGTGCCCCTTCCATCACACTGAGCCCCTTAATCACACTGTACCCCTTCATCATACTGTGACCCCCCTCATCACACTGAGCCCCTTCACCATCACACTATCCCTCCCATCATCATGCTGTGCCCCTTCACCATCACACTCTTCCCCCCATCATCACACTGTGCCCCTTCCATCACACTTTAGCCCCTTTACAACACTGTATCCCCTCTTCATCACACCGTGTGTCCTCCTTCATCCCACTGTGCCCCCCTCTTTCATCAAATTGCACCCCCCTTCATCACACTTGGGTCCTTCATCACACTGTGCCACCTCCATCATACTGTGCCCCCTTCATCACACTGTGCCCCCCCATCATACTGTGCCCCCTTTATCACACTGTGCCCCTTCTATCATACTGTGCCCCCTGCTTCAATACACTGTTCCCTCTTCATCACACTGTGTGCCCTTCTTCATCACACTGTTCCCATTCATCACACTATGCCCCTCCTTCATCACACTACACGGGCTCCTTTATTATACTGTGCCCCCTCCATCACACTGTTCCCTCTATATCACACTGTTTCCTCTTTATCACACTGTGCGCCCCCCTTCTTGACAGTGTTCTATCTTTATCACATTGTGCCTCCTTCATCACACTCTGCTCCCTCCATCCCACTGTGCTCCCCTTCATCACACTGTGCCCCCTGCTTCGTAACACTGTGCTCTCTCCTTCATCACACTATGCCCCCTCCATCATCACACTGTTCTCCCTTCATCACACTGTGCCCCCTCCTTCATCACACTATGCCCACTCCTTCATCACACTGTGCCCACTCCTTCATCACACTCTGCCCCCTCCATCCCACTGTGCCCCCCTTCATCACGCTGTGCCCCCTGCTTCGTAACATTGTGCTCTCTCCTTCATCACACTATGCCCCCTCCATCATCACACTGTTCTGCCTTCATCACACTGTGCCCTTTCCATCACACTTTAGCCCCTTTACAACACTGTATCCCCTCTTCATCACACCGTGTGTCCTCCTTCATCCCACTGTGCCCCCTCTTTCATCAAATTGCACCCCCCTTCATCACATTTGGGTCCTTCATCACACTGTGCTGCCTCCATCATACTGTGCCCCCTTCATCACACTGTGCCCCCCCATCATACTGTGCCCCCTTCATCACACTGTGCCCCTTCTATCATACTGTGCCCCCTGCTTCAATACACTGTTCCCTCTTCATCACACTGTGTGCCCTTCTTTATCACACTGTTCCCATTCATCACACTATGCCCCCTCCTTCATCACACTACACGGGCTCCTTTATTATACTGTGCCCCCTCCATCACACTGTTCCCTCTATATCACACTGTTTCCTCTTTATCACACTGTGCGCCCCCCTTCATGACAGTGTTCTATCTTTATCACATTGTGCCTCCTTCATCACACTCTGCTCCCTCCATCCCACTGTGCTCCCCTTCATCACACTGTGCCCCCTGCTTCGTAACACTGTTCTCCCTTCATCACACTGTGCCCCCTCCTTCATCACACTATGCCCACTCCTTCATCACACTGTGCCCACTCCTTCATCACACTCTGCCCCCTCCATCCCACTGTGACCACTTCATCACGCTGTGCCCCCTGCTTCATAACACTGTGCTCTTTCCTTCATCACACTATGCCCCCTACATCATCACACTGTTCTGCCCTCATCACACTGTGCCCCCTACTTCATCATACTGTGCCTCCTCCTTCATCACACTGTGCCCACTCCTTCATCAAACTGTAGCCTCCTTCATCACAGTGCACCCTCCTTCATCACACTGGGGCCCTTCATCACACTGTCCCCCTCCGTTTTTTACTGACCTTTCTATGATCTTCTTCTCTTTCTCTGGCTCCTCTCACCATGGCTCTTCACAAGAGGGAGCACTGCCAGTGGTGAATGCAACCATCGGTATTATTTTTTTTTTACTGGGCTGGTGAACTGAACATGCGGGGAAGGCGGGAGAAGTGGAGCGCCCTCCCGCCTTGCTTACCCTGCTTATCGGCTTCCACCGGCCCTGGATAAAACTGAAGTGGATTAATGAGGAGGAGATAGATGCTACTGAAAAAAGAATGGAAAAAAAGATGATTAGGAGTAAGATGAAGAAAAGTAACTTACCTGAGGAAGGATGAAAGACAGTAAATGAGAAGCAGGGGTAAAATGAGAAAAACATCGGAGAAAGACAGGATGAGATAGTGAAATGAATAAATAGGACAGGAGGTCCAGTAAACAAGAGAGATGTGAGTAGATGAAGAAAGAGAAATTAGAGACAGGTAAAAGTGTAGTGAGGTGAGAGAAAGGAGAACTATCACATTCAGATGGACACTATGGCCTGATTCATTAAGGAACACAAAGTGAACACAAACTGCGTTTTTTAAAATTTGACTGAAATTGCCTTCCGTTCCACCTTTCAAACCGTGGGCTGTCGGAAGCGTCCTTTGCCATCAAAGATAAATTGCGTGCACTTCCATTCACTGGTCTATAGTCCATTTCTGAGCCTGCGCAGAGCAATTTAATGCAAAATACGTTAAGCAACAGGACTTGCGTACCTTAGTGAATCAGGTCCTGTGAGTGCAATAGTACAATGAGCTATAATAACACCCTATGGCAGATACACAGAGATTTATGATAAAAAATGTTATCAGAGAAGACATGCTACAATATCTTCCAGGCTGAGAAAATCAATATAAATTATATATCTGGCATCTTGAAAAGATGTTGTAGGGTTATATACACCTAAAAGGAGAAGAACAAGACAGTTGTTACATGACCTGTTTATAGGAGAACATGGCCCAATAATTATTGAGGACAGATGGACCTTAACTGGCAAATTACACCTAAAAACGGCCTAGAATTAAATCACAAAACAGGCCATATGGACAGTAATAACTGCAACACCTGAGAAATTAAAAACGACTCCCTAATTACAACTTGGAAGGGTGTAGCATATGCTGCTTGTGGATATTTATATCTAAAACACAGTACATGTCTGGACATAGAGGCAGAAACATACTCCAACCTACAGAGTATATATATATATATATATATATATATATATATATATATATATATATATATATATATATATATATATATATATATATATATATATATAAATAATATTTTTGTACAAGATTTCCCAAAGGAAATGTACCCATTGATATACACACAAAGGGTTTTTCAGGCTATGAATGTACATATGTGTCTCTAATGAATCAAATATCTGAATTGCTTGGGACAAGGTTTTAGATATACAATTGTTTTCTCCATAATCCGAGCAAAACACACTCACCCTGTCTTTCGACACATTGTCCCTTACATAATATATATTCACAGTACATCATTCCCTATAGGAGGAAGTACATGGTGATCAAGTCAGGGTATATGACATATCCAAATCTAACGGTAATCCTTTGCTCTATTGACTTTCTGATATGCATTCAATCCAAATTCATCTATACCAAAATGACTAATGCATCTATATTTAGTTACCACACTCTGAGAGAACTTCAAGTTATTTAAAATACAATATATATTGTAGAAGTAGTCAGACAAGAATGTACGTAGACTTGGTCAATGTAAGAAACTTGAAATGATAAACAGCTAGAAACAATCATTGATAATAACATCACAAATTTGTATCTAATTCACATAAATTGCACCTAATGTGCTATAAATATATCAAAATAGGAGTAAGGCAATAAATGTCCAGAATCAGGAGAGATACAGTATCTAAAATGATTAAAAATTAATTAATTAATATATATACATATATATATATATATATATATATATATATATATATATATATATATATATACGATATCTTAAAGCGCTACGGAATTTGCTGGCGCTATATAAATAAATGTTGATGATGATGATGATATGTATATATATATATATATATATATATATATATATATATATATATATGTATGTATCAGAAATCCATCAAGTAAGAACAATTTATGAAGTAGGTACCTTAGTCTCAGAGTATATAGATATAGTGAATGACCTGAATGATCAAATCCTGGTTTCCTGGTATGTGATCCCGTTGTGTTCTGCTATAACTTTGTATCACAAATCTTCTATTGGTGTCAATCAAAGGAAATGTCTCTATTTCCAATCACTGTATTTTGCAGTATATGTAGAGATCCAATGTATCAAAGTTTTAGTAGTACAGAACTTGATCTATGACGGATATCAGGAAAATGAGTGTAATATTTATGTAGATGTCCTCTTCAGAGTTTCACAAATCCAAAAAGTTGTATTAGAGCAGAAGTGTATTATGCTAAATCCGAATCTTAAGAGGATTTCACATAAAGGGGGTATACAGTGCCTATAGAAACTGATCCCTACTAGCAAACCAAACTCATATGGGAGCGAGGTGGTGGAATAAATTAATAATTTATTAAAATATCAATAACAGATATAAACACAAAGCATCACAATGAATATGATGATGATTGGTAACAAGTGCTGCTGTTGCATCCATTCTGAAACAGAGCACGCTCCATCCTTTCTGTAATATAATATCATATTTATTTCGCCTTTCTATTTCAGGATAAAAGGTTTCCAGATAAGATATTGTATATTTGCATATATGGGATAATGTACCTCTACTGTAAATTCTAAGGATATTGAGAGTCACAAGGAGCTCCGTGACCATATAAAAAGCATTGAGACAAAGTGGTTTCAATAAGTCATAGAACGCTGAGGTGACTTTTAATATCCATAATATGTTGTTGTTACATTTACCTTATAATACATAAGTTTAAACAAGACAAATATACAAATACTCAAACACCACAGTAACACACAAGTGCACACACACATTATCTATCTATCTATCTATCTATCTATCTATCTATCTATCTATCTATCTATCTATCTATCTATCTATCTATCTACCCATTGTGGTCAAAGTGAAAATTTAGAAGTGACGGTATGGAAAATGTAAGCGAATGGATAATTTTTCAATCAAAGCAGTGGGAGAAGTGGTACCCGACTTTGACTACTGTGTGTGAACACACACACACACACACACACACACACATACACACACACACACACACACATATATATGCCACAGACAGGTAACCGCATTACATAGGTTTTTTTTAAAGAGTATTTAAATATCTACTACATTCCCCTGATGTCCCCAGCGCACCACAACACGTCTTCCTGCTTTTAATTTCCATCTCCATAGCTAAGCTGTTGCACTTACAGTCAGGGCCGGCAAGAGGGGGGAGCGGGTACTAATTACCCGGGAAAGGGTGGACCCCCTGGGATGCCCTGGTTACCTGTCTGCCAGCGATTTTTATTTTTTACATTTTTTTTCAAATTATATATTTTTTCTTTTGTGTACTGTTTTTTTTCTTTTTGTGCGGCAGGGGGTGGGGGTGTGTGGCTCGTTTGTTGGTGGGGGGATCAGGATAGTTAAAAAAACAAACAAAAATAGACCATACTCACGTGATCGCAGCGCCAGCGTCCCTGCTCTCTGCTCCACTCACACTGAATGTCTTGATGACGTCATGCCCGACATTCAGTGATGAGGAGCGGCGCAGAGAGGACCAAGAAAAAAGACACTAGAGAGAAGAAAAGGAAAAGGTAAGTAAAGGAACGGGACGGAAGCAAAAGGAGGAAAACGGGAGGTGGGGGGGCGCATGGAACAGGGGGATTAAAAAACAGGGTGAACAGCATGGCACAGTGGGATTGAAAAATGGGGGGGGCAGCATGGAACAGTGGGATTGAAAAAGGGGGGAGAATGTTTAGGTTTATTTATTAAATGGGAATACTATTATTTTAATGTTGGAGCTGGAGGAAGGCCTAATTATTAATCGTGGGTGGTATTGATTTAATGCCGGGGCTGTAGCATAGCATAGTGTGATGAAGGTGGGCCAGGTGAAGGGGGGAAAAGCAGCATGGAGGGCGCAGTGTGATCATAAGGTGGCACAGCATGGCGATGATGAAGGGGCACAGTAATGTGTGTGTGATGACACAGAAGCCTTGTGGCAATGTAGTGTAAGGTAGGTGGTGGCTAATTAATGGGTGCTATTTTGTTTGTCGAGCAATTTAATATTGGGGACTATTTAATATGGGGTGGTTTGGGGGCTATTGAATGTGGGGGTGAGTTTGGGGAGAATGTGACTATGAATTATTCAATGGCAGTGATGGTTGCGGGAAATAGGTATATTTCTAAAATGTAAATACTGTTAACTTATTGCTGGGGCTGTTTGTAGGGAGGGAAATAGGTTTATTTATTAAATGGGAATACTATTATTTTAATGTTGGAGCTGGGGGAAGGCCTAATTATTAATCGTGGGTGGTATTGATTTAATGCCGGGGCTGTTTGGAATTATCTAAATGTACCCATCTTTTTCCCAAATTGGGCCCCCAGCATTCCAGGATCCAGACAAGCCGCAACTAAAGAAACCTGCAGCCACAGGTGGTGAAAGTGAGAAGAACAGGTAGGAGAGAGCAGGACACTATATGAAATGTTGTGATTCTAGTAGGGACAATGCCAATTTTTGGTGAGTGTTCTCCCCAATGTAAGGTGCAGGCCAAGACTGTGAACTCTTTCTGTACACACTTCATTCTTTCTACTACACTGTGGTGCTAGATGTCCTAAAAGACAGGAGTGCTGGGACATATGTCATGCTCCGGCAAATTCAGGGCCTAGTGATTTTGACCTGCTAGACACGCCCCAATGGCGCATTGCCACGCCCCCAATTGTATGACAACAGCCATTAAAAATTTTGCAAATATTTTTAGCATGCTCCACTATAAGGGTGGCCCCATGAATTTGTTGTACCGGGGCCCTGAATTCCTTTTGGCAGCCCTGGTTACAGTAGTCCGGTAGCTGACAGTCAATGCTCCTGGACATCACCATGTCCTCTGCGCACATCACAGTACAGGCCTCTTCCCAGTTCTATGAGGCCTGCAGAGCAAATCTGGAAATACCAGCTCTAGCCTAGTTCTCGGGAGTCTGGGAGAGTTCCTAGAAGATAAGGGTTCTCCTGGACATTGCGGGAGAGTAGGTGTCTATGCAAAAAGGACATCACTATTCCCCATATATAAGTGATAACATCACTGCTCACCAAATATAAATACACAAGTTAACCCGTGCATGATACTCATGCATTCTAGTCAAATCAAGCTACTTAAGGTCTTAAAAAGGTTCTTGTCATGCATTTGGGCCTAGCCCAGGCCTCCTCAGGGGAAGAGCGTTACTTCGCAACGCAAGCGCCCTTTTTAATGTGTGTTCATGAGGTAAAATTACCTCACGAAAATGAGTTTGACCCCTCAACTCGTAAATTTAGCCTTTACTACCCCTCCCACGGGGGGAAGGGGGGATGATGGAAGTTAACTGACTTCATTATTCTAATTTTTTTGTCACATAATGTCAGTATACCAAATTTCAGGTCAATTGGATGAGCCCTTTCTGAGAAAATAGTTTTTTCCACACACACACACACTAACACACGCCGCTACACATGTGTGTTCATGAGGTAAAATTACCTCACGAAAATGAGTTTGAGCCCTCAACTCGTAAATTTAGCCTTTACTACTCCTCCCACGGGGGGAAGGGGGGATGATGGAAGTTAACTGACTTCACTATTATAATTTTTTTGTCAAATAATGTCAGTATACCAAATTTCAGGTCAATTGGATGAGCCCTTTCTGAGAAAATCGTTTTTTACACACACACACACACACACACACACTAACACACACACACACACACACACACTAACACACGCCGCTAGGCTTTTATATATTAGATATTAGATAATGCTAAGAATTTAGTAGGTCAGTGTATAACTCCGCCCAGCAGGTGGCGCTGCAGCTTGTTTTTTTTTTTCACACACAGACTAACACACGCCGCTAGGCTTTTATATTATAGATATTTTATAGGAGATTTGCAGTATGTGATACTGGGTGTTGTGCTTATGAAGCAGTCAGAGACAGATGTACTTGACTTGAGTTGAATTTATACATAAATGTGGAGATGTGGCAATATGGTAATTTTGCCAAATTTGACCACAAAGGGGGAAGATTATTTGAGCAGAATCAGATGTTTTGTTGTTGGACCAAGTGAATGGGTCACAATTGTTTCCTGCCGGCCGACAGCAGCTTAATCAGATGCGTTTTGTACAGTTGCCGACGCCTTCACACCTGATGAGGTCGATCAGTATCTTCAGCTAACGGGGTAGGAAGAACATAGAGCCATGGACACCGCAAGGTTTACTGTGAACCACTGGGGCATCCCTGGCAAATTCAAATAATGTCACGAGATTAATTACACTTTACTGCATATTGTATACACAGCATTATGTTAAGATTATGTACATTTACACATGTAAACCACCAGCCTTTACAAAACAGGACCGAGGTATTGGATTGATGAGTTTATTTATAGTTACACAGTTAGACTCACGCTGTGGAGATTCCCCAACTCTCCAGGTCCTAAACATTGAGAGCAAATGTTGATTCCCAGTTGTGGTCATTATTTTACCACAGTCGAGAAAAAACAATTATATCTTGGTTCAGAAATAGCTGACTAGTTATAACTAGAGATGTTCACTGACCCCTGTGTTTTGGTTTTGATTTTGGTTTTGGATCTTGATTAACTTCGTGTTTAGGTACTGGTTTTGGTTTTGGATCCCGATTTTTTTCTAAAATCCCTTTTTTTTTTTCTGCTAAAATCACATAATATGGCTCTTTTTATCCCTACATTATTATTATTAACCTCAATAACATTAATTTCCAATCATTTCCAGTCAATTTTGACTGCTACCCCTCCTGTTTCTGCATGAGCAATGGTACTGAGCAATGGCACTGGAGACTGGACAGTGACAAGAACACTACTACCCCTCCTGTTTCTGTGTGAGCAATGGCACTGAAGACTGGAGAGTGACAGGAACACTGCTACCCCTCCTGTTTCTGTATGAGCAATGGCACTGAGCAATGGCACTGGAGACTGGAGAGTGACAAGAACACTGCTACCCCTGTTTATGTGTGAGCAAAGGTGCTGGATCTCCTGGGGGGGAGGTACTTATGGAATCCAAAACCTGCGAGATCCTACAACACAACAATGACGTTTTGCCTCGTTTCAGATCCGAGGACGCGCGAAAGTAACAAGCCAGCTCGCGAGCCTACTTTGGTCCCCAAAGTTTGGGTGGGCTTGGTTTTCAGAAAACCGAGCCTGAGCATCTCTAGTTATAACCTGATCTATTTTCCACATACTATCTATTTATATAAATCTGACAAAGTCCAGCATCAAGTGAATACTCTTTTTACACAGAACAGAAGATTAAAAGGATTATTCATCCCCTCACAAGTGATGTCCTTGTGCTCTCAACAATGCACTTCATAGAAAGCTCTGCGGTATGGAAAATGAGACACAGATACATTGGTTTTAGAACTCACTCTGTTATAGTGTAATGGAATACAAATCTATGTGTACACATAGAGATGTAGAGAGATAAGCAATATATAGATAGTTTGGATTTAAAATGCTATTTTTTATCATTATAATGATTGTTGACAATGGTTATTTTATTTCCAAGTCATACTAAGAAATACATTAACCTATATATTATAAGGGAGTGTGGCTCCCTCTAGAGGCCAGACATTATTCTTTTTTTCAAGCTCAGTCATAGGTAGAGGACACCCTGGTAAAAGCTATTGTGATTGAGCTCTCTGTACTGTGCATTCTCTCTCAGCCTCTCTGCAAGAGAACTAAACTAATTACCAGGGTGCTTTTGTGAAGCTTGGTGTAGACAAATAAAATGTTAGCACATGGGGTGGCAAAGATATTTGGGGAAATGATTTGTTAACTGGTAACAAACTTTGATGGAGAAGGACTTGGGAGTTGCAGGTGAGAGGCGGTTTTTCATTACAATTGTCTATCAATGACAGTTATGTATTAGGGCAAATATATGAACAGGGGCTAAATGTACTAATGTACTGTGGTCTTTTGATAAGACCATACCTGTAATATTATGTTGTTATACTCATCCACTTAGAAATAAATGAGTAATATGGAGTTATCTATAAGGACTGACTGTCCAAATTAGGGTTGTTTACTATAGAAAATAAATGCACAAGAGGTAACTTGTACATACATCACAAGGACAATACAATGTCCTTCTCTAGAATTATTCATTTACAGGTCTTGATAAAGGACAAATGAAGGTCCATGGAGATTTGAGAATAAAAATGGCAGAATAAAACACTTTCATTTTAACGTATATCAAGGATTCCTTGCAGTAAGAGTAGTAAAGATGTGGATTGTGCTATTAGAAAAGGCGGTATCGGCAGACTATAACTTTACATCAGTACTGTTGTTTTACTTATTATTTTACCCTCATTTTGTTATGAAAATGCTTGGGGAATTTAGGGCTGAACAAAGGTTGTGTCTCCATATGTTCGATTTGTAAAATGTGTTTGTCCTCTGAAAAGTCTTTGTCACCACCAAAATGAAGGAAATATCTATAGGGTTTGTCTTCACAAAAATACAGTGAGCCAGTCATGACTATAGACTTGGCCTGATCTGCCCATTTCTTTGGGTGGTTGGTACTCTAAAATAGCTACCTTGGCTGATCGTGTGTATGTGGATATCAGGAACCTGGGGTATTATTTCCTACTTTTTAAAACCCTTTTCAGATGTTATATTACCATAGTAATCACTGAACTACTCTATCCTGTGTGGCTGTGAGAACATCACAACAATCAACCCTCTTTCGAACTTACTGCAGACAGTGTTTTATATATATGTGTGCTGAAGCTGACTTCTTTAGTCAAAGTATAAAAATCAACTATGTGATAGGCCTAATTGTCTCCCACTACAATGCCTTAAAAAAGCATCCAGTCCCTAACATATTTTTCACATTTGTTTACTATAATTTCTGAGTCGATATAAATAGATAGAAGTAAAATTAATGGAAACAGAATTGATAACATTTTAAAAATTATCCATAACCAAATATATTGCTCTGTAAATTATCTCAAAAGTCACACAAAGTGATCATTGACTTTACATGTGTAAGAAAGTAGTGAACCACATTCTTCTGTAAACATAAATCCTCCTCTGTGAGGTCCTATAGCATGGTAGAGTAAAAAAGCTTTAAAATAAAGAGGAAAGAACATTCCAAACAAGCCAGAGAAATTATAATGGAGATGTACAAAGCTGTGGAAGGTTTAAAGATAATTGTAAAGACACTGATAAGTCCTCTGAACTCAATGCAGTCTATTTTGCTACAGTCACACTGGCTAGATCAGGAAGCCCCCTAAACTTAGATGCTGGACAGGAAGGGATTGATCAGATACGTACTCTTAGGCCAACTGTGATAATGAACCAGTTACAGAAGGGACTGTGATGGAATATAATATACCTAGGTCAATAATCTCCAAGGCATTAAGTAGGAAGCCCTGGCCAATAAACAAACAGATAGATTGCAAAATGCCTTCTTGTATATACTGCAGAGATATGGCAGAAAGACTGGTGATCTGATGAAGCTAAAGTTGAAGTTTGGGACCTGAATGCTAAACGGTATGTATTGCCAAATCAAACACTGTTCATCATCCAGGTAACATCATCCCCACCGTGATGTATGGAAGGGATAGCATCATGTTAGATGAAATGTGCACATTACACATAAAATCCTGGACAAAAACCTGCTACACTCTGCCAAACTGTGGAGGAGTTTTGTATTTCAACAGGACATTGATCCGAAGTACCCTGCAAGAGAATCACTGGAGTGACTTTAATCCCACAGAGCTCTGCGCCAAGACTTCAAACTTGCGGTACATCATCGCTCCACAACTAACCGGGCTTTGCAATCTTGCAAGGAGGAATGGACAAAGATTATTCCATCGTGATGTTTAAAGTTAATAGAGGCGTATATAAAAAGGCTGCTAGTTGTAGTAGCTGCTAGAGGTGGTTCAACTAAGTATTGACCAAGGGAGGAAAAAAAAATACAAAGTCCAGGCTGTAAGATTTCTAAGTGTAAAATAAACGGGTAAAGGGCTAAATACTTTCTCAAGGCACTGTATCTGATTTTTCAGTAACTAATTATGTATTTGTTTTCTTGTTGCAAAATAATATCTGATCTTGCCATATGAAACCTGCTGAATCTTCTGCTGCTATGTATAATGAGTGCAGAGGCCTACATGGACATTCAATAGGTAATTACGATGTAGAAATATTTTCAAATACCCAATGGACCTTATTCACAAAATCAACGTCTGAACAAAAATGATATTTACAAAGTTGATTGAAGTATAATATTCATAACACCACTGCTGTAGAGATGGAAAGACGTTGATCTTAAATGCGGACATTAAATTTTAATGGCAAAACTTTGAATAGATCAGTCTAAATAAATCTAATATCAACATTTTATGCAGTAAATATTTCATTACTGGCATCAAATACACAAAATTATGGCAGTATTTGCGAATTTGATCAATTTAGATTAAATTAGTTTTACAACACTGTGTACGTAGTGCTGTCAGCCACAAATATAAAGAAAAACTAACAGAAAATTATTTCAGGCAGTTTTACTTGAACTATTTACTGTGGCTGGATCCTCCTTCTCCCTCATGGAAAATGACGAGAAAAAAAACATATTATAACAAATAATTTTTCTTATAGGAAATTGTGTTGACCACCACATTCCTTTGTTTGAAAACAATACAGTTCTTTGTTAACTTACAGATGACTTTATATTGTGTTTGAATCCCAATTTTTAGATAATGTATTACTCCTTGTGACCAACGTTATTCCCTAATGCTAAATATTATCATTTAATAATCACTGTATTGAAAGCAATACTGTTTGCAAGAGGGATGTCTGATCTCATGACTGATCAGAGGAAACATGAACTGCATGTAAGCATAAAGCTTCTGTCCATTGGCCCAGTCAAATCTAGTCCTGATTGGTTGGCTCAATACAGTCAACCCCCTCTCCTAGATTGGCCGCCTAGCTCAATCATCTGCTAGGATTGGTGCAGTATTTCAAATACTGATTTGAATTGATGGCTGGGGTGAAGACTGGTTTTAGGACTAATTAAAGAACACACGTTTCTGCAATATTCTTGTACTTCTGGATGAATCTTCAGTACCACATAGTGGTGTGTAACAGTCCATGTAACGACTACCTTTGGGCAAGAAACATCATTCTACAGGTAAGGGCTAACACGCTAATCTGTTTTTTGCCTGTTTTGTGTTTAATCCATTGCCCTGAGTCACCTCTCTACCTGATAACCTGCAGTTTTGATCCAAAATAAGTGGTCAATGGGAATCAGCTACAGTCACCAGCAAGAGGCTCTGCAGCAGCTATACCAAACACCCAGAAGAAAGTGGTTCCATATGCCAGTGAAGGACTTCTTTTCTACAACTGGTGTGTAGTTGTCACTTACAGTGGGTGAGTGTCTGATCACTGAGTAACACCAGTAGCAATGGTCAGTAACGACAGGTTATTGATGGTAGAGGAAAACCCAAGACAAAGCAGTAAAACCACAGATAAATGGATGAGAGAATGGTGGGATGATCGAGCTAGGACATCCTGTCATACACTGCTTAGTTATTTGACTTTTATTAGCTTAACACCTAATGTTAAAATTGAGTCAGATCCGAAAGGCATTCTGATAGTTTATCCACTTGGTGACCAAAGGTTTCCACCACTTCGTGATCAGACCAAATTGCAACTTTTGAGATGTCAGTTTAAATGAGGATAACTTTATTCTCAGCCTACCCATATGAGTTTTTTTGTGAGAAAATATAGCTTTCTTTTGGGTGTAAGTTTAAGCAAATATTTTATCTTATTGTATTAGGTAACCATTACCTAAGAGAAAGTAAATACAGTTTTCAATGATTGTTCCCCTAATCACTCTTGTGTTATTAGTGCAGCCCCTGAAATTTAACCCACAGTTTAGTTAACTAGTGTGGCGAATCGCCTTATCAGTGCTATCTCACATTGAATGGCCAGTATACTTTTTATCCATTTGCGTTCCCCAGTTACTCTCATGGTCAAGGAAAGATGGGTACTTGGCATGTTCATATAAAGATTGAGCCCTTCTCATTCTGCATTCTACTATCGAGCCCAAAAAACGTGGAGTCCGGTTACGTAGTTGATGTTGTATTTTTTTTTATTACTATTATTGAAAGATTTTTCAAACAGCGGTAGAAGTTGAAATATTGTACATTTAAAAATAATCACAATATAAAAGTTAATATGTACAAAAAAGTTGTGTGTTTGTCATATATATATATATATATATATATATATATATATATTTTTTTTTTTCATTACGGATGCTTTTAAAATTAAGAAAGAGTATAGTATCAGTATTATATATTATTTACAAAATATGTATTAAAACTATTATCTAAAAAATACTAATAATGTTCATTTGAGTAATTAAATATTAAAATAAATTATGAATATAAATATTTTACATGAGACAAATAAATATTATAGACAACAAAACAGATAACCATAACATAAATGGGAAAAGGGAAATACAGGGAAGGGATATGAAAGAGGGGAAAGGTTAGCCGAGTGCCGGAGGGGCGTGTTAAAAAAGAATTCATCAGTGGTAAAATGTAATCTTATGCTAGTCTAAGTAAATAGGTGCGACAACGTTAACAGAGGAATGATATGTTTGCTTAAATATAATGAATGACTGGCCAGAAGTTTGATGTTGTAATCTAAACAATTAAGTAAGACCATGATGGATTTATCATTGACCCAGCCCTTGTCTAAAATTAATATTCCTGTTAATCAGTGTGCCAATCGTCTGTTATAATTGAAAAACTTGGCAAATACTTTATATTTCTCTTGGCAGCTGTGCAAAATCCAAAAATAAATAAACAGTATGACAATATCTTGTACATAAGTTATATATTTATGTTAATGGGTAAGCTTTTCTCTTCCTTGTATTATCACATCTCAACGTTTGCTATTACAATACTAAAATGTTAACATTTCAGAAAAATATTCTTTTGCTTATATTTGTTGATTAAACATTTCACATGTGCAGAGCTTCTTTTTTCAAACATGTGCATGGTTAAAATAACATTTTTTAATAAGTGTATGTTACACAGAGTCGAACTTCCAATATAACACCCGAGATTCATGTCTGCTACTTTCCGGTTAAAGGTACCCGGAAGACTCTGAATTATCAAAAACATAAATTCGATCACAGAAAAACAAATTTGTAATCTGCCTCATTTTATTCTAAAAGAGAACATATACAGACATACAATTGTTGTATACTTCAATATATAGCAAAAAAACAGAACTATAAAATACATATAAAAGCTACACAAACCCTGCTGCCCCTAATGCAATTGGAGCACCAGGAGCTGCTCCATACCAATCATAAGCTGCAAATATGGGTACACCCTTCTGCCACAGGTAGGTATCTAACTGGAACCCCGGGGGATGTTACATGCAGCCGTTTTCCACAAGGATTAATCAATAACCTGGTGGTAGTCCAGCCTTAAACTGTGCACAATTGCAATACGAATGGCATATTTATATAATTACAGTTGGTTCTAGAGGTTGAGCCTGACCCACAGCATTATCATTACTCTTTCAAGGTTGAAAAGGATTAATCTGGGGTGAAGAATGTGTACTGCGGGCAGATAAATGGTGTCATTTGAAAATGTGAAAGGAGGTTACACTATGGGTGTGTGAGTTAGGAGGTCGACATGTAGACGAATTTAAGTTTTACTTTGGTGTATAAGTCATTTCACGTAATGTTTAATTAATGAAATGTAATTGAATTCTTAAGGACAGAGGCAGAACCTGCGAGCTGTGGGCCCCGGTGCAGGGAAATAACATGACAATACATTATTAGTACCCAAATTACAGCAATAAATGACCCCCCACACACACTCCTACTACATCGATACCCACCCACATTACAGCAACCGGCATCACCCCCACATTACAGCAATCAGGATCATCCATCACATTACAGTATCCAGCATCACCCCCATTACAGCAACCAGCATCACCCCCACATTACAGCAACCAGCATCACCGCCCACATTACAGCAACCCGCATCACCCCCACATTACAGCAATCAGGATCATCCATCACATTACAGTATCCAGCATCACCCCCATTCCAGCAACCAGCATCACCCCCACATTACAGCAACCAGCATCAACCCCCCCCCTCACACACACATTACAGCAACCAGCATCACCCCCACATTCCAGCAACCAGCATCACCCCCCACATTACAGCAACCAGCATCACCCCCACATTACAGCAACCAGCATCACCCCCACATTACAGCAACCGGCATCAACCCCCCCCCCCCCCCCCCCACACACACACACATTACAGCAACCAGCATCACCCCCATATTACAGCAACCGACATCATCCTCACATTACAGCAACCAGCATCACCCCCACATTCCAGCAACCAGCATCACCCCCCACATTACAGCAACCGACATCATCCTCACATTACAGCAATACCCTATCATACTTATTAGCAATACTAAGCCTCAAACACACTACAACATTGCCACCACCACGCCACCCCATACTACAGCAATACCACCATCTATACAGGCGCCACTGTAGGAAACAAATGTTTTGCTTTTTTCAAATCTCCCACAAAATAGCAACAACGAACAGAGTACATACACACATATAGGTAACAGGTACCCTTTTCCCTCAATTAAATAGTAATGGCATAATTTTCATGAATCATTCCACATGGAATAAAACTCTAACAAATATATCACAAAAAAACATAACTATTGAATGATCATTTAAACCCACGTGGCCGCATTAAAAGTATTTCCATCTACAGAAAAATGTCATAGAAAAATATTTTTTTATACTACAGTAACTGGATATATGTCCTTTCTATTCATTTAAAATAACACAGTATATAAATTAAGGGGTATAGAGGAGGTGGGTGAGAGATAATTGGATGTGATCCATCAGTTTCATTAGATAGGAAACATTTAGATTATTTACCTGGAGACATCTACCCCCTTGACTCACAGGCAGGGCTGACAAGAGAAATTTTGGGACCCAGTACAGCAACTTCTTTGGGCCCCCGTCATATTCAACAATGAAAGACTTGCCTTTGGCAGAAGTTCATATTATGCCACACCGTAGTGCCCCCAGGTCATATTATGCCACATAATATTACCCTCAATTCATATTTGGCCATGCAGTAGTGCCCACAAATTATATACCATACAGTATTATGCCACAATTGTGCCCCCAAATAACATTATGCCATACAGTAGTGCCCCCAAATAACATTATGCCATACAGTAGTGCCCAGACAAAAAAACTCATTCACAAATAAAAATTGGTACAGCATATCAGATACTAGAGTGTGAGTCCCAGGAGCAGCTTAATACACCATTTACAATGGAAACAAAAATAGATATATTGACACAATCACAGATAAAATTTATGACAAGCAGTGTTTTTTCCTCTTAATTAAAAGTCTCTGTACAGATAAATATGCAAGAAAATTACAGCGCAATAATGAACAATACATAGTGTTTTAAACATCATTGGATACACAGTAGTGCCCCCAGTTCAACAAAGGATGGTTAAAAACACATTGCACATGAGAAAATATATGAACTTACCTGATTATGGCATCCTGTGTTCTGTATTCCTACTGGGCACGCTGGGCAATGAGGGATCTGCAGCTGTCAGCTCACACAGCCAGTCAGGAGCAGGGACCGAGGGCAGTGGTCAAAGTGGAAATTTAGAATTTGGGGTATGGAAAATATAAGTGAATGGAGTATGAAGGCTTGATTATTTATTTTCTTTTAACACTTGTCCCCGCTGTGCATTCCCATTCTTCATTACTACTTATGTTTTATGATGGCTGCTTGTCTGACATTCCCATTCTTAAGATGTCTCTCCTTTTACACTTCCTTTTACCTATGCCCCTGCACCATCTTCTCCTTTGTCCCTCTCACTTTACTCACTGAACCCCCTTCCCCCCTGGCTCTCACCCCTCTTCCAGCACCCCCTTCCCTCCTGGCTCTCACCCCTCTTCCAACACTCCCTACCCCCCTGGCTCTCACACCTCTTCCAGCACTACCTCTACCCTGGCTCTCTCTCACCCCTCTTCCAGCACCCACTTTCCCCCTGGCTCTCACACCGCTTCCAGCACCACCTCCCCACTGGCTCTCTCTCACCCCTCTTCCAGCACCCACTGCCCCCCTGGCTCTCTCACCCCTCTTCCAGCACCCCCTTCCCTCCTGGCTCTCACCCCTCTTCCAACACTCCCTTCCCCCCTGGTTCTCACACCTCTTCCAGCACCACCTACCCCCTGGCTCTCTCTCACCCCTCTTCCAGCACCCACTTCCCCCCTGGCTCTCTCACCCCTCTTCCAGTACCCCCTTCTCCCCTGGCTCTCATCCCTCTTCCAGCACCCCCTTCCCCCTGGCTCTCACCCATCTTCCAGCACCCCCTTCCCTCCTGGCTCTCACCCCTCTTCCAGCACCCCCTTCCCCCTGGCTCTTTCACCCCTCTTCCAGCATGGATGTGAGGAATAAAGCAGAGGGCGGAGTCAAGTGTGACACCAAGGCAGCGGGCTTGGGAGACTGAGGAAATTGTGGTGTTATTCACAATGAGGGAGATTTGAGATCAGGTGGTGACTATGGCAGGAGGGAAGATGATAAGCTCTGTTTAGGACATGTTGAGCTTTAGGCTAGGTCATTGTTGGCTAACCTGTGACACTCCAGGTGTTCTAAAACTACAAGTCCCAGCATAACCTTCCAGCAATAAGCTGCTCTATTTTGGCAAAGCATGCTGGGACTTGGAGTTTCACATCACCTGGAGTGTTACAGGTTAGCCAAAACTGGTCTAGGTACACACTGAAGAGTTTTCCGACCAACGTGTTATCTTAAATGACTGTGGGGCTGATTCATTAAGGATCTTAACTGAAGAAACTTCTTATTTAAGTCTCCAGGACAAAACCATGTTACAATGCAAGGGGTGCAAATTAGTATTCTGTTTTGCACATGAGTTAAATACTGACTGTTTTTTCATGTAGCACACAAATACTTGATAGCTTATTTGTACACTGAAATATAAAGTTGATATTTGTGTGTTACATGAAAAAACAGTCAGTATTTAACTTATGTGCAAAACAGAAAACTAATTTGCCCCCACCCCGTGTATTGTAACATGGTTTTGTCCAGGAGACTTAAATAAGAAGTTTCTTTAGTTAAGATCCTTAATGAATCAGGCCCTGTATCTTTACACATTATGCTACACCCTTTCAGTGTTAAAAGTGTACATTTTCTGAGTGCAGTTAAATAATGCTACAATTCGGTCTTACTATTGTCTAGTAGAGATGTTCACTGCCCCCTGTTTTGGCAAAACCACCACAGCGTGTTTTGGTTTTGGTTTGGAATCTGTATTTGTTTGAAAAATTGCTAAAATAGACTAAAAATCACTTAACTTGGCCCTTTTTTTGAGCTTACATTACTATTAACCTCAATAACACTAATTCCCAGTAATTTCCAGTCAATTTTGAACACACAAACACACGGCAGTTCATAGCACATGTAGGAAACATTGCTACACAGCAGTGGCAGAAAAGAAAAGTGATGTAAGATGAAATTGTCCTTGGGCCCTCCCACCCACAATATGTTAGATATTAAAAAGGACACGTACAGTTTACCAAGCACTCCAGCAACAAGAATTGCCACTTTTGTGGCTGAAGTGCTTGGTTTGTTTGGGCCCCCACAAAGCAAGCTACCAAAAGCTTAGCTGCCTTAAACCCAACAGTGCTGTCAATGAACTCTAAAGTGGCAAGATGTTGTTATCATCATGCTCACCCTCACCAGTGTGTACATCATCCTCACACAATATTAATTCATCCCTACTTCAATCTACCTATACATTGGTGTAATTACCAGTAAGGGCCTTCCTCGTGCAATTTGTAGTTCATTTTATGGCAGAGCTGTCATGAATTTTGGGCAATTCTTTTAAACCAGATGTCAAAATGTTGTGCTGACTCATCTGCATCACCACTGAGTGTCTTGGGAAAGCTAAGTTTTTTGAGGTGAGGGTGATGACAGTGTAGATTGTAGGTGCTGGGATCTAGCTGAGAGAAAGGAGCTAGCTAATGCTGTGAATTTCATCCCTGCAATCTGTGTTTAAGTATGTTCATCCATGCTGCTACTACTGCTCTGATCATTATTCTGTGAATTTCATCCCTGCAATCTGTGTTTAAGTATGTTCATCCATGCTGCTACTACTGCTCTGATCATTATTCTGTGAATTTCATCCCTGCAATCTGTGTTTAAGTATGTTCATCCATGCTGCTACTACTGCTCTGATCATTATTCTGTGAATTTCATCCCTGCAATCTGTGTTTAAGTATGTTCATCCATGCTGCTACTACTGCTCTGATCATTATTCTGTGAATTTCATCCCTGCAATCTGTGTTTAAGTATGTTCATCCATGCTGCTACTACTGCTCTGATCATTATTCTGTGAATTTCATCCCTGCAATCTGTGTTTAAGTATGTTCATCCATGCTGCTACTACTGCTCTGATCATTATTCTGTGAATTTCATCCCTGCAATCTGTGTTTAAGTATGTTCATCCATGCTGCTACTACTGCTCTGATCATTATTCTGTGAATTTCATCCCTGCAATCTGTGTTTAAGTATGTTCATCCATGCTGCTACTACTGCTCTGATCATTATTCTGTGAATTTCATCCCTGCAATCTGTGTTTAAGTATGTTATAGGAAACTGTTATCTGTTTAAACTTAGGTTGGCACAGTCTTTTATTGCTGCCTAATTTATGATAGGTATCTGGCCTCTATCCTTTCCCACAAATGTTTTCTTTTCCTTTGATTAGCTGACCAATTAGCACATCTGTAGTGTATTCCTAAATTAGACTGACTACATCTTAGCTTCATTCTATGGGGAGACGTATGTGGGGTTAGACGTGTGTGATTTCTGCACTAAGTGGGATTTTCTCACAAAGTGGACGAAAATGCACAGTTAGACAACCATTGGACTACATTTGACTTGCTTTTACTCCCAGCAATAAGCAACATCTGCCACAGCCTATTTCAGCACTACTTGTCTATTTATATGGAATACTGCTAAGAGGTAATTCTTAAAATACCCTTGCTTTTTGCTTTTACCCCCTTTTTTCACAATGTTTCACAAATTGCTTTTCTTAGTCTCATTTCATGGCATGATCTTTAGGACTGTGTCATCTTTCACCCCTCCACCAACACACAAATTTGTTCATATTGCACCTGCATTACTCCACTCACCTCTATTTAACACCCATGAACTGTTGTCCTATTTATTATCTCTAACAAGTACAGCCTCCACCTGTCGCCAGAAAATAAAAGGCCACACATCTTACAATCCCCTTGCCTATCTTTCGCTCACTCTGCTTCTATTAGCTGGTGATATATCACCTAATCCAGGTCCCCCACACTCCTCACACACACATACATCAGAACACTACCGTTCTATAGCAAACCTCAAACACATCACCTGTCTTCCCTCTCTTCCCAAGTCCTTTAAATGTGCCCTTTGGAATGCACGCTCTGTTTGTAACAAACTTACCTCCGTTCATGATCTCTTCCTCTCAAAAAACCTCAACCTTCTGGCAATAACAGAAACATGGCTTATGCAATCAGACACTGCCTCACCTGCAGCACTTTCACATGGTGGCCTCCATCTCACCCACACCTCCAGACCTGAAAGCAGACAAGGAGGTGGGGTTGGACTACTTCTCTCCCCACAGTGCACATACACAGTTCTACCAAATGTCCCATCACTCACGTTCACATCTTTTGAAGTACATGCTATTCACATTTTTAATCCATTCTTCCTACGTGTTGCGGTGATCTATCGTCCCCCTGGAGCACACCAACAATTTATTGAGGATTTCTCTGCATGGCTCCCTCACTTCTTATCTTCAGACATCCCCACCATCATCATGGGTGACTTCAACATCCCCATTGATAACCCACCTTCCAAAGCTGCTTCCAAACTACTCTCTCTAACATCCTCACTTGACCTCTCCCAGTGGATTGAATCATCTACTCATAAGGATGGCCACTGCCTTGATCTTGTTTTCTCTAGACTATGCTCAGTTTCTAATTTTATTAATACACCCTTCCCCCTCTCGGATCATCACCTTATCAGCTACACTCTCACCCCCACTGCTCTAACCTCTCTACTGTCTGACTCAACCAAGCCTCCTCATACTCGTAGAAATCTTAATTCTATTAATCTTCAACAATTTTCCACCTCTCTCCAACACCTTCTCTCCCCTATCTCTACATTCTCATCCCCTGAGATGGCAGTACCTCATTTTCACCTAACCTTAGCAACGGCCCTTGATCAAGTGGCTCCAGCGACACTTCATACTACACGTCGACTTCGATGTCAACCGTGGCACACCAAAGCAACACGAAATCTTCAAAAACTGTCCCGTAAAGCAGAACGTCACTGGCGTAAATCTCGAAGCTCTAATGACTTCTTCACATATACTTCTGTCTACCACTCCTATCGAAATGCTCTGGACACTGCAAAACAAACATACTTTCAATCTCTTATCTATGCTCAGGCTTCTAACCCCAAACGCCTTTTCAATACATTTAATCATCTTCTCAATCCTCCCACCCCGAACCCTCCATCTACTATCAGTGCTCAGGATCTTGCTTCCTACTTCAAGGACAAGATTGACAAGATCAGACTAGAAATGGTATCCTCTTCCTCAACAAGCCATCAGCTCATTTCCTTCCCACTACCCTCTGACACCCTTTCTTCATTTGACCCCACAAATGAAGAGGAAATTTCTACGCTCTTCTTATCTTCCTACTCTACCTCCTGTCCTCTTGATCCTATTCCCTCGCAAATTGGTAGATCCCTGTCTTCTGTGCTCATTTCACCTCTAACTCAAATCTGTAATCTCTCACTCTCTACTGGCATCTTTCCATCACTATACAAGCATGCAGTGATTACTCCTATTCTAAAAAAACAAAACTCCGACCCAAACTCTCTCTCAAATTACCGTCCCATCTCTCAGCTCCCTTGCCCCTCCAAGCTTCTAGAGAGACTTGCCTACACTCGCCTCACACGCTTTCTTTCCGCAAACAACCTGTTGGATCCTCTTCAGTCTGGCTTTCGTTCTCAACACTCCACAGAGACTGCGCTGACCAAGGTTGTTAATGATCTGATCACTGCTAAGACTGAACGCCATTACTCTCTCCTAATTCTCCTTGATCTCTCGGCTGCATTTGACACCGTTGACCACTCTCTTCTCATACAAACACTGCAATCCCTAGGTCTTCAAGACACAGTTCTATCCTGGTTCTCATCTTACCTCTCTAATCGCTCTTTCACTGTTAATTTCTCTGGAGCCACCTCTGCTCCGCTTCCCCTATCAGTTGGAGTACCACAAGGCTCGGTGCTAGGTCCTCTGCTGTTCTCTATCTATACCGCTTCTCTTGGAAATCTAATAAGTTCCTTTGGCTTTCAGTATCATCTCTATGCGGATGATACCCAAATCTATCTATCCTCTCCTGATATCTCGACATCTGTGTTGTCCCGTGTAACTGACTGTCTTTCTGCCATTTCATCTTGGATGGCCTCTCGTCAACTCAAACTTAATCTTTCTAAAACAGAGTTAATAATATTCCCACCCGCCAACAAGAGCATACCTGACATTTCTATCTCTGTTGATAACATGACCATAAATCCCACCCCACAAGCTCGCTGCCTAGGTGTAATCCTTGATTCACGCCTATCCTTTGTTCCCCACATTGACTCTATATCTAAATCATGTTACATACATCTAAAGAACATTTCCAGAATCCGCACATATCTCACACAAGACACTGCTAAAACCTTAATTCATGCACTAATCATCTCCCGCATTGACTATTGCAATTCCCTCCTTACTGGTCTTCCCAAAAACAGACTCAAACCCCTAAAATCTATTTTACATGCTTCGGCAAGACTGATTTTCCTTGCAAATAGCTATTCCTCTGTTGAATCACTCTGTATGTCTCTACACTGGCTGCCTGTCTTCTACCGAATCCAATATAAAATACTTTTACTAACCTACAAGGCCATCAACAAAGCTGCACCAACATACATCTCCTCTCTTGTCTCAAAATATCTCCCAACTCGGCAACTCCGTTCTGCAAAAGATCTGCGTCTCTCATCCACCCTCATTACATCCTCCCATTCCCGGTTACAGGACTTTTTTCGGGCTGCACCCACTCTATGGAACTCTCTCCCTCGCACAATAAGACTCTCCTCTGTTCTACAAACTTTCAAGCGTTCTCTGAAAACCTACCTATTCAGACAAGCTTATAATATTCCTCAACCACCATCTTAACCTCACTACCTTTAGCCTGTTACACAATTTCACACAAGACAACTACCCCCGGAATAACATTGTTGTGTGACAGGATCATTTAGCTTATGAGTCACCCTACCTTTGCAGTCTGGCTGGGCCAAGATGCAAAATGTATACTTAACCTCATGTGTCAATCTCCCATTGTCCCATAGAATGTAAGCTTGCGAGCAGGGCCTTCTCACCTCTTTGTCTGTTTTACCCAGTTTGTTTATTAGTTTATTACGTTTGTCCCCAATTGTAAAGCGCTACGGAATATGTTGGCGCTATATAAATAAATGATGATGATGATGATGATGATGCTGATATGCTTGTTAATATTTTGGGTAGAATGGCATGTTGGCAATTTTATGTTTTTCTACAGTAAACTTTCTCTTTATTATAGATTTGTGTTTTCTTTCTCATGTCAGTCCGTATGGCTTTGGGAATTTGGTATGGCTTCTGCTTCACAACAACTCACGGCAGAGTAACAATGTCCAGGAATGGGACAGAAGACATCCCTGTTCTGACATATCATTTCTAGTCTTCTGTTTTAGCCTAACAGATAAAGCTGACTCTATGGGAACTGCACACTTTTCAGTGATCACTAACCGAGGAGAGGGTTCCTTATCATATTTGTTCCTCCCTACTCCTCCCCAATTGAAGGACCATGTAATTGAGAGGGCTGAAAGCCTCCTGGACTTCATACGGACATTGTCAGTGGGTAAAAAGTTTGTTTTCCTGGGTTGGAACCGGGACTTTGTCCCCAATATTGAATGATCAATCTACAGCTGTTTTATCAAAACTTCTCTTTTGCCATTCCTGAGTCTCTTTTATATGTTGTTGTATAATGAGCCCTATCTTTCCCAACCTCTCATACATTTGGACCACAAATTTAACAAAATATGGCTCTCTGGGGCCTTGCTGCCTCCACTCTTCTTTCAACATATCCAAGATACCCCTTGGCTGTCTCCTGAACAATTGCTCAAAGGACTAAACCCTGTTGTGGCTTGAGGTTCCACACAGATGGCAAACAACAAATATGGAATACCAGTGTCAGAATCTTTTTTTCTCCTTCATCACAACTTTCCTCATCATATGTGATTAAAGCACTCCACCAAGCCGTCTGTTTGTGGATGGTACACAGAGGTGTGAAGAGCCGTCACCCTAATTACTGACACATGTCCTTCATCAACTTGGACACAAATGGGGTTCCTTGGTCAGCAAGAATTTCCTTCAACAATTAGATATCGCGCTAGCCTATAAGACTCTCCTCTGGTCTACAAACTTTCAAGCGTTCTCTGAAAACCTACCTATTCAGACAAGCTTATAATATTCCTCAACCACCCTCTTAACCTCACTACCTTTAGCCTGTTACCGCCTGT
The DNA here is from genome assembly GCF_038048845.1 of Mixophyes fleayi. Lineage (NCBI taxonomy): Eukaryota > Metazoa > Chordata > Amphibia > Anura > Limnodynastidae > Mixophyes > Mixophyes fleayi. The sequence continues at coordinate 59,594,552 of NC_134405.1, read as the reverse complement.
TACACAATTTCACACAAGACAACTACCCCCTGACCAACATTGTTGTGTGACAGGATCATTTAGCTTATGATTCACTTTTACCTTTGCAGTCTGGCTGGGCCAAGATGCAAAATGTATACTTAACCTCATGTGTCAATCTCCCATTGTCCCATAGAATGTAAGCTTGCGAGCAGGGCCTTCTCACCTCTTTGTCTGTTCTACCCAGTTTGTTTATTAGTTTATTATGTTTGTCCCCAATTGTAAAGCGCTATGGAATATGTTGGCGCTATATAAATAAATGATGATGATGATAAGCCCAAACTGCAGGAAGCCAATTTCCCCTTTTCGCAACTCTAAAAAGATACCAGATATGTTTCTATGTCATCAGCTGGTGACATATCCTGCAGAGCCGGACCAGATGGTACATTTCTGTCAGGCCTTACTTTCCATAAGAGCCTGGTGTTTTCCTCCTGTGCCTTTGCAACAAGTAGCATCTGAGTGTAGCTCTTGCTGTGCAGCGGCCACATTCACGAGGGCTCCCAAAACTTCCTCCAAGTTCATGTTTATGCAGGTTGGGAAGCGAAAACTTACCCCCTAAGCATCCTATTTAAAACACCACTTGTGGCACGAGCACCCTTCTGATGATGAACAAATGTGCAATTTTTTGCTTGTTCTTTATTTTTATTGTCAGGATGGTAAAGTAGCTAATAACATAAAGATCCAAACTTTATTGTGCCTCTAACGCTAAGTTAACAGCGACCAACTCATTGGCCAATTTTTTCAGCATTGGTCACACTACATAATGAACAACTCCTCCCACATCCTCAGCCTGATGGACGGGTGTTTCCCCAGGGAAATAATGGGCTTGAGTTACAATGGATTAATAACACGTGACACTCAGTTGCCAAACAAGTATATTGTAAAGGGAAGTTTCCCTTTACAATGCAGCGCCGCTTTAAATTTAATCGCCGAAGACGCTGAACACGCCGGAGTTAAAGAATCCGGACATTAATACATTTACCCCCAGGTGTTGTAAAACTACAAGTCCCAGCATAACCTTCCAGCAATAAGCTGCTTTATATTGGCAAAGCATGCTGGGACTTGGAGTTTCACATCACCTGGAGTGTCACAGGTTAGCCAAAACTGGTCTAGGTACACACTGAAGAGTTTTCCAACCAACATGTTATCTTAAATGACTGTGGGCCTGATTCATTAAGGATCTTAACTGAAGAAACTTCTTATTTAAGTCTCCTGGACAAAACCATGTTACAATACAAGGGGTGCAAATTAGTATTCTGTTTTGCACATGAGTTAAATACTGACTGTTTTTTCATGTAGCACACAAATACTTGATAGCTTATTTGTACACTGAAATATAAAGTTGATATTTGTGTGTTACATGAAAAAACAGTGAGTATTTAACTTATGTGCAAAACAGAAAACTAATTTGCACCCCTTGTATTGTAACATGGTTTTGTCCAGGAGACTTAAATAAGAAGTTTCTTCAGTTAAGATCCTTAATGAATCAGGCCCTGTATCTTTACACATTATGCTACACCCTTTCAGTGTTAAAAGTGTACATTTTCTGAGTGCAGTTAAATAATGCTACAATTCGGTCTTACTATTGTCTAGTAGAGATGTTCACTGCCCCCTGTGTTTTGGTTTTGGCAAAACCACCACAGCGTGTTCTGGTTTTGGTTTGGAATCTGTATTTGTTTGAAAAATTGCTAAAATAGACTAAAAATCACATAACTTGGCCCTTTTTTTTGAGCTTACATTACTATTAACCTCAATAACACTAATTCCCAGTCATTTCCAGTCAATTTTGAACACCTGACAGGTCCCAATACTATTTTAATCAACTTTTGGACAAAGACTGCAGCGAACTGGTGGAAAACTAAGCGACAGAGCAATGGCACAAACACACGGAAGTTCATAGCACATGTAGGAAACATTGCCACACAGCAGTGGCAGAAAAGAAAAGTGATGTAAGATGAAATTGTCCTTGGGCCCCCCCACCCACCTTTATGTTAGATATTAAAAAGGACACGTACAGTTTACCAAGCACTCCAGCAACAAGAATTGCCACTTTTGTGGCTGAAGTGCTTGGTTTGTTTGGGCCCCCACAAAGCAAGCTACCAAAAGCTTAGCTGCCTTAAACCCAACAGTGCTGTCAATGAACTCTAAAGTGGCAAGATGTTGTTATCATCATGCTCACCCTCACCAGTGTGTACATCATCCTCACACAATATTAATTCATCCCCACTTCAATCTACCTATACATTGGTGTAATTACCAGTAATGGGCTTCCTCGTGCAATTTGTAGTTCATTTTATGGCAGAGCTGTAACGATTTTTGGGCAATTCTTTTAAACCAGATGTCAAAATGTTCTGCTGACTCATCTGCATCACCACTGAGTGTCTTGGGAAAGCTAAGTTTTTTGAGGTGAGGGTGATGACAGTGTAGATTGTAGGTGCTGGGATCTAGCTAAGAGAAAGGAGCTAGCTAATGCTGATATGCTTGTTAATATTTTGGGTAGAATGGCATGTTGGCAATTTAATGTTTTTCTACAGTAAACTTTCTCTTTATTATAGATTTGTGTTTTCTTTACCAATGTAAAGGCTTGTTTTTGGGATTTCAGTTTCCCTGACTTAAACCCACTAAGCTCTTGAGCACAGCCTTTAGTAGATGACGTAGAAGGACTAGTATCATCATGAATGGTGCCAGCAGCTGGATGCCATAACATTGGCGCTGAGATATGGCATTGGAGACTGACAAGAACACTGCTATCCCTTCTGTTTCTGTGTGAGCAATGGCACTGAGATTGGACAGTGACAAGAACACTACTATCCATTTTGTTTCTGTGTGAGCAATGGCACTGTAGAATAGAGAGTGACAAGAACACTGCCACCCCTCCTGTTTCTGAATGAACAATGGCAGACAGCTATGTCACTGGAGACTGATAAGAACACTGCCACCCCTCCTGTTTTCTGTGTGAGCAATGGCACTCAGCAATGTGACTGGAGAGTGACAAGGACACTGCCACCCCTCCTGTTTCTTTCTGTATGAGCAGTGGCACACAGCTATGTCACTGGAGACTGATAAGAACACTGCCACCCCTCCTGTTTTCTGTGTGAGCAATGGCACTCAGCAATGTGACTGGAGAGTAAAAAGGACGCTGCCACCCCTCCTGTTTCTTTCTGTATGAGCAATGGCACAAAGCTATGTCACCAGAGACTGATAAGAACACTGCCATCCCTCCTATTTTCTGTGTGAGCAATGGCACTCAGCAATGTGACTGGAGAGTAACAAGGACGCTGCCATCCCTCCTGTTTCTCTACGAGCAATGGCACACAGCTATGTGACTGGAGAGTGACAAAGACACTGCCACCTCTCCTGTTTCTGTATGAGCAATGACGCTGACCAATTGCACTGGACACTGCCAAGAACGATCCCACCTCTTCTGTGTCTGTCTGTGAAATGGCGTCGGATCTCCGTGGAGGACGGTACTTATGGAATCCAAAACTTGCGAGATATGTCAACATGCCGATGATGTTTTGCTTCGAATTCAGTTCAGAGGATGCGATTAAGTATCGAGCCGAGCCGGCTCGGTTCTCGGATTTCCTAAGTTTGGGAGGGCTCGGTTTTCAAAAAACAAGCACAAGTATCTATATTCTATAGTTAAACAAAGCATATATTACAAGAGCAATGATCTGAAACCCAAAGTTGAAATTTTCATATATGTATCACTGGGTTAAAACACAGTACATTGTTCATGGTTAAGCTGACAATCCACTGCAGCTCGGTTGGAAAGTAAAGTATTACATGCCCACTTCAATCCAGCCAGCAGAAGTCCCTACCACATCTTAAGAACAGTGTCCTGTTGGGATGTGATACGGGTCAAAAAGACCTGTTGTCATCTGAGTACTGTGAAATCACTGACCCGCCCCGTGTATAAATCCACCAATCCATACAGTGAATTTTTGCACAGAAACTCTGCAAAGCTGTCACTCAGACAGATTATAGAAATAACTACCTCCTAATATGGCAACCTGCTGTAGAGTAGGGATGTGCACCGGCGACTTTTGAGGTCTCGTGTTTTGTGTTTTGGATCCGGATTTTCGTTATTTTTGGGGTTCGGATTTGTCTCGCAAAACACTTGACGAAAGGTCTCGGTTCGGATTTAAGGTTTTGGATTCGGATTTTTTTGGAAAAAAACATAAAAAGTTTAAAAATCAAGTTTTTGGGCTTATTTTCACTCCTAGGCTATTATTAACCTCAATAACATTCAATAACAAGCATTTCCACTAATTTACAGTGTATTCTGAACACCTCACAATATAGTTATTAGTCCAAAACATTGCAACAAGGTATCTTTCTGGACTGCGTAGAGGAGTGGGTCACCACAATATATATTAAAAACCCTGAACTTTTATGATTCGCACCAATAAATGTACCTGGACTGCGTAGAGGAGTGGGTCACCACAAGATATATTAAAAACCCTGAACTTTTATGATTCGCACCAATAAATGTACCTGGACTGCGTAGAGGAGTGGGTCACCACAATATCTATTAAAAACCCTGAACTTTTATAAATCGCACCAATAAATGTACCTGGACTGCGTATAGGAGTGGGTCACCACAAGATATATTAAAAACCCTGAACTTTTATGATTCGCACCAATAAATGTACCTGGACTGCGTAGAGGAGTGGGTCACCACAAGATATATTAAAAACCCTGAACTTTTATGAATCGCACCAATAAATGTACCTGGACTGCGTAGAGGAGTGGGTCACCACAATATATCTTAAAAACCCTGAACTTTTATGAATCGCACCAATAAATGTACCTGGACTGCGTAGAGGAGTGGGTCACCACAATATATTAAAAACCCTGAACTTTTATGAATCGCACCAATAAATGTACCTGGACTGCGTAGAGGAGTGGGTCACCACAATATATATTAAAAACCCTGAACTTTTATGATTCGCACCAATAAATGTACCTGGACTGCGTAGAGGAGTGGGTCACCACAAGATATATTAAAAACCCTGAACTTTTATGATTCGCACCAATAAATGTACCTGGACTGCGTAGAGGAGTGGGTCACCACAATATCTATTAAAAACCCTGAACTTTTATGAATCGCACCAATAAATGTACCTGGACTGCGTAGAGGAGTGGGTCACCACAAGATATATTAAAAACCCTGAACTTTTATGATTCGCACCAATAAATGTACCTGGACTGCGTAGAGGAGTGGGTCACCACAATATCTATTAAAAACCCTGAACTTTTATGAATCGCACCAATAAATGTACCTGGACTGCGTATAGGAGTGGGTCACCACAAGATATATTAAAAACCCTGAACTTTTATGATTCGCACCAATAAATGTACCTGGACTGCGTAGAGGAGTGGGTCACCACAATATCTATTAAAAACCCTGAACTTTTATGAATCGCACCAATAAATGTACCTGGACTGCGTATAGGAGTGGGTCACCACAAGATATATTAAAAACCCTGAACTTTTATGATTCGCACCAATAAATGTACCTGGACTGCGTAGAGGAGTGGGTCACCACAAGATATATTAAAAACCCTGAACTTTTATGAATCGCACCAATAAATGTACCTGGACTGCATAGAGGAGTGGGTCACCACAAGATATATTAAAAACCCTGAACTTTTATGAATCGCACCAATAAATGTACCTGGACTGCGTAGAGGAGTGGGTCACCACAATATATCTTAAAAACCCTGAACTTTTATGAATCGCACCAATAAATGTACCTGGACTGCGTAGAGGAGTGGGTCACCACAATATATTAAAAACCCTGAACTTTTATGAATCGCACCAATAAATGTACCTGGACTGCGTAGAGGAGTGGGTCACCACAAGATATATTAAAAACCCTGAACTTTTATGATTCGCACCAATAAATGTACCTGGACTGCGTAGAGGAGTGGGTCACCACAATATCTATTAAAAACCCTGAACTTTTATGAATCGCACCAATAAATGTACCTGGACTGCGTATAGGAGTGGGTCACCACAAGATATATTAAAAACCCTGAACTTTTATGATTCGCACCAATAAATGTACCTGGACTGCGTAGAGGAGTGGGTCACCACAAGATATATTAAAAACCCTGAACTTTTATGATTCGCACCAATAAATGTACCTGGACTGCGTATAGGAGTGGGTCACCACAAGATATATTAAAAACCCTGAACTTTTATGATTCGCACCAATAAATGTACCTGGACTGCGTAGAGGAGTGGGTCACCACAATATCTATTAAAAACCCTGAACTTTTATGAATCGCACCAATAAATGTACCTGGACTGCGTAGAGGAGTGGGTCACCACAATATCTATTAAAAACCCTGAACTTTTATGAATCGCACCAATAAATGTACCTGGACTGCGTAGAGGAGTGGGTCACCACAAGATATATTAAAAACCCTGAACTTTTATGATTCGCACCAATAAATGTACCTGGACTGCCTAGAGGAGTGGGCACTGGGCACCACAATAAAATATATAAAAAACCTTCAACAGGTCTGCATTACACTACACATACGGCTGCTCCTCCATCCTCTCCATCATATACATGTTGGAGTTTTAGCGTGTGACAACCTCTTGTTTTTGATAATGTCAGTGCATTTTGAATATTTTTCAATTTGCCCCACACCACTGAATGAACTTTATCTATGATACGCATCTATCTATCTTGACTGCGTAGTGTGGTGGCCCCGGTACACAATTTGGTACCGAGGCCACAATATAATTAAAAAATTGGGCATCAACAGTCAACGTTGTTTAATATCTGATACACCTCTATCTGGACTGCATAGTGGAGTGGCCCCGGTACCCAATTTGGTACCGGGGCCACAATACCTCCTCCAAACATGGTACAGACAATTCGTCATTGAGATCCCATCAAGTATGTTAAAAACAGACAGGGTCGAAGTGTTATTCGTTGACTTTGTAAACCCAAAAAACTGTCCCTGTTGCACATAGTCGTGCAATGAAGACTGACTTTTTCATTTAAAGGCACGATCTTTCAAGTGTAGTGTTTGTAAGTCTAAGTCATATTATACTTTTGGTAAAATTGGTTTATTTTGTTCCTCTTTATGGTAATTAGTCATAGAATTAAAGTATGAAATAGAATTAAAGTATGAAATAGAATTAAAGTATGAAATAGAATTAAAGTATGAAATAGAGTGGTATAGAGTTGTAGTGTGGTATAGATAGAGTGGTCCACACAATATAATAATAAAACCCTCAACTGGTCTGAATTCCACCAAACAAGTATCTGGACTGTTTAGTGTGGTGGCCCCGGTACACAATTTGGTACCGAGGCCACAATATAATTAAAAAACCCTCCACGTGTCAGAATTCCACCAAACAAGTATCTGGACTGCATAGTGGGGTGGCCCCGGTACCCAATTTGATACCGGGGCCACAATATAATTAAAAAATTGGGCATCAACTGTCACCGTTGTTTAATATCTGATACACCTAAATATGGACTGCACAGTGGAGTGGCCCCGGTAGTAAATTTGGTGCCGGGGCCACAATACCTCCTCCAACTTCCAAGTGTAGTGTTTATAAAGACAGACAGTGTCGAAGTGTTATTAGTTGACTTTCTTAACCCTAAAATTGTCCCTGTTGCAAATATTCGTGCAATGGACAGTTACTTTTTTATTGAAAGACTCAAGCTTTCAAGTGTAGTGTTTATAAAATATAAACAACAATACAGTAGTTTTAGAGCACGTCAATACCTCTTGTTTTAAATTATGACACGGCATTTTACTTTTGGTTTAATTTCTTGTATTTTTTTAAATTTGGTTTTACTTTTTGAACATGGCAAACGACTGTTGATTGGTCATATAATGCAAAAAAAAAAGGTCCAAGATGGAATTGTCCTTGGGCCCTCACACCCACCCTTATGTTGTTTAAATAGGACATGCACACTTTAACAAACCAATCATTTCAGCGACAGGGCCTACCAAACAACTTTGGCTGAAATGATTGGTTTGTTTGGGCCCCCACACCAAAAAAGCTATTCATCTCTCCCTGTACAGACTAAACAGGCTCTACTGAGGCAAGATGTCGTCCTCATCCTCAACCTCTGATTCCTCTCCCCCTACAGTGTGTACTTCCTCCTCATCACACATTATCAATTCGTCCCCGCTGGACTCCACAACCACAGATCCCTCTGTAGTATCTGGAGGGCAGTGCTGTACTTCATTGAGGAATTGATTATTCATTTTTATAAACATCATTTTTTCAACGTTGTGAGGAAGCAACCTCCTTCGCCGCTCACTGACCAGGTTCCCCGCTGCACTAAAAACTCTTTCCGAGTACACACTGGAGGGGGGACAACTCAGGTAAAATAGAGCCAGTTTGTACAGGGGCTTCCAAACTGCCTTTTTTTCCTGCCAGTAACAATATGGACTGTCTGACATGTCTACTTGGATGGTGTCAGCAAAGTAATCATCCACAATTTTTTCTATTGTGACAGCATCCAATGCAGCGAGAGTAGACATGTCTGCAATGGTTGGCAGGTCCTTCAGTCCGGACCAGATGTTATCAGCATCCCCGCCAGTGCCTCTTTTGGGAAAACTGAGCTTTTTCCTCGCAGCCATAGATGTGGAAGAAAATGAGGGTGGAGCTGTTGGCATGTCACGGTCCTCTTCAGAGGACAATCTCCTGACCAGCAGGTCTTTGCACCGCTGTAGACTTGTGTCCGCCGGAAACAGAGACACAACATACGCTTTAAACCGAGGATCGAGCACGGTGGCCAGAATGTATTCCTCTGACTTTAAAAGAGTGACCACCCTCGGATCCTGGCAAAGCGTACGAAGGGCTACATCCACAAGAGCTACATGCTTGGTGTAATCGCAATGGCTTACCAGCTCCTCCCTCACTTTCTCCAGCTGCTTCTGCAACAGCCTGATCAGGGGAATGACCTGACTCAAGCTGGCAGTGTCGGAACTGACTTCTCGTGTGGCAAGTTCAAATGGCTGCAGAACCTTGCACAACACGGAAATCAGTCTCCACTGCGCTTGACTGAGGCGCATCCCCACTCCTTTGCCTATGTCGTAGGTGGCTGTGTAGGCCTGAATGGCCTTTTGCTGCTCCTCCATCCTCTGCAGCATATAGAGGGTGGAGTTCCAGCGCATCACAACCTCTTGTTTGAGGTGATGGCAGGGCAGGTTCATGCTTTTTTGATGTGCCTCTAGTCTGCGGTAGGCACTGGCTGAATGCCGAAAGTGTCCAGCAATTTTGCGCGCCACCGCAAGCATCTCCTGCACACCCCTGTCACTCTTGAGGTAATGCTGCACCACCAAATTAATGGTGTGGGCAAAACATGGGACGTGCTGGAAATTGCCCATATTTAATGCCCGCACAATGTTACTGGCATTGTCTGACACCACAAATCCCCATGAGAGTCTAAGTGGGGTAAGCCACTGGGAGATAATTTCCCTCATTTTCTCTAATATGTTGTCAGCGTTGTGCCTCTTATTAAAGCCTGTAATACACAATGTTGCCTGCCTTTGCATGAGCAGCCATTTTGTAGATGCTGCTACTGATGCAGCTGTTGCTGTTGCTGCGGAAGGGGATGCATCTACCCAGTGGGCTGTCACAGTCATATAGTCCTTCGTTTGCCCAGAACCACTTGTTCACATGTCCGTGGTTAAGTGGACAGTGGGTACAACCGCATTTTTAAGAGCACTGAGGACACTTGATCGTACTTCTCTGTACATTTTTGGTATCGCCTGCCTAGTGAAGTGGAATCTCGAGGGGATTTGGTACCGGGGACACAATACCTCCATCAACCCTCTAAATCCCACTCCACTGATGGCGGACACCGGGCGCACGTCTAACACCAACATTGCAGTTACAGCCGCAGTTATACGCTTTGCAATAGGGTGACTACTATCGTATTTTGTGGTCATGGCAAACGACTGTTGGACGGTCAATTGTTTTGTGAAAGACTTAGCGGTCTTACGACTTCCCCTCTGGGAAGATGACCGACTAACAGCAGCAACAGCAGCAGTGGCAGTAGTAGGCGTACCGCTGCAGGATTCCTCGGATGAATCCCGTATTGAGGAGGACTCAGTCTGGCTGCTGACTTGGGCTGCAGGACTGAATCTGATGGAGATTGTGGAGGAAGTTGACGAGGAGGGTGTTGCTGGTGTGTATCCAACTGGACCACGGGATTTAGGTGTCCCTGTACCGATGAGGGTCCTAGCCCCAGTTCCTGAACTAACCACTGAACTATGAAGGTTATTCAGGTGACGTATAAGGGAGGATGTTCCTAGGTGGGCAAGATCCTTACCCCTGCTTATTTGAGCTTTACATAAAGTACATATGGCCATACATTGGTTGTCTGGATTTGGATAAAAATAACTCCAGACCGAAGAGGTGCATTTTTTGGTCTTCTGACCAGGCATGACGATGGGCTTTTTCATCCCATGGACATCAGCTGTTTCCCCCCCTGGTGCCTCATTTACAATAACCACATCACCATCCTCATCATCAAGTTCCTCCACAGCGCCAGCTACATCATCAATAGCCTCCTCCCGAGCCACCTCTTCCCGTACAGTGATGGGAAGGTCAGGCTTGACAACCACCAACATCCTTGGACTCGCCTTGTGGATTTGTGATAATTTCTCTTTAGAAGGCAGAGTTGTTTGCTGTTTTGTTGCTGACAGCATAACTCTCTTCAATTTTTTGTAGGGGGGGGGGGGGAGGAGGAGGGCTAAGATCCGTGGGTGAAGCTGAACCACTAGTCATGAACACGGGCCAGGGCCTAAGCCGTTCCTTGCCACTCCGTGTCGTAAATGGCATATTGGCAACTTTACGTTTCTCCTCAGATGATTTTAAGTTTCTCTTTTTGCTACTTTTTCTTAACTTGGGCTTTTTGGATTTTACATGCCCGGTACTACGAGATTGGGCATCGGGCTTGGAAGACGACGTTGATGGCATTTCATCGTCTATGTCATGACTAGTGGCAGCAGCTTCAGCATTAGGAGGAAGTGGGTCTTGATCTTTCCCTACTTTATCCTCCAAATTTTTGGTCTCCATTATATGTAGCACAAGATACTGCAGAATGTGTGAACTTGGTAATATTGCAGTACCAATGGACTTATACTGCTGGATTGGTTTTGCAAATTTGGTTATAATTATTATATTTATTTTTTTTTAAAATTTTTTATTTTTTTTTACTTTTTTTTTATTTTTAAAAAACTTGGGAATAGTGGGGAAATAACTATGCCCTTAGAAGCACAGAGCACAGGACACAGCACCACTGGACTGAACAGGACACGGCACAGGACCCAGCAGCACTACGGAACTCAGCAGGACAGAGCACAGGACACAGCACCACTGGACTGATACTGCAGAATGTGTAAACTTTGTAATATTGCAGTACCACTGGACTTTTACTGCTGAATGTGTGAACTTGGTAATATTGCAGTACCAATGGGCTTATACTGCAGGATTGGTTGTGCAAATTTTGTGGTAATTAAAAAAAATTAAAGTAGTTTTTGGTATTTTTTAAAAAAACTTTTTTTTATTTTTTTAAACACAGGGGAATATTGGGGAAATAACTATGCCCTTAGAAGCACAGAGCACAGGACACAGCACCACTGGACTGAACAGGACACAGCACAGGACCCAGCAGCACCACTGACCTCAGAAGGACAGAGCACAGCACACAGCACCACTGGACTGATACTGCAGAACACAGCACAGCACAGCACAGCACAGCACAGAACTAAACAGCACAGAACTAAACAGCACAGAGGACCACCTAACACACCCTTCCTCTACCCTGATCAATGCCCGAGTGAAGATGGCGGCGACTAGCGGGGAATTTATAGGATCCGAGTATCGCGAGATCCGACAACGGGATTATGAGTCAGAGCCTCAGTTTCACATTTGAATTTGGCGCCAATACCCGGATCTGTCTCGGATCCGACTCGGATCCGCAACGTTCGGGTGGGCTCGGATTTCATAAATCCGAGTGCGCTCATCCCTACTGTAGAGGAGTGAAATAGAGTATGGGTCACACATGTAGTTAAGGATAAGAACACCAGTTATTTTATGTATATTATTCAGCCCAGTAAAGCACAGCCTTTGATGTATATGAATTTCAAATAGTGGCGTTACTTGCTCATGACGAGTTACACACCCAGTAATTAAACATAAGGTGCCCATCCCTAGAAACTACATTCAGATCTTTTATATGCATTGAAGTACAGTGCTATTACATTTCTCAAGGGCATCCACTACATTCGTAAAAATACTCAGTGCTTGTTCAACATGTCAGCCTCCATGATCATCAGCAGAGGGCAGCCCTGGATCTTCTTTTGTGTAGCTTGCTTGACAAGTAAAATTTTGACAACATATTTTCCCCCGATTAGATTGCTAATATGATTTTCAAGATTCCCATTATTTTTACAGTACAAACTGTTAGTCATTACTGTGCACAATGAAACTGGGAACCATTACTGTTCCTGTGCACAGTGAAACTGTGAGTAATTTAAGCTGCTGTGCTCTGTGAAACTTGGATGCATTACAGTGCACAGTGAAACTAGGAGCCATTACTATTACTGTAAACTGTTCCTATATAGTTTTTGTCTACAAATTTTAGAGGATTTATTGGCATACTGTTAACTACTGTAAGTCAGTGATGTCCAAGTTTCTATTACTGATGTGCGGCACATTGACCTACTTCATACCTTCCAAGTTTTGTAGAAGGGACATGGCCGTACATCACAAGCCAGAACAGCAGTAAATGGGACATATCTCCCACCTGTGGGCGGCACAGCAGAATGGTCCTCTCAGATCGGGACTGTCATGTCTACATTGGGACAGTTGGGAGGTATGCCTACTTTACTTTCATCCATGCATGACTGTATATTAGAGATGCTCGGGCTCGGTTTTCTGAAAACCAAACCCACCAGAACTTAGGGGATCCGAGTAGGCTCGCAGGCCGGCTCGGTATCTCCGTGTGTCCTCGGATCTGAGTCGAGGCAAAATGTCATTGTTGCGTTGTCGGATCTCACGGGTTTTGATTTCCATAAGTACCTCCCTCCCCAGGAGATCCAGCACCATTGCTCACACAGAAACAGAGGTAGCAGTGTTCTTGTCACTCTCCATTCTCCAGTGACATTGCTCAGTGCCATTGCTCATACAGAAACAGGAGGGGTAGCAGTGTTCTTGTCACTTGACAAAAATTGACTGAAAATTAATGTTATTGAGGTTAATAATAATGTAGGAACAAAAAAAAAGCCAAATTATATGATTTTAGCCAAAAAATAGGGATTTTTAGAAAAATCAAAAGAGGGGAGTCAGTGAACAGCTCTACTGTATATACGTCGCTGAACAAGTGAGGCCAGGGATGAATTTAGTGAGGCTTTTCTTAGGAACCAAAGTTCAAGACAGAGGTGCTCACATTAGAATAATTATTTAATCTCTCTATATGTACATTTTGCATGCTAGAAGTTAACTTGGTTACCAATGGTTATGGAAAGCTCGCTTGTGTTTCATACCCCTGGAGAACCTGTAGTGAGCTATGATGTCACTTTCTGTCATATAATAACCCCTTCAGTGCTCAGGCTTTCTTTTCACCCCTGTGCTGAGCCTATTTTGTCACTATTTGGGGTGGTCACATTCAGATATCCATGTTACCCACACAAATCATATTTTTTTGAGAATCCTTTGTTTTTCCAAAAATATGATTGATTTCCTTATAACCCAAGACTGAAATATAGTAGTTTCCAGAAGGTGTTACAATAGCAGGCGATTCATGTTTTTCATACAGCTTCAAAATCAAGTTTGGAAAACATTTACATAACATGGATTGCCATACCTTGCTGAATAGATAAAGATCTTCTGAATACAGTATCACATTCTTTTTCCATTAGTAATATGCTATCAGTGGCATTAAGGCCCAATATTATGCCAACAGCAGTAGTGGTATGCCAGTAACTGCAATACCCATTAATATCCCAAAATTAGTAGTAATGAATAATATGCCAGCAGTAGAAGTATGTCAATATGTCAACAGGAATGTAAAGGAATATTTCAGCAACACTAGTTATATACCATAATTAGTTACCCAGTAGTGCCACTTGTACATCGATGTATGCCATTAGTTACATAGAAATATACCTGCAGTAAAGGTGGACGCTGCCTGCTTCTAAACAAGTCAATTAGAAACACCTGCAGTACACTATCATACTTGGACTAGGGCCGGATTAACAATGGGCCTGATGGAGCTGCAGCCCCAGACCTCGCCACAGAAATAGGCCAAGGTCAGCCAGGAGTAAAAAGAAAAAAAAAGAAAAACATTTTTTGTGTGAGGGCACTTGGTGTGGGGAGGGGGGCTCAGGGTGGTGAGGCTTTCTTGTTTGCCATGGGGCGGTCCTGTTGTTGGAGAGCAACAGGCAGCCAATCGCGAGGCTGCATGTTGCTGAGTGGGGTGGGGGCTGCGTGTGACTCTGTGTGACTCGTGTTGTACCAACTTCCACCCAGTCCCAGACGGAGGTAAGTGGCATTCAACACAACAGGTAGGAACAATTTCTTTTTAACAGGGGATATGTGACAACAGGTCCACAGGGAATATGTGAAAACAGGTCCACAGGGAATATGTGAAAACAGGTCCACAGGGAATATGTGACAACAGGTCCAACAGGGGATATGTGACAACAGGGGATATGTGACAATAGGTCCAACAGGGGATATGTGACAACAGGGGATATGTGACAACAGGTCTACAGGGAATATGTGACAACAGCTCCAACAGGGGATATGTGTGAACTGGTCCAACAGGGGATATGTGACAACAGGTCCACAGGGAATATGTGAAAACAGGTCCACAGGGAATATGTGACAACAGGTCCAACAGGGGATATGTGACAACAGGGGATATGTGACAACAGGTCCACAGGGAATATGTGACAACAGCTCCAACAGGGGATATGTGTGAACTGGTCCAACAGGGGATATGTGACAACAGGTCCACAGGGAATATGTGAAAACAGGTCCACAGGGAATATGTGACAACAGGTCCAACAGGGGATATGTGAGAACAGGTCCAACAGGGGATATGTGACAACAGGGGATATGTGACAACAGGTCCAACAGGGGATATGTGTCAACAGGGGATATGTGACAACAGGTCCAACAGGGGATATGTGTCAACAGGGTATATGTGACAACAGGTCCAGCAGGGGATATGTGTCAACAGGGGATATGTGACAACAGGTCCAACAGGGGTTATATGACAACAGGTCGAACAGGGGATATGTGACAACAGGGGATATGTGACAACAGGTCCACAGGGAATATGTGACAACAGGTCCAACAGGGGATATGTGTGAACAGGTCCAACAGGGGATATGTGATAACAGGGGATATGTGACAATAGGTCCAAAGGAGATATGTGACAACAGGTCCAACAGGGAATATGTGAAACAGGTCCAGCAGGGGATATGTGTCAACAGGGCCAGCAGGGGATATGTGTCAACAGGGGATATGTGACAACAGGGGATATGTGACAACAGGTCCACAGGGAATATGTGACAACAGCTCCAACAGGGGATATGTGTGAACAGGTCAACAGGGGATATGTGACAACAGGGGATATGTGACAACAGGTCCAGCAGGGGATATGTGTCAACAGGGGATATGTGACAACAGGTCCAACAGGGGATATGTGTCAACAGGGGATATGTGACAACAGGTCCAGCAGGGGATATGTGTCAACAGGGGATATGTGACAACAGGTCCAGCAGGGGATATGTGTCAACAGGGGATATGTGACAACAGGTCCAACAGGGGATATGTGACAACAGGTTCAACAGGGGATATGTGACAACAGGGGATATGTGACAACAGGTCCAACAGGGGATATGTGACAACAAGGGATATGTGACAACAGGTCCACAGGGAATATGTGACAACAGGTCCAACAGGGAATATGTGTGAACAGGTCCAACAGGGGATATGTGACAACAGGGGATATGTGACAACAGGTCCAACAGGAGATATGTGACAACAGGGGATATGTGACAATAGGTCCAACGGAGATATGTGACAACAGGTCCAACAGGGAATATGTGAAACAGGTCCAGCAGGGGATATGTGTCAGCAGGGGATATGTGTCAACAGGGGATATGTGACAACAGGTCCAGCAGGGGATATGTGTCAACAGGGGATATGTGACAACAGGTCCAGCAGGGGATATGTGTCAACAGGGGATATGTGACAACAGGTCCAACAGGGGATATGTGACAACAGGTCCAACAGGGGATAGGTGACAACAGGAGATATGTGACAACAGGCCCAACAAGGGATAAGTGAAAGTATAATATGCATGTGTCAGTGGTGCGTCTGTATTAACATAGGGATCAGTTCCTTTTCTTACAACAAAATTACCAACTTTTTCAATGGAGATTATGCCCTGGTGCCACTGACAGGTAACAGTGTTTGAATATATGTATTTTGTTTGCTCAGATGTATGAACACTTGAAAAAAAGAGTAGTTATATATAATAAATCTTACACATTCCCCTTTGGATATTTGAGGTGTTAGGAGGTATGAAAATGACCAACAGTTGATAATCACATTCTAACATATTAACTGCACAGTTTGTTTGTATCAATAAAAATCATATTTTGCTCTCTGTATCGGGTGGCGGTCTCATTACTATCATATGTATTTTTTGGCGGTCACAAGGTTGCTCTCTGTATTGTGTGGCGGTGACAAGGGTGCTATGTATTGTGTGGCCGTCACAAGGGTGCTATGTGGTCTTCTACTGCTGCAGTACATCCACTTCAAGGTTGGATGTACTGTGCATTCAGAGATACTCTTCTGCATACCATCCATGATTATTTGAGTTACTGCCGCCATCCTGTCAGCTGGAACCAGACTGGCATTCTCTTCAGATGTCTCTCATTAACAGAACTGCCGCTCACTGGATGTTTTTGATTTTGGTTTTGAGCATCGTTCTCAAGAGACTGTTGTATGTAAAAATCCCAAGAGATCTGCATTTTCTGAGGTACTGAAGCAACCCATATGGCATCAACAATCATTCCACAGTAAAAGTGAGAGAGAGAGAGAGAGAGAGAGAGAGAGAAAAGAGAGAGAGAAATACATACAATAGACAGTATAGATATATATATATATATATATATATATATATATATATATGTATATATATATATTTATACATAGATCAAAGTTTTATTGTCTTATTTATTTTTCTAAAGTTTTCAACACTCTGTACTTTATTCAATATTAAAAACCTGATAATTAGCATTTTTCTCCATGTATGTTTCTGTTAAAGCACTTTATAGATAAAAATAAAAAAAACATTGTTTGTATTTTTGTCGCCAATGGTCAATAAAATAACATACCTTTACCTCTCAACTGTCCCGATTCCATCAGGATAGTCCTGATTTTAGGGGACTATCCTGATTAGCCAGGAGCTTGTCCCGGCATGAGGAACAGCTGAGACCTATTTCCACTCTTCACATTACATACATGCTGTGTGAACCAGTTAGTGGTGCCCTCTTTATATAAGGAAGGATGGGAGAGAGATGTAGGTGGCCGGAGGGAAGTGCAAGCTATGCCCTCCATGGTGCTGGCCACGCCCACACATTTCTGGCCACACCTCCGGTGGGACGGCACTTCTCACACTAGGTCCTTTATCATTTTCAGCCCAAAGCCCGTGTAGCCCTTAATCTGAACCCTCTAAAGCGTGGATGCTGGGCCAGTGACTGAGTGTAAATTCACACTGCCAGCTACGTTATACAGACCCCATTGCTGAAATCAACCATTGCACAGACTCCCATTTTCAAGGCATGGTTTAATACAGCATTAAAAAAGTGATCAGCAATAAAAAGAAATTCTGGAGCTATGTTTGCAAAGCTAAACCATATTTATTAGGAACTATAATGTGCTTAGCTGTGTCTTTTGCCAAATACACAACATAGAGCCATATTTGCTCATAAGTATTAGAGATGGTCACTGACCCCCGTGTTTTGGTTTTGGATTCGGTTTTGGATCTGGATTACCGTCGTGTTTTGGTTTTGGTTTTGGTTTTGCAAAACCGCCATTGCGTGTTTTGGTTTTGGTTTTGTTTGGTTTTGTTTTGCTATTTTGTTGGAAAATACATGTTTTTGTGCCTAAAATAACCCAATTTAGTGCTCCAACTGTTTTAGAGATAAGTAATCTAATTGTTGAGGTAATAAATCATCCAAAAAAACTGTTTAATTCTTCGTTGGTAGGCCTTCATTTATTCTACACACAAAACAGATTGTCTTCCTCTCCATCTATGCATATTGGCAATGCAGCCATCGTCTTTGAATCTATATTACACCCTACACTTATAGTTAAATATGTAAAGAAATGGAAAAAGACAGTTTGCTTTCTGTCTCTATAGGCCCCCTCCACTTTTTAAAAAAAACAAAAAATTCAGCCATTATAGACTGTACGAGAAAGCCAGTTTGGTTTCTGTCTCTCTAGGCCCCCCTCCACTTGTATAAAATACTAAAAAATCCAGCCGTTATAGACTGTACAATATAAATTGAAATGGACAAAGGCAGTTTGGTATCTGTCTGCATCAGATCCTCTCTCCACTAGGAGTAAAATAGAAAACTATTCAGCCGTTATATAATCTAGAATATAAATAGAAATTGAGAAAGGCAATTTGGTATCTGTCTGCATCATAATCATCAACATCATCATTAGCGCCCTCGTCGCCTACACAAATCTCCCCCTCATCCTCTTCTAATTCCAAAGTGGCATCCTCAATTTGGGTATCACCAGCTACACTCGGGCTATTAAGGCACACATCAGCAGAATGCTCACGATTAGACATCCCACTGTTGGATGGACTCTCCACAGGGATTGTTGTCATTTGTGAATCAGAGCAAATATTCTCCTGTAATGCCTCACTGTTATCTTGCAGCTCGACTTTGACGCGTAACAGTAGTTGTGCACCAATTGTGGGCTGGGTAACTTTTTGGGATCTGCCACTAATAGCCAAAGGTGAAGGCCTCATTCTCTCTTTGCCACTGCGTGTGTAGAATGGCATGCTTGCAATTTTTTTTTTATCGTCACTTAACTTTTGCTCAGTTACACTTCTTTTTCGCTTCAATACAGTAAAATTTTTTTGGGTTTTTGTTTTTTGCACTAATTTGAAAACACTCTGTTGTTTGACATCGCCTTGGCCAGATGACGTACAGGGAACACTAACATCAGGACTGGTGACAGAACCTGGTTGCTCATTCAGATCATATGTGGACTGCTTTGAATCCATTCTGAGCGCAAACCACTGGGGAGTGCTAAAAATTATTTAGTAGATACTGCTGACAGATATGACTTTTGACAGCCAGAAATATTAATGCACAGTTAGGGAGGACACCCCAAAAGCACTGAGGTGTGCTAAAAATGATTTAGTAGATACTGCTGACAGATATGACTTTTGACAGCCAGAAATATTAATGCACAATTAGGGAGGACACCCCAAAAGCACTGAGGTGTGCTAAAAATTATTTAGTAGATACTGCTGACAGAAATGACTTTTGACAGCCAGAAATATTAATGCACAATTAGGGAGGACACCCCAAAAGCACTGAGGTGTGCTAAAAATTATTTAGTAGATACTGCTGACAGAAATTACTTTTGACAGCCAGAAATATTAATGCACAATTAGGGAGGACACCCCAAAAGCACTGAGGTGTGCTAAAAATTATTTAGTAGATACTGCTGACAGAAATGACTTTTGACAGCCAGAAATATTAATGCACAATTAGGAAGGACACCCCAAAAGCACTGAGGTGTGCTAAAAATTATTTAGTAGATACTGCTGACAGAAATGACTTTTGACAGCCAGAAATATTAATGCACAATTAGGGAGGACACCCCAAAAGCACTGAGGAGTGCTAACAATTATTTAGTAGATACTGCTGACAGATATGACTTTTGACAGCCAGAAATATTAATGCACAATTAGGGAGGACACCCCAAAAGCACTGAGGAGTGCTAAAAATTATTTAGTAGATACTGCTGACAGAAATGACTTTTGACAGCCAGAAATATTAATGCACAATTAGGGAGGACACCCCAAAAGCACTGAGGTGTGCTAAAAATTATTTAGTAGATACTGCTGACAGAAATGACTTTTGACAGCCAGAAATATTAATGCACAATTAGGAAGGACGCCCCAAAAGCACTGAGGTGTGCTAAAAATTATTTAGTAGATACTGCTGACAGAAATGACTTTTGACAGCCAGAAATATTAATGCACAATTAGGGAGGACACCCCAAAAGCACTGAGGAGTGCTAAAAATTATTTAGTAGATACTGCTGACAGATATGACTTTTGACAGCCAGAAATATTAATGCACAATTAGGGAGGACACCCCAAAAGCACTGAGGAGTGCTAAAAATTATTTAGTAGATACTGCTGACAGAAATGACTTTTGACAGCCAGAAATATTAATGCACAATTAGGGAGGACACCCCAAAAGCACTGAGGAGTGCTAAAAATTATTTGGTAGATACTGCTGACAGATATGACTTTTGACAGCCAGAAATATTAATGCACAATTAGGGAGGACACCCCAAAAGCACTGAGGAGTGCTAAAAATTATTTAGTAGATACTGCTGACAGATATGACTTTTGACAGCCAGAAATATTAATGCACAATTAGGGAGGACACCCCAAAAGCACTGAGGAGTGCTAAAAATTATTTAGTAGATACTGCTGACAGATATGACTTTTGACAGCCAGAAATATTAATGCACAATTAGGGAGGACACCCCAAAAGCACTGAGGAGTGCTAAAAATGATTTAGTAGATACTGCTGACAGATATGACTTTTGACAGCCAGAAATATTAATGCACAATTAGGGAGGACACCCCAAAAGCACTGAGGAGTGCTAAAAATTATTTAGTAGATACTGCTGACAGATATGACTTTTGACAGCCAGAAATATTAATGCACAATTAGGGAGGACACCCCAAAAGCACTGAGGAGTGCTAAAAATTATTTAGTAGATACTGCTGACAGATATGACTTTTGACAGCCAGAAATATTAATGCACAATTAGGAAGGACACCCAAAAAGCACTGAGGTGTGCTAAAAATTATTTAGTAGATACTGCTGACAGAAATGACTTTTGACAGCCAGAAATATTAATGCACAATTAGGGAGGACACCCCAAAAGCACTGAGGTGTGCTAAAAATTATTTAGTAGATACTGCTGACAGAAATGACTTTTGACAGCCAGAAATATTAATGCACAATTAGGAAGGACACCCCAAAAGCACTGAGGTGTGCTAAAAATTATTTAGTAGATACTGCTGACAGAAATGACTTTTGACAGCCAGAAATATTAATGCACAATTAGGGAGGACACCCCAAAAGCACTGAGGAGTGCTAAAAATTATTTAGTAGATACTGCTGACAGATATGACTTTTGACAGCCAGAAATATTAATGCACAATTAGGGAGGACACCCCAAAAGCACTGAGGAGTGCTAAAAATTATTTAGTAGATACTGCTGACAGAAATGACTTTTGACAGCCAGAAATATTAATGCACAATTAGGGAGGACACCCCAAAAGCACTGAGGAGTGCTAAAAATTATTTGGTAGATACTGCTGACAGATATGACTTTTGACAGCCAGAAATATTAATGCACAATTAGGGAGGACACCCCAAAAGCACTGAGGAGTGCTAAAAATTATTTAGTAGATACTGCTGACAGATATGACTTTTGACAGCCAGAAATATTAATGCACAATTAGGGAGGACACCCCAAAAGCACTGAGGAGTGCTAAAAATTATTTAGTAGATACTGCTGACAGATATGACTTTTGACAGCCAGAAATATTAATGCACAATTAGGGAGGACACCCCAAAAGCACTGAGGAGTGCTAAAAATGATTTAGTAGATACTGCTGACAGATATGACTTTTGACAGCCAGAAATATTAATGCACAATTAGGGAGGACACCCCAAAAGCACTGAGGAGTGCTAAAAATTATTTAGTAGATACTGCTGACAGATATGACTTTTGACAGCCAGAAATATTAATGCACAATTAGGGAGAACACCCCAAAAGCACTGAGGAGTGCTAAAAATTATTTAGTAGATACTGCTGACAGATATGACTTTTGACAGCCAGAAATATTAATGCACAATTAGGGAGGACACCCCAAAAGCACTGAGGAGTGCTAAAAATTATTTAGTAGATACTGCTGACAGATATGACTTTTGACAGCCAGAAATATTAATGCACAATTAGGGAGGACACCCCAAAAGAACTGAGGAGTGCTAAAAATTATTTAGTAGATACTGCTGACAGATATGACTTTTGACAGCCAGAAATATTTATGCACAATTAGGGAGGACACCCCAAAAGCACTGAGGAGTGCTAAAAATTATTTAGTAGATACTGCTGACAGATATGACTTTTGACAGCCAGAAATATTAATGCACAATTAGGGAGGACACCCCAAAAGCACTGAGGAGTGCTAAAAATTATTTAGTAGATACTGCTGACAGATATGACTTTTGACAGCCAGAAATATTTATGCACAATTATGGGGGACACCCCAAAAGCGCTGGGAAGTGCCAAATATGAAGAAAAAATAATAAACCTCTATCCTCCTCTCTGCACTAGCGATTTTGGTTAGAGCAATTGCAAGAACAATATTGTATTCTCTGTCCCTGCTCTAATTAGCCTATGACTACACCCTGCTCTCTCCCTCTGTCAAATGGCGATGGATTGCTGTGGAGGCGTGTATTTATAAAGTTGAAGTATCGCGAGAACCGAGTCCCGAGATCCGACGACGTCACAATGACGTTCGGCCTCGATTTGGATTCGGAATGGGCGGGAGAGTACCGAGCTGCTCAGCTCGGTACTCGGATACCCAAAGTTCGGGTGGGTTCGGTTCTCGGAGAACCGGACCCGCCCATCTCTAATAAGTATACACTGTTCCAGTTTCAGTTGTACATATTGGTGTGCTTCCAAAGCACTTTTTTTAATGCTATTTATCTCTACATGTGAGAGCATCCAGCATATCTTTATCAGTCACGAAGATATACTGGTATAATTACAGAGGTTGATGCATTATTACAGAAATTTGGTAATATGGGTACTGTATTTAATACAGAACTAAATGTGTAGTCACATACAAGCAACATTCTAATACTGTCACTAGCCGAGGTGTAATAAGGTAGTAGCTCGCCAGTAGTTAGCGCAACTGAACAAGATGAGCTGAGTGTAACACCCCCCCCCCCCCCGGTGTTCACCATGGACCCCCGCAAGAAGGGCTTCATTGTGTGGGATGTGCAGCTCTCGGTTCTCAGAGTCAGTCACTGGCGCAGCAGGTAGACGAATAGAAAGGTCAGACAGTCTGAGGTCAAAGCCGATATGTAAATGTGAGAGCCAAATCAAGATCCGAAGAGAAGTCAGGTTAAGTCAAGGGTCAGAGCCAGTCGAGTTCAGAAGCCAAAATTAGTATCCTAAGAGAACAGTCAAATACTCAAGCCAAAGTCAAAAGCCAAAATCAGAAGTCTGAAACAGATAAGTGGAACGACACTGGAGCAAGGAACTAATACTCTGGCACTCAAGGGATGTCAGAGTCTCCTTTAAATAGGGGAGCTGATTAAGGAAATGATGGTCAGTAACATCACGACCACCGACACGGAAAGGAGAATCACATCCCGTTGCCTAGCAATGGGGCGTGTATGCGCAGAAGCCATCAAAAGACGTCAAGCGGAGTCGCGACCTATTGCCTATCAATGGGACACACTCGACTGGCAGTGAAAGGCATTCGTCCCTGTGCAGGAGAGAAGACGCAGAGATGGTGCCTGACAAATACGTTGAGTATCTGAGGGCAAAGAGGATCAGGAGTGAACTTAGGTTGAATATTCTTCAACCACCTTCTTAACCTCCTTAGGGTACCCTATTATCACCCTTTACACAGTTCACACAAGACAACAACTCTCTGACCTCTTCACTAATACTGGATCATATAGTCCACTAAGCACTTTTTACCTTTGCAATCTGGCTGGATCAATATGCACTTAACCTCCTGTATCAAACTCCTATTGCCCTATAGATTGTAAGCTTATGAGAATGACCTCTGTCTGTCTGGATTACCAAACTATTGTTCACAATTGTAAAGCGCTATGGAATATGCTGGCGCTACATAAATAAATGTTGATGATGATAATGATGATGAACATTCATCCTGACTTTTGTAAGGTCAAGAAATAATTTTGTGATTGGTGGCATAAGATACTCAGACAAGATTATAAGTCTTTTTGGAAACTTGGCTGGCGTTGACTTTGAAACTTTAAGACATAATACTTCTAAATGTATAAAATTAAGCTTAAACAGTACAATTCATTACTTGAAGAACTGGGTATAGACTTGTAAAGACTGGCAAAGATACCGGAGATGACAGAGAGGTTGCGGAAAGACAGTCACTGGGAGTGGTGAAATGTATTCACCAGCAAGTACATCAGACAGAGCAGCTTTTTAAGGTCAGAATCGAATAAAAACAAGACCTGGGGGTATATTTACTAAACTGCGGGTTTGAAAAAGTGGAGATGTTGCCTACAGCAACCATTCAAATTCTAGCTGTTGTTTTGTAGAATGTACTACATAAATGATAACTAGAATCTGATTGGTTACTATAGGCAACAACTTAAATTTTTCAAACTCGCAGTTTAGTAAATCTACCCCCTGGAGTTACGTCAGTGAGTAGGTCAACTTAATTTTTTTTGTAGAAGGCACCCCTTGCTGTTTAGGGTGATCAAGGTGTACCTTAAGATTCTTCCAGTTCAATAAGCACACCCATACCCAATGCCCATTTTAATATGCAAACCAATATCTGGTGATCAATCCTAAATATACATATTTCTGGCTTGTTGGCAGAGAGGTGAATGGGGATACTGTTGTCTATGCAATGGTAAGGAATTCACCCTCTGGGTTGCTAGTTATAAGTTGATTACACAACTTGCTTTTTTTCCATTATTCTAGTGTTAGAGATTGTCCTATTTTGTTTCTTTAAGTATTGAAAAGATTCAGACTCATTTATAAAACGCCACTCCCCACAGACACTATGTTCCTCATACTACCAGTTAGCGCTGACAGTATTGACAGTAGTAAGCCTTTTATTGCATAGTTTATCGCATGTCTATATATATAAATGAGACTCTTGATCTGTTGTGCTGCTTTGTAAAGGTGTCATGGGTCACTGTCTGTAATACATTTGTAGAGATTGTTTATTAGACGTGGGGGGAGGAGGAGGACAGGCCTAGAAATTATACAGCAGGAATGGCATAAAAGATCCTGGGATAGTTTTACCTCACAGATGCTTTAAAGGAGAACATGCAAATATACCTGGTAATATGTTATGAAAGAAAGTAATATGTAAAACTAAAACCACTGATGGTGTTGTGATTCTAAATCTTATCTCAGGCTTGGTACACACTGCAGAAATTACCAGCCAATGTGTTATCTACAACAATGGTACTAACGACAGAAAAAAACATTCACGTTCAGCATGCTGATTCATACGTACACACTATACATGTCTTAAAAGTTTTACCCTCAGATCTTTGTTCTTCATCTGTCATAACTGATGGCTTAAAAGATCATGACTGTAAACTCTATGGAGCTCCTGATTGGGAGTGCATACACATTGTAGGATTGGAAGGATGTCGTTCCATAGCTGAGTGAGATTTATAGTTCTGCTGAACAATCAAAGGATGATCTGTGCTTTGGAACCATCCTCCTTCATCATCTAAGTGTACACACTAATGCAATATCAGGCCGAACAGAGGTTTATCATTTGATTGACCCAATACTCAGCTAAAACAATGTAGTGTGTACCCAGCCTTAGAAGGAACAGTCATGATCACCTGATTTGGAAGATCACAAGGGGAGTCCTTGATATGCAGTTACTCCGTTTGAGTATAGAAAGGAGTGTTATTGGACTATTGGAGGCATCTGGGACCACAGTGGATTTGGAAAAGTGGTATATACCTGGTAACTGTTTTCCATATTTTATTTTAACTGACTGAACTCAGTTTTGTGTCAAGCTATCCTTTAAAGGTGGTGACTGTTTGTTGTGAACATCTCTCCTCTTTCAAATTTCCACCTCCTTTTACATTTTTTAATATTACATTGAGATATAACCACCCAAATATTGTATACTTCAGACATGTTGGCTACAGAACTTGCAAAGTTGTTAGTACTATGTCTGTATGATGGTGGCATTTGATTGGATAACAGTGGGGCTTATCCAAGCAGATGTTGCTGTCTGGCTGGAACACTACCATCCCCTTATAACAAAAGCTCCAGACTCTATGGTTTTGCATATTTGAACCTGTTTTCCAGAGCTTCTTATAATTCTGTGGGTCGCCCCTTTTGCTCAAAAACACCAAAGAGATTATTATAAACACAGCACAGGTAGCATGAAGGCACAACTACCAGCTGTGATGTAGACAAAATGAAGAGCGAGTTTATTACACACTTTCCAAATATTTACAAGACTTCACTTGCTGTATAATTAAAGAATTTGGATTTTATTTCTCCTCAATATACTAAATAGCCTTCTCTGATATTCCAATCATGAAACTTGTTTAATGCTGTGGGGATTATTTACTAAGAAAGTGCAGTGACCCACAGCAGTAACCAATCAGTAAACAGCGTTGATCAATGTAGCGCAAGGTAGGCAATGAAGGCTAATGTCTAAATAGTTAAGGGTTACTGCAAATTTGCAGTTTGTTGGTAAATAACCTTCTATGGGACAGGGAAAGAATTACCAGCCTGTGAAATAAATGTAACAATCAATGACAGTAAAAATGATGCTTAAGGTAACTCTATATATACACATAACATAACCCACAATGTAACAGTCTGCTGAGGATATTCTGTCAGTTAAGTAATACAAGTTTACACTTTATCTTACTAAAATATAAACTTTATACAGGAGGTGCATTGTGATTTATTCCCTTCTTCCATATTCAAACCCAGAGTCTTGATCATTATTTCCAGTAGAATTTCTTGACTGGATTAATTCCAAAACAGAAAAAATAAATAAAACAAATCTATATCTCTTCCTCTGACCTCTCTCCTTCTGTACTATCTTGTGTAACCAACAGTCTTTCTTTCCACATGGATGTCCCAACGCTACCTAAAGCTCAAAATGTCAAAAACAGAGCTTATTATCTTCCCTCCTGCCAGAGTCACCACCTGCCCTCAAATCTCCATCACTGTCAATAACACCACAATTTCTTCAGTCTCCTAAGCCCAATGCCTTAGTGTCACACTTGACTCCGCCCTCTGTTTTATTCCTCACATCCAAACTCTCTTCCAGTCTTGTCGACTCCACCTTAAAAACATTGCCAGAAAACGCCCTTTTCTTACTCAACATGCTACCAAAACTCATCCATTCTGTCATCATCTTCTGTCTTGACTATAGCAACCTCCTGCCATCTGGCATTCCTGACACCCATATATCCACACTTCAATCCATCCTAAATGCTGCTGCAAGACTGATCTTCCTCTCTCACCGCTCCATATCTGCTGCTCCACTTTGCAAATCCCTACACTGGCTGCCTGTGTCCTCCAGCATCAAATTCAAACTACTCACCCATACCTACAAAGTCCTCAACAACACTACCCCTGTATACATCATAAACCTCATATCAAAATACTCCCCCCCCCCACGCTCTCTAAGATCTACCCTTGACCTGCTCTTTATCTCGTCTCTGGTAACCACCTCTCACTCCCGCCTACAAGACTTCTCCCATGCTGCTCCCCACTTATGTAATTCCTACCACACTCAAACTTTCCCACAGACTTCCAATCTTTAGATGCTCTTTAAAAAGTCATCTCTTTTTTAGAGGTGACCTTATCCCCGATAATACTATTCACAGTAATATGCCCTCACAACTGTCCCAATCTCCACTTTCAACCACATTTGCTCCTCTTGTTTCAGCTGAGCCCTCTTCGACTTAGAATGTAAGGTCTCTATTGAGCAGAGTCCTCCATACCCTTTGT
This sequence comes from Mixophyes fleayi, assembly GCF_038048845.1. Lineage (NCBI taxonomy): Eukaryota > Metazoa > Chordata > Amphibia > Anura > Limnodynastidae > Mixophyes > Mixophyes fleayi. Next base: position 59,566,442 of record NC_134405.1, on the reverse strand, counting down.
CTTCATGTCTGCATTTATTTTGTCTACCTTTTATGTCCCTGTTTTATATATATACTGTTGTCCCTACTATACAGTGCTGCAGAACATTGTGGCATCTTACAAATCTACAATAATAATAATAAAACAGCAACATTCAATTTCTGTATCTCACATAACCAGAGCTGTAATTAGACATTTTAATGCCTGGGCGAGAGAGACCACTAGTACCGCCCCCAAATCTTGGTGGGAGTAGGTACTGCCCCCAAACAGCAGCGCCCTGCCAGAAGAGACACAGCCATCCTACTGTAGGGGTGTGCCTAGGCCTTTACAAGCACTAGACCGCTCTCCAACACTGTGCTGTGCTCTCCTACCTGTTCTTTCAGCAATGATTACCTGGTGCTGTTTCTGGTGTCTTAATCCCGCTTGTTGCTTGGCCGGATCCTGAAATGTTGGGGACCTGTTTGGAAAATAGATGGAAAGCAAAGCAACTAGTGAATACACTATCTCTCCACCTAACCATCCTGACATTAAATCTACAGCACACCACACCTTAAATTAATATACACTACAATGACACCCCAATCATCCCACAATTAAATTAATAGCCTCCACCAATACATTAATAGCTCTTACCCCCCTACATGAACAGCCTCCACCAATATATTAATAAGCCCTACACCCATTAATTTTATTGCCCCACCAATAAATAGCCACCACCCTCACCACATCATTAAATTAATAGCACCATTCATTCCCACAACACCAGCCACACTACACTAATATAATCCCACACTTACCTTCTTCGAGCCAGATACCCGAGCTGTATACTGTACGATGCACATATGGCCCCATATGTGACTTAATATGATGAAGAAGGGAAAGCCATAACACGTTGCGAGGACAGAGGGGGTAACGGGGGGATGCTGTCACTCGCAGAGGGGAGGGAGCAGAAGACAGAGGGAGGGGTTCACATGCTGACTGAGAGAGACTGGAGGTAGAGGAGGGGGGACTCATATGCTGATGGGGATATAGAGGTGGTGGAGCGAGAGCCTGACAGGTTAGGGGGAGACAATAGGAAGAGTTGGGGAAAAAGAGGGAGAGACTCATACGCTGACATTTAGTATAACTAGACAGACAGCTCTAAAATAAAGGAGAAGCTGGTGGGCTGCCCAGTGGGCAGAGCACCCTTTGCTGAGTGCTCTGCTTCATCATGTAGCTGAAGATGGTGGATGGGCTGCAGAAGCTGGTGGGCGGGATGGTGGACTGCCCAAAGGTGGAGAGTAGCTTGTCGTGAACGCTCCTTAACCCACGGCAACTGAACATCATAGAGAAAGCTGGAGTGCTGTGAGGGCCTAAGGAGCATTTCTCCATGCACTTAATCTATTTATTGTTATTTAAGAATGTATCTATATTAAGTAGGGTTTTCAAATTGATGGGTAGGGTTTTCACCTTCATTCAAACATGGACCAGTGGTCGAACGGCATGGTGGTCGGAGAAAAAATTGCAAGGATTTTGATTTGTGACTTGCATGTTGTGCTTTATTGTGTTATTAGACATGTTTGTGAGCGTTTCTTTTGTTAACACACTTTTTGGTTGTCAGACGCCGTCCCCGCTGATCCCCTGTAAGACGGGGAACGGACGTCTGACTTCCCTGTCAGCTGCCGCGGGACTCCGCTTCCGGGTTCTCGGGCGCATGTGCCCTGTTCTCAGTCCCGTTGCTAGGCAACGGGACGCCGCTTCTCCTACCAGTTCCGCCTCCTCCTCTCCGCCAATCACTACAGTCAGCTCTCTATTTAAACCTGTCTCTGGCGCCATTAGGGTGCCAGAGTAACAGGTTCCCCACCAGTGTTCCTGGCTTCCTTATTCTCCATACTCCTGATTATTCTGATTCCTAATTACCTGTTGTGACCCCGGCTTGGCGACCATTCTACTCTTCTGTGTGACCCATTCTGTACTGTGACTTCGGCTTGGCGACTATTCCTTTGGATTACCCTTTGTACCTGATATTCCTGATTGCTGTGACCCGGAACCGGCTGACCTCTCTACGCTACACTGGTAACTGGCTAATAGGACAGCGACCTGCGTGCTCTCTGCTGCGAAGTCCAAACCTCCTTGCGGGGGTCCCTGGTGAACACCAGGGGTACGTTAGACTCCGCGCCAGTTTGACCAGTTGTGCCAATACCGGTTAGTGTCTAATTATCTTCAGCCTTCATAGGCCTACAGCGTGACATTGGTGCTTTTTCCTAGTATGGGTATGTTGTTGGTGTAGGCATGCACAAAGATTCTTGCTATATTCTATTATATGAATGTTGGTTTAGTAGTCATATTCTTTAATTTTCTGATCTGCAGTGGTGCATTAGTGTCCTGATGTTGACAAGGACAGCCCTCATGCAGTGGTGCATTAGTGTCCTGATGTTGACAAGGGCAGCCTTCATGCAGTGGTGCATTAGTGTCCTGATGTTGACAAGGACAGCCCTCATGACGCAATGCAGCCAATCACCGTTGTGAATATTAAAAAGCTTCGTATTTGCAAGAATGAGAGCAAACAGGTTCTCATCAGAGACGCAGCTGCTCCTCACCAGGACAATTGACAGGTACCTCGGCAGTGAGGTGCTTGTCACTAATGACCTTAAAACCAGGGCATTCCATACTGCAAAATTGCGTTTGCGGCGAGATCTTGGCACAAGGTACTCCATCTGTCAATTATAATGGAGGTGGAGCGACTTGGAGAGGAGGCAGGGCGAGTTGCTCTCTAGCCTACGCAGGAAGATTAGAAGACGTTAATTAGCAGTTAATTTCACAGAAAATATTTGTAATATTTTAAATATGTCAAATAGGCCAAAATCATAGTTGACTTTTTAATGTTCTTTTAAAAAAAAAAAAAATTAGTCTCCACCACTAACCGCATCCAAAACAAATGTGCTCTGTAATTATGTTTTACAATTTTAAGTTTATGAACTTATGGAAGTAAAAAGTAACTACAAAATTATTTTTGATTACCTATTTGGAAAACATTATTCTGCTCCCTCATCAATAAGGTTTGAAGAAGCTTTTGTGTACGCAAAACTTATGCACAATTTGAAGACTGCACTAAAACAGTACATTACCTAATGAAGGAAAAAAATAAAACCCTCTCAATTGTTAACATTAAAATGTTGTTGATAATGGACAATGTGGGCACAATGGGAATGCAAATGTACAGTGATAATATAAACATATACTTTATTTCTGGAGCATCCAAACTGCAGTTTGGTTAAATAATGAAATTAAACAAAACAAAAGACAACCAGCAATTATTTTTTTTCTTTGTTTGACAGAGCGGTGACAGGAGACCCAGCAGGTGGAGCTGCAGAGGAGGTTGAGGAGGACCATGATGAGGCCACAGAGGAGGACCATGTTCATGCTGGTTAACACATAAGATCATGTTAGTACTGAGTCAAACAGAAAGTGATCACAGACCCTGAATGAAATCATCAAGCCCCAAGGCAGATAGAAGCTGAAAAGCTGGTAGAAGGTACAGCACCGTTACTTGCCAGAGACTATATCCATCACCCGAATAGAAAATCACTGGCCTTGAAATTGTCAATCTGCAATGAAACTCAGCACCATTGTTGCAGGTGATACTCACAATTGGTTCAGTAATTACCAGAAACGAAGTGGACAAGTTGTAAAAATTCAGCATTGACACCCATAGTGAGCTGGACTCAGGGAATCGGAATGGCACATAAAGGGAGAAGCTAATCATCATCATCATCATCACCATTTATTTATTTATATAGCGCCACTAATTCCGAAGCGCTGTACAGAGAACTCATTCACATCAGTCCCTGCCCCATTGGAGCTTACAGTCTACATTCCTTAACACACACACACACACAGACAGAGAGAGAGAGACTAGGGTCACTTTGATAGCAGCCAATTACCTTACTAGCAAGTTTTTGGAGTGTGGGAGGAAACCGGAGCACCCGGAGGAAACCCACGCAAACACGGGGAGAACATACAAACTCCTCACAGATAAGGTCATGGTCAGGAAATGAACTCATGACCCCAGCGCTGTGAGGCAGAACTGCTAACCACTAAGCCACCGTGCTCATAAGTTAATGAGTTGTAATGCAGTTTATATCTAACACTGTCGTAGGATGTACTACAACTATGGAGTAAATACAGGTCAGGCATTCACAGCTATTTAAAACTATCGATCCCCAAAGTTTAGTAGTTGTAGATTACCTGACAAAGCAGATACAGGAACGGAATACACTTAGTAATACAGCGCTAGATAGCAGCAAGTGGAACCATACAGAGCCAATGCAGGAACAGAGTACTGCGATAGTTAAAGTGTAGGCTTCAGCCTTAGGTAGTACAGAGAGGAACGTCAGCACAGCAGCCTGTAATAGCAAGGTGTCAAAGTGCATACAGACTACAGGCAAATAAATACATCATACTCAAACAGTGCATGGTCACAATGGCAGGCGGCTAGCAGCTGTAGTCTGTGCAGAGCAGGATCAGGGTACAGGTAACAGGATTGCTGGACACTGGTCTGTAAGAATTGACCATTTGGCAAGGGATCCTTGCACTCACTGGATCTCATAACCACAGGTAGTCCTCCAGCAACAATGTTCAGCAATACATCATGAGATTAACCCTTGCTATGTTCCTTTAGGCCTAAACTAGCAGCCAATCTGGAAAAGGTCTGTTAATCAGAATTCCAAGAAAACCTCTTGTATCGCACTTTCTGTAAAGCAAATTTTACTCTAGGCTTCAGATAACATCAAGGCTAAAACAATGTGTGACACATGCTGTATGCCCTGGGCCAAATTTAATAATATATCCACCTTTTGTGAAAGATGTGTAAATATGTTTTTATTTCATATCTAAAAAGATTAAGTAAACATTTTATAAAGTTTGTTTAAAACTTTTTTTTAATTTAAAGATTTTATTGTTTAAACCTATTTGTTTCATTGCAGAAAATTGGATGTTTTATTCAAATGAAGTTAACGCGTATTAGTAAACAGTGTGGTTGATGTGAGCTATTAGTGTTGCAGTGTCAGTACACTATACACATCCCTAATAAGGTGTTACTAGTCAAGGTAAAAAAGTGTTTTTTGCATGCAAATGGGGCAATCACAGAATATATTCAATGCACAATACACAGACCATCAATATATAAATATTAAGGTAGTTATATGTTACAAATAAACCCAAACAGTACCTAAAAGGGATGAGGCAGTAGACAAGAAACACCCAGGGCTAGATTTACTAAGCTGCGGGTTTGAAAAAGTGGGGATGTTGCCTATAGCAACCAATCAGATTCTAGCTATCATTTTGTAGAAGGTACTAAATAAATGAAAGCTTAAATCTGATTGGTTGTTATAGGCAACATCCCCACTTTTTCAAACCCGCAGTAGTAAATCTAGCCCACAGTGTTAATGTAGCATTACTGTATTGTATGCAGAATATTCTTAATTGCAAGCAGTCTTAATTCAGAAATGTTGCACAGACTGCACTCTACATTCTCAAATGAGTGAATGTTATGCTATATCCACCTGTGTGATTTTATGTTAAGTATATCTGATGTAATACCTGCTGTAAACCTCAGGCGTTTGCTACTGTTGCAGACCTGGATGCACCCAACTAAGCATATGCTCATTATTAAGTTATTTTTTTGTGCTTTTTTTTAATTGTCTTTTTTGACACATGTGCATCCAACTCAACATCAGGTCCTCAGTGCGCAGAGCAATATGCCTTAGTTTTGTACCCCTGTGCCTATATCATCTGTAGAGTGGAGGCGTCTTCCAAAACTAAAGTGCGCAAAGAAGTGGAAAAATCAGAAGAGGTGCACTGTGCAAAGTGTATATCACAGGTTTTGTACAACCTTCTACCAATTTTGAACCGTCCCTTTCATCAAATAAAACTTTTGTTTTTTTCTCTGAAAACACTGCTCAGTTTAGCCTCATTTATGGCATAAATTAATCACAAGAGGTCCTTATTGCAATTTTGTGAAACTCTGTTTTACATTTGGCAAAATATGTTAAAAAAGGAGCTTCACCAAAATGCAAATGGATGGTGCAAGATACGGTCCATTAAACGTATATAAGTGATGGTACAAAAAATCAAGTTTTCTGTCTGTGCGCCCCTCCCCACAATAAGGAATTCCCTTAAAAATTACCCCTCTCCCTCCCTTTAGTTAATTTCTATAATCTTGCTCCTTTGAGATGAAATCTTGTTTATGCACTGCTCCACCTGCTCTGTGCTGTGCCTGAAACATCAACCAGTGCAAACTTCTACTCTGCAATTGTCTCCGTTTTGCTTAATAATCGTAAGAATTTTGGCAAACTTGCACAAACTGCACAGCACTATCACAGATATTTTTGCGCTGCACCTCAGCCATTTTGAACTTGGCAAATTTCACATTCTTAACCAATATTGGAGCCAGGAATTCACCATTTGAGATAGCCATTTTGTTGACTGAAACACTAGTAAAAGAAGTGAGGTACTCTGATGAGAGTGTAGTCATCTTTGGCTCCTTTCTTCAGAGAGAAAGAATCGACAACCCAAACTCAGAGAGAGAGGCGATCCCAGGAACAAGATCTCAGTAGCAGGACATGGAGTTAGGGTTGATATTTATTGGATGAAACAAGAGAAGGGATGGGAAACATAACCTTTAGGATTGGGCAACTAGCGCTGCACAAATTGACAGAATTCAATCAAGTTTAAATCAACATAGAACTCTCATGAATTGTGTTTTAAGCTAATTCACATTAAACATTTCAACACTTCAGTATATATTATTAAATATTTAACTTAACTTTTCACTGCTAAAAAAACCCACCTCAAATTACGCAATTGAGTCTTGTGATTCTTATCGCATATTACTATAGATGTCTCTTAACATATGTATTTACAATTGAGATGTTTCTACCTGTTTTGTCAGTTAAGGTTCATATATTTCAGTGTTCTGCATAAGTTCTAATTTTGTGTTTTAGATAACTGGCTTTGGGCCCTCAGTATGCCTGGTAGTGTTGGTATGTGAATGGTCCTCTTTCTCTTTATTTGTTGCTTAGCTGTTTTGTGTCCATAGGTACAGTAGTTTTTCACTGTTCACAATACCAGGATTTGAGTATTGTAGTGCACTATAATAGTAATGTACTTTGGACGACTGATGGTACCACGTGTCTTAATTCTTTGTGCTTCTTCGGGTGGATGAAACTCGCGGCTTAGTATTGGCGTTCCTGAAATTTTCCTCGGTATGATCCAAATTCTCAATTCACTTTCTTTCCTCTCAGGTACCAGTTTTCCCCTTGTTGTTCTGTCTCTCATCCTTCTTGTCTTCTTATCGCCTATCATTTCCGCTTTTCACCTGGTTTCCATCCCAGGTTCTCTCTCCCCGTCTCTTTATATGCCGTTTTATATCCGCTTCTTCTCTCTTATTATCTCTCCTCTGTGCAGGTCCTTCCTCTAGTGATCCTCGCCTAAGACTATTTAATTACAACCACAACTGGTTCAAGGCCTCCTCTACGCAGACCTCTTCCTTTTGGCTCATGAATGAGGCACAGCAGTAAAGTTGGTGGGGGGGTCACATGGAGAGGTCCCTGTCGGCTACCATTGCTGGTTAACTCTTTCAATGCAATAGCGGCTCCTCGCTATGGCAAGGTACAATTAAACAAATACATTGACTATTACAGTAGCATGTGGTCTAATCAATTATTTACTATACACTTTCTCACAGTATTTAATCAGTTTTCTAATACATCGCAAATGTTACTTGTAGGGCACTACACAAGTTGAAGACCTTTTCCCCCACCTCCTAATGATATTAACCCTTATGTTGCCAGCCTAGGGGTGGTAATGCAAAATCGGGGATAAAAAAAAGTATAAGAAAAAAACATAAACAGAACAATGAGAACTATGATACTCTATGGAGGATCAACCGCGCAGAATAAAATATTCAGATGTGAAGTCTATTTATAAGTTAGGGAGTTGCCCACTCTGTCATGGGAAACCCCCTAGCTTACAAATAGACCTCGCGTCTGAGAATATTTAATTCTGCCCAGTTGATCTTCCATAAAGGATCATAGTTTTCTTCGCTCTGTTTATGGATTTTTTATTTTGCCAAGCTGGATCCTGAGGATTATTTGGCTTTAAGAAAGAAGAAAAGAAGATTTTTTTTTCAAGCGCCTGTGGAATATATATATTTTTTAATGGACAACTACGGGACCTTGGAATGATTTGGTTTTTATTATGGATTCAATCATTATGAATTAAAAGATTACAAGACTGGATCCATTACAGATGAAGACAACAGATGGTATATTTGGGGTTTTATTATTTTTAATAAAAGTATGTGGTTTAAATTAGGAGTATCATTTATTTACATTTTAGTTTAGGTTTTTTTAATTTTTAATGTGGTTTTAAAGAGGGGTGTGTTTTACTTAAATTTTACTTTGTGGAACTACATGGCTCAGCGGGCCCTGGCTGCCATGGTTATGCTGATGCTTGTAGTTCTACAAGCACCAGCATGCCCAGACTGGGACTTATAGTTCCACAAAATAAAATAATGTTTTATACATTATTTCTGTTTTTTACACACTTTATTACCCCACACCCACCAGGGGTGTGGGAAGAGCCCTTTGCGGACCCCACTCCCTAGGGAATTCTGCCCCATGGGGCTGCTTTGTCATGGCAGGGGGACCCTTGCTGCGGGTTCCCCTGTTATAGTGCCACAAGCCCTGGCTGGCTTACCCCCCCTCCCCCCCGAGTTTTGGCAACAAAAGGGTTATTATTTTTACACTGTAAAGAGACCAAACGGATGACTTAGACTAGCCCCAGAGCTGGTGCAAGAGATACGAGAGCAAATGAGGTTACTCTGACAGCTGTAGAGTTGGCTATGGCCATGGATGTGTGCACTTAAATTTGGCATGCCTCTAGTGTACATTTTCTATGGCAACACGCCCCTTCCTCGCCCAGTTCACTCCCCGATGTAATAGGCTGTAGTAAGTGTCCCGTGAGAGGCCTGCATTCACCACCGTATCTGCCGTTACTGGGCACGCGCAGAATGATTTTGCGTTTGATATGCTCAAAATCAGCAGACACATGTCTTGATGAATCAGGCCCATTGTGTAAAACAATTGTGTAATATTGTTGTTTAGTTAGCTACATCTACCTCCTTGAGGGGTGTAGCTAGAATATCGGTCATTATAGAGCTCTCTAAGGTACACATTCTTTTTACTGGCCAATGACAGGGCTAATGCCTAAAATCAGATGAAGAAAAATAAATTATGAAATTAATGTCTTCAAATATTAATATAGAATTGAGGTTGCCACCAAGTGAAAGCAAAAATATCTTTATCAAAAGCAAACTATACTGATGTATGGAGATAATATTCACATGTTCAGTTAAAGGCAAAATGAAGTCTCTCTCTAACACAAATACAGACTATATATATTTTTCCCAATAGAAGTCATTATTATTATTATTTAAAGCAAAGTCATATCACTAGTTATCACAAAAGATGTCAAAATAAAAAATACAGAATACAGAATAATGAAGTATACATACCAGTATTTCAAGGTCTGTTATCTGGAGGATTGGGCGTAGATGCTAACATTTCTCTTACACATAAATTCCACTGTAATTACATGAGACCGGAGGAGGAGGGGAACTTGACAAATGTCAATTTATTACAGGTCATAAAAAATTCTTAACCAACCTTAACAAGTCTAAGGTTATTAAAAATGAAATATGTATACAGTCATGTGAAAAAGAATCTCTGTTTTTAAAGTGTACTCCCTTTAGATAAATGGTTACTTTGTGGTGGCTTATTTTTTGTTGAATAAACAATGATAATGTAAAATATGTTATTGTTATTTATCATATGAGATTAGATTTATACAACTTTAGGACTTGGTAATGGATAGATGATTGTTAAAAACATATACACACACACAGCAGCCAGTTAACCTACCAATATGTTTTTGGACTGTAGAAGGAAACCAGAGCACCCTGAGGAAACCCACGCAAACACAGGAAGAACAAACAAACTCAGATCCAGATAGGGCCTATATAGTGCTCCCTTTCTTTATGGTACCCTCACCAACCACCAGCAGTATTCTGGTTATAACATCATCCATGCTATAACAACTATCTTGGCCTGTGTTTTAAGTTGGCATTACAAAGAAGGGAGCACAATTTGATGTACAATATGCCCATAGTCCCGCTATTGGGCCACAAATTACAGTTGTAAACAAGAATTGGTTCACATTGCGAAATCAGACAACTAGAAAGTATTCTCACTGTCCAAATATTAGGCAAAACCTTGTATTGTTTACTAAAGCTATTGAGAAGACATCCCCAACTCATCTGCTACAAAAGCTGCATTAATGTACTGAGCTCACTCTGTGACATCAATCAACAAACATTTGTCTTAGAGAAAAAAACCATCTAATAATATATTTGTATTGCATTTAAGTAAATACAAAACAGACATTGTAGTTCTATTAATTAAAGGAGATGGACCACCCCACTAACATGATTACAAAATGTCCCTGTATAAGTCATGCCCTGTTGTTGAAGAGCTGTAACCACCTTTTCTGACCTTGGCTTTATAGAAGGTCACACATGTAGGAAATGGACCAAGGGCATTATTCCATTCTCACACAGCTGCACCTTTCTGCAGCCTTCAGTAATCAGTCATGTTCTCCTTTCACAGAATATTTATACCCTGTGCATTAGGGATTCTGCTCTCACATGAAAAGAAAAGTGAATTTTTCCCCGATAACATACCTTTTATGACATACAGACTTGACATTATAACTAATATTCAATGTATGTTGACAGAATGCCTCTCATATCAGGTAGGATGGTAGCTCTCCATAATAAATCCTAAAATGACAAAAATGGCCGATCCACCCGCCTGAGTCTGGTCTATCCTTCCCGCCTCACAGTTCAAAACAACATATGCCTAGTCTAAAAACCACAGCTGTCTAGAATTTATCCTAAATTCCTGGATGAATCCCTCATTTTCTGTGTCTAAAAATTCAGCTTTTTTTCTTGGGACTTTTTCTCTGCCCAATGTAGTGTATCAGAAATGATGAAGGCACATACAATAGGACAGAGAGACAGGAGTGTCGGAACTTACTGTGTCTTGTTAAACACACTGCACAGAAGTGAGTAAAACTAGATGTAAACAGATGAAGCAAATTCAACAGCTGTTGAACTACCTAAAGGATATAATTCAGAGACTCAACAGATTCACCAGTCTTATATCGAACAACTCTCTCCACACAGAGATAGGACATCTGTGGTGGGCTCTGAGTACATTGTGGGTATTGCTTCTCAGTAACTGCAGGAGTATTGGGCTCAGATAGTTGGATGATATCAGACAGACCCTCCTGCCCTTCAGATAATACAGTGGTACCTTCAGCGGGCTCACTCAGTTCCTCTTCTGGTGCAGTAACACATTCACATAACTGGTCAACATGGCAGTGCCATAATATATCTCGAGCTTCTTAAACTATGTAAGACACCTGTCCCTTTTATTCTCTAACTGTCGCAACAGTCCACTTCTGATAGCTCTGGCAGTCCCATGCCAACACCGTTCTATGAGTAGTTCCATGGTTTGCTCTGTGCCACCATTCGGTGATGCTTGCTGCAGGTGGCACTTGTATTCCAGGTGGCTGCTGTTGGGTGTCACTAAATCTAATCTGGATCACAGATTCCAGCTGAACAATAGCATAGCTGGAGATGAGTTTGTTGTAGCATATTTTGTGTTACGATATAACAAAATATATTAAAATAACACTTCCTAGAGTGCTCAAATTAGCAGCAACAACAGCCCTGTCACACCAAATGAGCTCCACCTAACTCACACAGCACAAATATAAATATAAAATCAGCAAAGTCAACGTGGACTCATTGCCACAGTGTAGTCGGCCATTTCCACGGGTATAGAGGTGCCAATTTAGGCATATTTTGAACCAGTTGATACCCAGAGCATCCTTGGGCTAATATTACGTCTCTTCTGGTATCCCTTTGCACCATTGCTGCTGTAATAGAGAGGCTTTCAACTTGTCCTAGTATAAAGAAAGCAAATGTTTTGCCGCCTACTGCTGATTTGGGTGCAGGCTCCTATGACAATGTCACGGATTTAGGCTGGAGATTGTAGCTACTTGCCAGTACTTGCACAGCTGAGCTAGGAGGCACGGAGTCTAACGCACCCCTGGTGTTTACCACGGAACCATGCAAAGAGGTTTGGACTTTGTTTCAAGGAACAAGCAGGGCGCAGTTCTGCAAGTCAGTTACTAGCGAAGTAGATAGGTGAACAGAAGAATGGTTAAGCGGCCCAGGTTCAAGCCAGCTGGGAGCAAATTACAGAAATAATATCCAAAGAGTGGTCAGGAAAGCCATAGGTCAGAAGCTGAGCGGTAGCAGCAGTAGAGGAATCAGAATCCAAGAGAATAGTCACAATCAAAGTCGAGTCGGTAACCAAGGAATAACCAGATGCTTGGAACGGGGAGAAGATAAGCAGGTACAGGACACTGGAACAAGGATGAGTGCTGGAGCAGGGTGTGATCTAATACTCTGGCTCCTTAATGGTACCAGGTCCTCTTTAAATAGGGAGACTAAATCGGAAACTCCAGCGGCCGGTGACGTCAAAGACTGCCGCCATAGCATTGGAAGGACGGCCAGTGGGGACACATCCTCTTTCTTAGCAGCAGGACGTGGCTGGTCATGGAAGACAGGCAAACATTCCTGTGCGGCAGCAAGGAAGGCACAGAGATGTCACACACAGTACTCCCTCCCTTTCTTTTCAATGAGCAGGATTAAACCAATAAAGGTGGAAATTAGTGGTTTGTGATCCATTAGATGGGTACATTTCTTGATATATAAGTATTGACTGAAGCATTTTACTCCCCAGACCAGACTTAATGCTTTTATGTCCATTTGAGCTTAGTTATGCACTGCCTGTGATAACATCCTGGATGCAAAGGCTATTCACCTCTCACTCCCATCTGCATTGTGTATGGCATAACTGCCCTTGACCATCAATGGTGTGTTCGCAAAATGTACAAGACGTTTTGAAGAACTCATATTTGTCTCATTTGACATGTAGCCGCTACTGGTCCTACTGTTGTAGATGCTGTAGACCATTCTGAGAATCTCTAGATATTCGACGCTCCCATTACATGATACCACAAGCAATACCAAACACCAGCCTATTATAGCCTGTGTGTTTATTGATGGTGAGCATTAATTTTGATTCTTCTTCACCTGCAGAGAAGATTCTGCTAAATCAATTTTACTGAATCTTTGTCCACCTCACAAATTTGTAACAATATTTTCAGTTCAGGGAACAGGGTATTACTCCATTTGTAAGATGTGGTTGACAGTGTCCTTGAAGTGACCACATAATTACACTGTGACGATTTTCTTATCTACCAGAACCACTGGTGTTGCACGAGGAATTTGTTAGGCTTCAGCCATGAACTAGAGGCCACTAACCGGTATTAGCACTTCTGAACTAGCAGGTGTGGAGTCTAACGTGCCCCTGGTGTTCCCCAGGGGCCCCCGCAAGGCGGTTTGAACTTCGTTGCTCGAGGCACGCAGGTCACGGTCTTACTAGCCAGTTGCCGGTGTAGCGGTAAGGAGAGTCAGACGGTCCGGGTCGAAAGCCAATCGGGAGCGAGGTACAATTGTAAGATCGAGTGGGTAGTTAACAGGCCAAGGTCACGACATATGGGGCAGGCAGAATGGAGAATGGTCGGCAAGCCGGGTCACAACAGGTGAGCACAGAGACGAGAGAATGGTCAAGGAGAGACGGGTCAAACAGGAGAAATCACAGGGAAAATGATGGAGTCAGAACCTGTTACTCTGGGATTGGAGGAGGCTGGAGAGAGGCTTGCTACATGCAAGGAAGTGGGAGCAGGGCGCATGCACCCCACAGCGGGGTGCGGCGGAAGCCGAGTCGCGCCTGTTACTAGGCAACAGGGCGCCCCGGCCGGAATCATCAGGTGTCCGTCCCCGCAAAGAAGAGGAACAGCGGAGACGGTGCCTGACAGAATTCAGTCTGGACAAAATTCCAGCAAAGAGGCCTGAAATGACTTTTCTATAGATAAAGTGCAATACAAGAGACTTGCTAGAAATTATGATTCCCATACTTTTTCCAGATTGGTAGCTGGTTTGGGCCTAAATAAATACAGCAATGATTAAACCTATGATGTCTTAATGTACATTCACGCTTTTCAGGTGCTGGACTGAAGATTTGTACTTATAAGAACCAGTCAGTGCAAAGATCCCTTTCCAGATAATGGAGTCTCTCAGACCATTCATCAGCAATCTTGCTAGTCTGTTACCTGATCCGCATCTGTACTGATTACTGCTAATAGTTGCCTGACATTGACCATTGTTTGACAATGATCTGACTACCATCTATTTCTTTGCCTGGAATTTGTGTGCACTTGCTTATACTCTGTTCCTTTATTGCTGTCTGGTTCCACCTGTTGCTATCTGTTACGAGCCGCGGCGGTACTCACAGCCGCCGCGGCTCGCTTCTGGTGCCCTCTGGCGTCCCAGCCGTCACCTTGACGACCGGGGCGTCATTTCCGGTTCCTGCCCGGCCATTGCCAAGCTAGGCTCTGATTGGTGGACTTTGGTATTTAAGGCAGTGAGGTCTGCAGCCTCACTGCCGGTTATAGTTTCTCTGTTACAGTCTTGCTGACCTGCTCCTGCTTCCTAGTCCCTGTCCTGTGGATACTCCGTTTGATTCCCTTTGTATGACCCCCTGCTTGGATTATTGGACTCTGCCTGTTTTGCTCGTGACCCTGACCTTTCTTGCCTGTACCTTGGACCTTGCTACCGTGCCTGTGACCCCTGACCTTGGCTTGTTTGTTGGATACGCTGTCTGCTGCCGGCCCTCGACCCTTGCCTGGACTTCACTCTGCTTTCCTTGGTTCTCCCCAGCCGGTACACATTTCACGACCCTCTGTTAGTCTGTGGCCAAGTCTGTCCCCACCACTAGGGGCAACAGTGAACACCAGACTTTCGGAGCAGACTCCGGGTTTTGCTGTACTGGTTGGAGGGGTTCCTAACACTATCAAGCACTGAACTATTACTGTGCTCTTTTCCTCTGTTGGACATGTTTGGTTCCACTTGCTGCTATCTAGCACAGAACTATTACTGAGCTCTGTTCTTGCATTGGCTGTGTCAAGTTCCACATGCTGTTATCTAGTGCTGTACTACTGTGTACTCTGATGTGTCTCGTTATCTACACCTGCTGAAACTTGGCCATAGATGGTATTAAGAAGATGTATCTGACCTGTCTTCACTTTGTGGTTGTCACTACACAGTCTACAACAGGCTTCTTCTGGCTTGTCTAATTCTAATTACTGATCTGATTGTGAGTATATCTTCTTGCAAGCAATGACACTGAGTTTTTGTTACTTCTTGTCCATTTCATGGCCAGTGATGAATATATTGTAATGCAAGTAACGGTGATGTAACCTCCGGAAAGGCCAAGTAATGGTGATGTAGCCTCCGGCAGCCTTTCAGCTTCAGCCCACATTGGGACTTATGATTACCATTAAGGGTCTGTGAGTGCACTCAGTTTGATTCAGTATTAACATGAACTTATGTGTTGACCAGCATGAACTTGTCTTTCTTATGTGCTGCTAGTTACATGAAATCCAATTACTGATATTCTTTTAATTATCTTTGAATTATCTGCTATCAAGAATACAAACTGTACATATACATATCTAGATATTTCTACTTCTTGGAAAGTGTCAAGTTATCTATTCATTGTGAGTCAACTATACATCAGGACTAGTTACAGTTCTGTTCTATATTATGAAAGGAGTAGTGGAGATGACTTGCTATTCAAAGTAAAGACTGAAGTTTTATCATTTCAAACCTGTGTTGTCTTGGTATTGTGCTACTGGACAGTGTTATGAGCGTTTTGTCGCTATCCAATAACGATTGTCGAATCTCGATTTGTGTTTCCAATGCACAAAGATTTATTCTCAAAAAGTAGCAGAATATATTCAAGCGAAATAATAATAAGTACAGCCGTTACGTATCGCAGGCGCTCTGGATCCAGTGTACAGTCATTCAGTCCTGAAGTCTGTGGTCTAGGTGACTGAACACTACATGAGAGCTATTGCTTATATGCAAACAGAGATACAGTGAAACAATGCAAGTGGTATAGCTTGCTTCTATTGGTCCAGGCATCAGGAGGGTCCAGGGGGTTACACATCATAGGCTGATTCAATCTAAGGAATCCAAAGGTGGGGGACTCTCCAGGGGATGAGCTCTGTTCTTCCTGCCAAACTGCTCTGTTCTTCCCGCCACACTCCAATTACAATCAGTCCATTTGCATTTGACAGTTAATATCATATTAAAGGTTTATTCCCTAACATCAATAACTAGAGTATGCAATGTGCGATCTCTTCGCCGAATGCACCGAACAGCTGCTGAGGTAAAGGGGATTAATATGATATTAGACATGACACATTTCTTTTAACCTGAACCATATGTATCACTAATCTGCATATAACTTATAATATTACACATAAACACTACTATATTTCGACATAAATAACTATGTGTTGCAACTACCATTAAAGTGTACTATTTTACAAATGTGTGTGTTGGTGCTAATGTATGTAAAAGCGTAAATACTGTTGTTGCCACGTGTTGCGGCTGCGTACGCCCTTCCACGCCGTAGCGTGCCATACGCATCTTTTCAGACAAAGACAACCAAGTTTGCTTGATTTTAATTGAAATGACTTTATCCAATTTACTGACTTCGACAACAGAGATGGAGGTTACCAGCAACTTGGGTCTATTATTACTTGAGTTCATCATCATCATCAACATTTATTTATATAGCGCCAGCAAATTCCGTAGCGCTTTACAATTGGGAACAAACATTAATAAGACAATACTGGGTAATACATACAGACAGAGAGGTAAGAGAACCCTGCTCCAAATAGTTCCTGGCACAACTTATCTAACTCAGCTTCAACCTTCTGCCAGATTGCAGAGGGTACAGAATGTACCTTATCGGAATCGGGGGGTGGCTCCCTCTATAAGTACAATTTTTCCCTTGATAAGTTATAAAGTTCCAATTCCATCTTGGAAAAGAGGCACAACCTGTTTTAAAATCTTTTCTAAGGCTAGGGAAATATATTGTGAGGGACTCCAACTTTTTATTGACCTACAATCTAACTGAAGCTTCCACAGCCACTCTTGTCCCCAGAGATGGATGGCCATTCTCAAAAACAAACAAGTCCAACGTGCACTGCTGGTTATTATATTGAACCAATACAGGTATTACCCCGACAGGAACCATCTTCACCCCAAGAATGTTTCCAGTAATACCTCTGATTGGTCTCTTTAAACCATTGCTCATATTCACTCTGAGACATAACAGATACAGCGGATCCCGTGTCCAATTCTAATCCCATGGTTTGACCATTCAGGCGTTAACAAAACTGTTTGTCTCTCTAATGACAGTTCGCTTGTCTTTTTCATCTTTCTTATTTTTCAATACCCAGCAGACTGTTTGTATATGTCCATTTTTGTAGCAGTCTACAGACTTCATTCTTGAATCTCCATTCACATGGGGTGTGTGAGTCTCTGTCACAGTGATAGCTCACATCAGCATGCGGACACCTGTTGCCCCCTGTTACCATAGTCATCTTGTTAAAATAAGATGCTGCCTTGACTCTGGTTTGTAACTCAATGGTGTCTGTACCTGTTGTTTCCATAGACACCACAACTTCCACTACATATTTAAATGTAAGATCTGCTTCTGGTAACAACCTCTTCTGTATCATTGCAGATTCCACATACCAATCTATCCCTCAGCAGTGGTGGATCCTGTGTGCAGGTCAGTGTTGCTGTCAGCACAGACATGCAGACATAGAACCTTGCCCAGCCGCTCTGATTGTGTTTTAAACTAGGGATGTGCACCGCCACTTTTGGTGTTTTTGGTTTTGGGTTCTGATTAGCTTGAGGTTCTGGGTTCTGATTTTGGGTTTTGGGTTCTGATTTTTTTTTTTAAAAAAGCATAAAAAGTGTTAAAAATCCATATTTTTGGTTTTTTTTCACTCCTACACTATTATTTACCTCAATAACATTCATTTCCACTAATTTCCAGTCTATTCTGAACACCTCACACCTCACAATATTGTTTTTAGGCCAAAAGGTTGCACCGAGTTAGCTGGATGACTAAGCTAAGCGACACAAGTGGGCGGCACAAACACGTGGCCCATCTAGGAGTGGCACTGCAGTGGCAGACAGGATGGCAGATTGAAAAACTAGGCCCCAAAGAGCACATAATGGCCAAAAAACAGGTGCAAGTTGGAATTGTCCTTGGGCCTTCCCCCCCACCCTGATGTTGTTGAAATAGGACATGCGCACTTTAACAAACCAATCATTTCAGCGACAGGGCCTACAAAACTGTGGCTGAAATGATTGGTTTGTTTGGACCCCCACAAAACGAGCTGGCAAAGAAAAAAAAGAGGTGCAAGATGGAATTGTCCTTGGGCCCTCCCACCCAACTTTATGTTGTTGAAATAGGACATGCGCACTTTAACAAACCAATCATTTCAGCGACAGGGCCTACCAAACAACTTTGGCTGAAATGATTGGTTTGTTTAGGCCCCCACACCAAAAAAGCAATTCATCTCTCCCTGTACAAACTAATCTGGCTCTACTGAGGCAAGATGTCGTCCTCATCCTCATCCTCCGATTCCTCGCCCCCTTTAGTGTGTATTTCCTCATCCTCACACATTATCAATTCACCCCCGCTTGACTCCACAACCACAGGCCTCTCTGTAGTCTCTGGAGGCCAGTGCTGGTCTTGAGTGAAGAATTGATAATTCATTTTTATGAACATCATTTTTTCAACGTTTTGTGGAAGCAACCTCCTTCGCCGCTCACTGACCAGGTTCCCCGCTGCACTAAAAACTCTTTCGGAGTACACACTGGAGGGGGGACAACTCAGGTAAAATAGAGCTAGTTTGTACAGGGGCTTCCAAGCTGCCTTTTTTTCCTGCCAGTAAAAATAAGGACTGTCTGACATGTCTACTTGGATGGTGTCAGCAAAGTAATCCTCCACCATTTTTTCAATGGTGACAGCATCCAATGCAGCGACAGTAGACATGTCTGCAATGGTTGGTAGGTCCTTCAGTCCGGACCAGATGTTCTCAGCATCCCCGCCAGCGGGTCGTTTAGGAAAACTCAGCTTTTTCCTCGCAGCCACAGGTGTGGAAGGAAATGAAGGAGGAGCTGTTGGCATGTCACGGTCCTCTTCAGAGGACAATCTCCTGACCAGCAGGTCTTTGCACCGTTGCAGACTTGTGTCTGCCGGAAACAGAGACACAACATACGCTTTAAACCGAGGATCGAGCATGGTGGCCAGAATGTATTCCTCTGACTTTAAAAGAGTGACCACCCTCGGATCCTGGAAAAGTGTACAAAGGGCTTCATCCACAAAAGCTACATGCTTTGTGGAATCGCAATGCTTTAACAGCTCCTCCCTCACTTTCTCCAGCTGCTTCTGCAACAGCCTGATCAGGGGAATCACCTGACTCAAGCTGGCAGTGTCGGAACTGACTTCTCGTGTGGCAAGTTCAAACGGCTGGAGAACCTTGCACAACACGGAAATCAGTCTCCACTGCGCTTGACTCAGGCGCATCCCCGCTCCTTTGCCTATGTCGTAGGTGGCTGTGTAGGCTTGAATGGCCTTTTGCTGCTCCTCCATCCTCTGCAGCATATAGAGGGTGGAGTTCCAGCGCGTCACAACCTCTTGTTTGAGGTGATGGCAGGGCAGGTTCAGGCTTTTTTGATGTTGCTCGAGTCTGCGGTAGGCAGTGGCAGAATGCCGAAAGTGTCCAGCAATTTTGCGGGCCACCGCAAGCATATCCTGCACACCCCTGTCACTTTTCAGGTAATACTGCACCACCAAATTTATTGTGTGGGCAAAACATGGCACGTGCTGGAAATTGCCCATATGTAATGCCCGCACAATGTTACTGGCATTGTCCGACACCACAAATCCCCAGGAGAGTGTAAGTGGGGTAAGCCACTGCAAAATGATTTCCCTCAGTTTCTCTAAGAGGTTGTCAGCGTTGTGCCTCTTACTGAAACCGGTGATACACAACGTTGCCTGCCTTGGAACGAGCAGGTGTTTCGGAGATGCTGCTACTAATGCAGCTGCTGCTGCGGAAGGCGATGCATCTACCCAGTGGGCTGTCAGTCATATAGTCCTTAGTTTGCCCTGAACCACTTTTCCACATGTCAGTGGTTAAGTGGACAGTGGGCACAACCGCATTTTTCAGAGCACTGAGGACACTTTTTCATACTTCTCTGTACATCCCGGGTATCGCCTGTCTAGTGAAGTGGAATCTCGACGGGATTTGGTACCAGGGAGACAATACCTCCATCAACCGTCGAAATCCCACTCCACTGATGGCGGACACCGGACGCACGTCTAACACCAACATAGCTGTTAAGGCCGCAGTTATCCGCTTTGCCATAGGATGACTACTGTCGTACTTCGTGCTCAGGGCAAACGACTGTTGTACGGTCAACTGTTTGGTGAAAGACGTAGCGTTCTTACGACTTCCCCTCTGGGAAGATGACCGACTACCAGCAGCAACAGCAGCAGCGGCAGTAGTAGGCGTACCGCTGCAGGATCCTCCGGAAGAATCCCGGATTGAAGAGGACTCAGTCATGCCGGTGACATGGCCTGCAGGACTATCTCTGATGGAGATCGTGGAGGAAGTTGACGAGGAGCGTGTTGCTGGTGTGTATACAACAGGACCAAGGCATTTAGGTGTCCCTGGACTGCTGACGGTCCTAGCCACAGGTCCTGAACTTAACACTGAATTTTGAAGGTTCTTCAGGTGACGTATAAGTGAGGATGTCCCTAGGTGGCCAAGATCCTTACCCCTGCTTATTTGAGCTTTACATAAGGTACATATGGCCAAACATTTGTTGTCCGGATTGGGATAGAAATAACTCCAGACCGAAGAGGTGGATTTTTTGGTCTGCTGCCCAGGCATGACGATGGGCTTTTTCATCCCATGGACAACAACTGCTCCCCCCCTGGTGCCTCATTTAAGATAACCACATCAGCATCCTCCTCGTCAAGTTCCTCCTCAGCGCCAGCTACATCAATATCCTCCTCCCGGTGTACAACATTGACACCTTCATTAGCCAAATCTGTAACTGGACTGTGGGTGATCCTTCCAGCATATACAGAGGGCGTGCTGCAAATGGTGGAAGGAGCCACCTCTTCCCGTACAGTGATGGGAAGGTCAGGCTTCGCAACCACCAACACCCTTGGAATCGCCTTGGAGATTTGTGATGCCATCTCTTTAGAAGGCAGAGTTGTTTGCTGTGTTGTTGATAACAGCTTAACTCTCTTTAATTTTTTAGAGGGGGGAGGAGGAGGGCTTAGATCCTTGGGTGAAGCTGAACCACTAGTCATGAACACGGGCCAGGGCCTAAGCCGTTCCTTGCCACTCCGTGACGTAAATGGCATATTGACGTAAATGGCAAAAGTTTACGTTTCTCCTCAGATGATTTCAATTTTCTTTTTTTGCTAATTTTAGTGAACTTTGGCTTTCTGGATTTTACATGCCCTCTACTAGATTGGGCATCGCCCTTGGCAGACGACGTTGATGGCATTTCATCGTCTATGTCATGACTAGTGGCAGCAGCTTCAGCATTAGGAGGAAGTAGTTCTTGATCTTTTCCTACTTTAGCCTCTAAATTTTTGTACTCCATTATAGTTTAATCTCTGGTACTAATATTTCTGGACTGCAGGAACAGTGAATGTAGTTTAATCTCTGGTACTAATATTTCTGGACTGCAGGAACAGTGAACGTAGTTTAATCTCTGGTACTAATATTTCTGAACTGCAGGAACAGTGAACGTATTTTTATATATTGCAGTACTAATATTTCTTGACTGCAGGAACAGTGAACGTATTTTTATATTTTGCAGTACTAATATTTCTTGACTGCAGGAACAGTGAACGTATTTTTATATATTGCAGTACTAATATTTCTTGACTGCAGGAACAGTAAACGTAGTTTAATATTGCAGTACTAATATTTCTTGACTGCAGGAACAGGAAACGTAGTGTAATATTGCAGTACTAATATTTCTTGACTGCAAGAACAGTGAACGTATTTTTATATTGCAGTACTAATATTTCTGGACTGCACGAACAGTGAACGTAGTAAAATATTGCAGTACTAATATTTCTGGACTGCAGGAACAGTGAACATATTTTTATATATTGCAGTACTAATATTTCTTGACTGCAGGAACAGTAAACGTAGTAAAATATTGCAGTACTAATATTTCTGGACTGCAGGAACAGTGAACGTAGTAAAATATTGCAGTACTAATATTTCTGGACTGCAGGAACAGTGAACGTATTTATATATTGCAGTAATATTTCTGGACTGCAGGAACAGTGAACGTATTTATATATTGCAGTACTAATATTTCTGGACTGCAGGAACAGTGAACGTAGTAAAATATTGCAGTACTAATATTTCTGGACTGCAGGAACAGTGAACGTAGTAAAATATTGCAGTACTAATATTTCTGGACTGCAGGAACAGTGAACGTATTTATATATTGCAGTACTAATATTTCTGGACTGCAGGAACAGTAAACGTAGTTTAATATTGCAGTACTAATATTTCTGGACTGCAGGAACAGTGAACGTATTTGGCCTGGAAGGATCACGCTCTCTAAGGTGTTGGGTAAGAGCTGCACCAGCTGAGGGTATCCCTCCCTCAAAAGATAGTAATAAATAAACAGATTAGCTGAGCGCTCATTAACTATGATTCCCTATCTGTTAATACAAAGTGATGCCAATAAGAGTGAAGGAATATACAAAGAAGGCAATTTAATAAAATGAAATGCAGTCAGCAAATAGAAGAATCCCATATAGGGGGTAAAAAACACAAACAAATCACAATGGACACAAAATCAGATTCAAGTCTGAGCTAAAAGATTGTACACTATACAAACAGTAATAATAAAAACAATAACAACAATGATGACTGTCCTAAATGAATATATAACGTGGTTCCTTGGTTAAGCTAATAAGTTCATGGTAACAATAGCCTCCAGCCAATGTCGTTGAATGGATCTAGTGCTGAATGTCAGAAATTCAAAGCGGGTATAGTACAATGTTCAGAAGGAATCCCAGATGGATATAGTATAATGTTCAGACCGGAACCATTGCTAAGGATTATTGGAGGGCAGAGATCTAAAGTGTATCCTCCTCAGTAGGTCTCCGTCCCGATATGCATAGGCAAGTAAACATAGGAAAATCCGTGATGTAAGAAACGGATAATGTATACTTGCTGTTTTGATTTCGCTGAAGTCTAGCCGCGCGGCGGGGATGATGGTAAACCTGCTCGTGCTGTATAGTGCAGGGGTGCAGGCTTAAGCCTGTGTAGATCGCCGTAATGGATGTCGATGAATGCCGACGTGTACAGGGACGTGTACAGGGGCGTGTCCCAACGCGTTTCGTCTTATCAGGACTTTCTCAATTTATATATTGCAGTAGAAAATATTTTATACTTTTTTAATATATTTTTTTAATTATTTTTGTATAATTTTTTTATAATTTTTTAATAACAATGGACTTAGCAGGACAGAGCACAGGACACAGCACCACTGGACTCAGCAGGACAGAGCACTGGACAAAGCACCACTGGACTGATCAGCAGGACAGAGCACAGGACAAAGTAACCATTGGATTAAGCAGGACAGAGTGACAGGACACAGGACACAGGAGCACCACTACAAACTACAACCTCCCTCTTCCCTGATCTGAGCCCGACTGAAGATGGCGGCCGCAAGCGGGGAATTTATGCAATCCGAGTCTCGCGAGATCCGACACGAGACTTGGACGTCATAGCCTCGGTTTCATTTTTTTGCCCGCCGGAAATACCCGCACAGTGTTCGGATCTCGTCGGATCCACACTGTTCGGGTGGGCTCGGATTAGCGCAATTCGAGCCCGCTCATCTCTATTTTAAACACAGTCAGAGCAGCAAGGCAGTATACTCTAACTTCCTGTATGTGCTGTCGAAGTCAGCAAATTGGATAAAGTCATTTCAATTAAAGTCTAGCAAACTTGGTTGTCTTTGTCTGAAAAGATGCGTACGGTACGCTATGACGTACAAGGGCACGCTACGGCGTGAAAGGGCGTACGCATCCACTACACGTGGCAGCAACAGTAATCGGTCTTTTACCATACATTCGCACAAACACGCATACCTATAAAATAGTACACATTAATGATAGTTGCAACACATAGTCAGTTATGTCGAAATATAGTAGTATTTATATGTTATATCAGAGTTACATGCATATTAGTGAAATACACGGAACGGGTTAAAGGAATAACATCATGAGTGGTATCATAATGAACCTTGTTACATATCCTACTGTTTGGTTCACTCTGCGAGGGAATCGCAGAGTGCATACACAAGTTATGAATGATAGGGAATTATAGACTACTTAAGACTAAGGAATCTTGGCGGGAAGAGCAGAGCATACCCCCTGCAGAGATGACCCCCTCCTTTGGATTCCTTAGGATGAACCAGCCAATGATTGACAACCCCTTGGACATTCCTGAGACCTGGACCAATAGATGCAAGCTATACCATCTTCATTGTATTACTGTATTTGATTGTGTATATAAGCAGCAGCTTGTGATCCAGAGTGCAGACATCTTGTCCCCAGACTTCAGGATTGTATGACTGCACTGGATCCAGAGCGCCTGCCATAAGTAACGGCTGTATTTACTATTACTTCGCTTGAGCATATTTATTCTACTATTTGCGAATAAATCTTTGTGCTTTGGAAACACAACTCGAGGTTCGACAATCGTTATTGGTTAGCGACAATAGGCACATAACAATTTGGGGGCTCGTGAGCTTTGGAGGTTTCGTTGCCGATGATACGCAAGACCAACGGATTTCGGTTCTGCAACAAAGGGTGGAGACGCGTCATAAACGGGTAAGAACCCATGGTGTTCAAAACCTGAATTTTACTCTGTGTTGTGAAACCGAATGTCCGTTTTGCATTATCTAGGGCACGCTAACTAGAACCTAGGGACAAAAGAGAAAACTGTTTCTTTTTTCTGTCATTGTGCGTTTTTAACTGTATTGCATTGCTTAGCGTATGTGTACTTCCTGCTTTGCGTATGTGAACTTCCGGTAGATTTGCCACGCGGTTAAACAATCGTTTTGATAGTTATTATACATGCATAGTATAATTACTTGTGAAAGCCTCTGAGATATTATTACTGTTGTTGGGAACTTTTGATTTTCTGCGCAGAAAAGGTGTATAGTGTGTGATGTTGTAACGTAGATACACTGTTCATTACTCATTGTGCTCAGTTGCTGTCTGACGAGGCGGATTGCCCAACTGAAGGACGGTATACAGGGCAGGTATACCGAATGCGAAAACCGGGTTTTCGTAAAGCGCTACCAATAGATTGCAAGGTTTGCTAATAAGTAGTATTGGTAGGCAGTGCGATCTAACCGCATCTTTAGTGCGAATTGGTGAAGCAGCTAGGAGGAATTATATTGGAAAGGCTGGTTGATTGTATCGACTTTGTTCTCCCAGTTATAATAAACTCAGCAGATTTTTGTGGTTGAGCCAGGGTATCGAGGAGCTGATAGCCCTTGGGGCCCACAGTGATATTTCTGTATTAGGGATCCTCGCCAGGTGCGAGAAAAGCGAGTGAACGCGGCTAAAGGAAATACGTTCACCGAGCATTAGAGATCTCTAGCTGTGATTGTAGCAACAGAGTTGGAATTGTTAGCCGGAAGGAACAGAGCATTGCGGTGTGTCTGTGTTCCGGGTAGAAGGTATATTGTTCAACATGGGTGCTAAGCATACGCTGGAGATGGTCAGTGTACTGCCCAAGGAAGGCCCTATTGGTTCAGCTAGGTTTCTCATGTGTAAGAAATATGGTGCATACGCAACTGTGTATTGTGACACGTGGGTCGAGATGACCAAAGACTGTGATAGGCCTTTCCCAACAATAGGAAGTTTTAATGCAGAGGTACTAAATACTGTAAAAGATAAAGTATGGTTGATCAAGTCAACGAAAAAGAGAAATAGACATAATGATTGTTTAAAATTGTGGCAAATGGAAGGTAACACGTGGCAGAGCAGCGAATGCAAACCGAAAGTAGGCGTGGCGAAAAGCGCGCGCAAGGCGGATGTAACCGTTGAGAAGTGTGGCGAACTCAGCGCAAGCGCGCCCCCGCCACCTTATGTGGCGGGAGGAGTAAGTACAGCCGTTGTTAAAACTGAAAATAGAAAAATTGCTAAGTTGTATCCTGTTTTAAAACAGTTTAAATCAAGTGTATCTGAAGATGAAGATGAACCCACTGTGATTTCGGCCATTGCCCATGCTGTTAGTGTACTAGAGGCTCAGCGCAAGTATGAGAAAATGGCTGAGATAGGTGAGAGTAGCGTGATCACTAGGAGTGAAAGCGTTCTAAATCTAGAACCAGCAAATCCTGTAGTGTCCCCTGAAGTCAGTGTACCAGAGGGTGCGTTCCCAGTCCGCACAATATCAGTTCCCAATGGGAAACCGGATAAGGATGGTGTAGTTCCTTTAAGAAATGTTACAATGCATTGTCCCTGGACTAGATCAGAATTACGTTCCATTATGACTGAATTCCCAGACCCTAGAAAAGAGTTGGCTAAGTGTCAGAAATTTGTTAAAGACTTAGGAAATGCCCACGAACCAACCAATAAGGATTGGCGTGTAGTGTTGAGGGCGTGTCTTCCTCCCAATACTAACATACAAAAATTCATTGAAGATTGTTTGTTGGAGAAAGATGACACCTTGACTGATGAGATTAACCAAAAGAATATAGAACAAATTGTCAAACACTTAGCCATCTATTTTCCAGTAGTAGTAAATTGGAGTAAGATTTTCACCATTAAACAAAAGGATAGTGAAACAGCAGCAGATTACTTCACTAGAGCTATAGCAGCGATAACACGGTTTACTGGGATATCCAACATAAGTGAGGACCCACATCACAGAGAGGTAGCTGTAGGAGTACTGATGGATGGCCTTAGAGAAAATTTAAAGACGAGAGTACAAACCACATTACCTCTTTGGAGAGGCGTCACGGGAGACTCTCTTAGGGAGTCTGCTGTGGAGCATGACAAAAACCTTTTTAGAAAAAGGGAGGAGAAAAGTGATAGGTTAATGACGGTAAGTATACAGGCTCTAGAAGGGGTGCATACACGACCACCAGCATACAGCCCATATAACAAGAAACCTAAAGTGATCAGGTGTTTCAACTGTAACGAGGAAGGACATTACATGAGAGATTGTAAAAAGGAAAGACTCAATACACAGAGGGGTGGGTCACATAGATATCCTCCAAGGAGGGATTCATAGACTAGAAGACTAACATCTACCCGCGCATATTACAGCAGCAAATGCTGCGTGGGAAATCAATAGTCAGCGCTAGGGGTCAGGTCATACCTGTAGTCTACAGCCAGTGAGGTTAACTGAGAGTCAGAGTGAAGAACCAAAAATGATAGTTGACATAGCTGGTAGGAAACAAACTTTTCTTGTAGATACAGGGGCGGCCTGATTTGTGATAATCTCTCCTTTCAATCTACAGGTGACCAGTAAAACCATTCCAGCTATGGGGGTAACGGGAAAAGTGTTACATTATCATCTAACTAAACCTGCTGAAGTTACTATTGGGCCTCTGCATACTAAGCATTCGTTTCTCTTGGCTGCAGCGGCTCCTACTAACTTGCTAGGGAGAGACTTGTTATGTAAAACGGGATGTGTCATATACTGTATGTCACAGAGGTGACTTTAGTACCTGCAAGTATTGGCTCAGCTACACTAGGAGGCGCGGAGTCTAACACGCCGCCGGTATTCACCAGGGACCCCCGCAAGGGAGTTTGGACTTCGCGGCGAGCGACGTGCAGGTCGCGGCCCTCCCAGGTAGCTACTTGCGAGGTAAGGGGAAATCCGTAGACGTACAGGCCGAGTCAGAACCAAGCGGGCAGATAAGGTACAGAATCAGGTCTCAAAGGGGCCGACAGCAGAGTCCAAGGAGATGGGCATGAGGCAATCTGTGCTTGTAGTAGTGTAGGGAGTAGTAACTCCAACTCCTAGGTCGGCCTCCCTGCCACCGACTAGGAGGGGGCGTTTCCCGGTCTTTTAGTGCAAGAGGATATGGTATGACTAGGATCCCCACAATATAAGCACAGATTCTGTTTGAAACGTCGCTGACGTTCTTCAGCGGAAAGCCGAGATCGGCCTATCTGCATCGGTTCCTCCTGAAGTATCGGATTTTGGAACATGGGAGCTAGGCGAGTAGAGACCCGTCTGGAGGCGAAGCGTTCCTGTGTACGTTCTCGAAAGCGTAAATCAATGCGGTTGCATAGGGTGATTAATGCATCCAGATCAGTAGGAAGCTCCCGAGACGTTAACTCGTCCTTAACTCGATCTGCCAGACCCTGCCAGAATGCCACTACTAAGGCTTCGTTGTTCCAACTGAGTTCAGAGGACAAGGTGCGGAACTGAATGGCGTACTGTCTGACTGTCATGGAACCTTGGCGGAGGTTAAGGAGGCTGGAGGCAGCTGAGGATATGCGACCAGGCTCATCGAAGACCTTACGGAAGGTCTCAATAAAGGTAGAAGAGTTAGAAAGCAGTGCGTCATTTCGCTCCCACAAGGGAGAAGCCCAGGCGAGTGCCTGTCCGGATAATAGAGAAATGATGAAAGCCACTTTGATGCTTTCAGAGGGGAACGATGCTGGATTACACTCGAAGTGAATAAGACATTGGTTCAGGAATCCCCTGCATCTCTTAGGCTCTCCGTCAAACTTCTCCGGCGGGGAAAGTCTCAAAACAGCAGTGGATGCCACGGCAGGAGAGGAGGAAGTTGCTGCAGCCGCAGAGGTAGTCACAGGAACATTCTGAGCTGCGGTCATAGAGGTCTGGAGGGTCTCGAGACGTGAGGCGACTCCTTGAATACAATGAAGCAACTGTGCTTGGTCAGCCTCTTGTTTCTCCACTCTATGCGCCAAATGTAGTAGTAGGTCACGTGCTGAAGGTTCATTAGACGACTCGGTCGACATGGCCAGAGCAAACTGTCACAGAGGTGACTTTAGTACCTGCAAGTATTGGCTCAGCTACACTAGGAGGCGCGGAGTCTAACACGCCGCCGGTATTCACCAGGGACCCCCGCAAGGGAGTTTGGACTTCGCGGCGAGCGAAGTGCAGGTCGCGGCCCTCCCAGGTAGCTACTCGCGAGGTAAGGGGAAATCCGTAGACGTACAGGCCGAGTCAGAACCAAGCGGGCAGATAAGGTACAGAATCAGGAGGCAGAGGATAGTCAGCAGGCCGAGGTCAAACCGAAGTAACAATGCAGGACAAAGGGAGAATCCAAAGGCGAAGTCAGGAAGCCGGGTCAGTAACAGGAATCAATAGAATGTATACAATAAGGTATAGCTGGAACGCTGGAGGCTAGATAATTAGTTGCTCTGGCATCCTAGTGATGTCAGAGCAGGATATAAATAGGAAGTCCTTCACACTCATTGGTGGGCAGTGATTCGGCGGTCAGACAGCTGGCCGCCGACAGGAAGCTTCAGCAGCGCGTCCCGTTGTCATGGCGATGGGCGCGCATGCGCACACCGCCGCCGAAAGATGCGTCTCCGTTGCCTAGCAACGGGACGCTCAGGGAGAGTCAGACGTCCGTCCCTGCTTAGCGTGGAGGCGCGGGGACGGCGTCTGACAGTACCCCCTCCTCACAATCGGAAGACCCATCTGGTAAAGAGCGCCGTTTAAAGAAGGCGGATAATAATCCTGGGGCATGCAAATCTTCTTTAAAAACCCATGACCTCTCCTCTGGACCAAAGCCTTTCCAATGTACCAGGTACTGTAAACGTCCTCGAAGTTTACGTTCCTCCAGGATTTGACTAACCTCATATTCGTCCCCCATAGTGGTTGGAATAGCATGAGGAACAGGGGTGACATGGGAAAACTTGTTGAGTATCAGAGGTTTAAGGAGGGAAATATGGAAGGTGTTATGGATCTTCAGTGCCAGAGGAAGTTGGAGTCTAACTGTAACTGGGTTAATGATTTGAGTAACTGAGAAGGGTCCAATGAAGCGGGGTGCCAGTTTCATGGAGTGAACCCGAAGTCTCAAATTCCTAGTGGACAACCAGACTTTGTCCCCAACCTGGAGGAGTGGTACTACTCTTCTATGATTATCAGCGGAAGCTTTATAATGACGTCCAGACTTGAGAAGATTCTGCTTGGTGGAAACCCATAGTTTAGCCATATCTTGAGTCATAGCGTGGGCGGCAGGGACCGTGGGGGGTGGGAAAGAAAACGAGGGAAGAATGGGATGGGTCCCATATACCGTGAAGAATGGGGAATATCCAGAAGAAGAATGATTATGGTTGTTGTGGGCAAATTCGGCCCAAGGTAGCAGAAGACTCCAATTGGATTGGTTGTGTGAAGAAAAGCAACGAAGAAACAATTCTAAATCTTGATTTACTCGCTCCGTCTGACCGTTGGTTTGTGGGTGGTACCCAGAGGAGAATTTAAGACTGATACCCAAGTCCTTGCAGAAGGCTCTCCAGAAGCGAGAAATAAACTGGACGCCACGGTCCGAGATTATCTCCAGAGGACAACCGTGGAGGCGGAAGATCTCTTTAATAAAAATTTGTGCTAGTTTAGTTGCAGTTGGAAGGCCTTTTAGGGGAACGAAGTGGGCCATTTTAGAAAATCTGTCGACAGTGACCCAGATGGTGTTGTAGCCGTTGCTGGGTGGTAAATCAGTGATGAAATCCATTGAGATGCTAGACTAAGGGTGATCAGGAATTGGAAGAGGTTGTAACAGTCCAGCGGGAAGTTGCCTAGGTACTTTATTCTGAGCACAAGTAGTGCATGAGGCTACGAATTCCCGGACGTCAGTATGGATGGTGGGCCACCAGTATTGCCGAGAGAGTAATGAAAGAGTCTTTTCAGATCCGGCATGTCCAGCAAACTTAGAAGTATGTGCCCAACGGAGCACCTTCAGGCGAAGGTGTGGTTCCAGAAAGGAGCAACCGACAGGCGGTGTCCGAGTGATTGCCACAATGCAAGAAGGTTCTAAGACCGGTGGGGGTTCTACCGAGTGAGGAGTATCAGAGGCATTGAAGGAACGGGACAGAGCATCAGCCTTGGAGTTTAGTGAACCAGCACGGTAGGTGAGTCTGAGATTGAACCGAGCAAAAAATGAGGACCATCTGGCTTGACGGGGATTCAGGCACCGAGCCTCCCGAAGGTAGATGAGATTCTTGTGATCGGTAAGTACGGTGACCGGGTGGAGAGCACCCTCCAGGAGGTGACGCCATTCTTCGAGTGCAGACTTTACAGCTAATAACTCTTTATCTCCGATGCCGTAATTAGACTCAGAAGGGGAAAATCTCCTAGAGAAGAACCCGCAGGGTATTAGTCTCCCAGAATTAGTTTCTTGCGACAAGACTGCCCCGACACCAACCGAGGAAGCATCAACTTCGACTAGAAATGGCTTGTTCTGATCAGGTTGAGCAATCACAGAAGCAGAAGAGAAGGCTTTCTTGAGGAGTTCAAAAGCGGTAATAGCTTCCGGAGACCAAACTTGAGGATTCGCTGTTTTTCTGGTCAGATGGGTAATAGGTGCAATGATGGAAGAAAAGTGAGGTATGAACTGTCGATAGTAGTTGGCGAAACCAACAAATCTCTGAATTGCCTTTAGTCCCAACGGTCTGGGCCATTCGAGTATAGCAGATAATTTCACAGGATCCATCTGCAGACCGACTCCAGATACAATGTAACCCAGGAAGGGAATCTGTGATACCTCAAAAACACACTTCTCGAGTTTGCAGTATAACTTATTTGTTCTTAACCAGGAAAGAACCTCTCCTACGTGAGCACGATGGGTGGTCAAATCTGGAGAGAAGATTAAAATGTCGTCAAGATAGGCTACTACAGAAACGTAGAGAAGGTCTTGAAAAATCTCGTTAATAAAAGACTGAAACACAGCCGGGGGTGTTGCACAATCCAAAGGGCATCACAAGATATTCAAAGTGACCCTCTTTAGTGCAAAAGGCAGTCTTCCACTCATCACCAGAGCGTATACGAATGAGGTTATATGCTCCTCTCAAATCTAGTTTAGTAAAGATCTTGGATCCAGAGATCCTATCAAACAGTTCCGAGATGAGTGGCAACGGGTATCTGTTTTTCACAGTGATGGCATTCAATCGCCGGTAATCGATGCAAGGCCGTAAAGTCCAGTCTTTCTTTTTGACAAAGAAGAATCCCGCCCCTGCGGGAGAGGTAGACTTCCTGATAAATCCACGCTGGAGATTTTCAGATATATAGGTAGACATGGCGGCATTCTCGGGAAGAGATAATGGATAAATTCTGCCCTTGGGAAGAGGTTTATCAGGCAACAGTTCAATGGAGCAATCCCAGGCTGAGGAGGAAGGGCCTCGGCCGCAGTTTTGCAGAACACATCTCGGTAGGAGTTATATGCAGATGGTAAGTCAGTCTGAGGAGATGTCCGTCGACAAGGAAGAGTAGAGTTTTAGACCAGACAAGCAGGACTTGAAACATTGTGGGCCCCAAGAGGTAACCATAGCACGATTCCAATCAAATTGGGGTGAGTGAAGTTTGAGCCAAGGTAATCCTAGAATGACAGTGTTGACAGAATGAGGAAGAACCAAAAACTCGATAAGTTCAGAATGCAGCACCCCTACCGTCAGCCGAATAGGAGAACAGATGTGGGAAACCGACCCGTTGGAGATCCGATTCCCATCCACTGCGGTGAGAAATAACGGCTGAGGCAATTTTAATGTATTTAATTGGAGTTGCGATGCCAGAGTGGCAGATATAAAATTTCCGGCAGAGCCGGAATCCACAAAGGCTAGGGTCTCAAAGGGGCCGACAGCAGAGTCCAAGGAGATGGGCATGAGGCAATATGTGCTTGTAGTAGTGTAGGGAGTAGTAACTCCAACTCCTAGGTCAGCCTCCCTGCCACCGACTAGGAGGGGGCGTTTCCCGGTCTTTTAGTGCAAGAGGATATGGTATGACTAGGATCCCCACAATATAAGCACAGATTCTGTTTGAAACGTCGCTGACGTTCTTCAGCGGAAAGCCGAGATCGGCCAATCTGCATCGGTTCCTCCTGAAGTATCGGATTTTGGAACATGGGAGCTAGGCGAGTAGAGACCCGTCTGGAGGCGGAGCGTTCCTGTGTACGTTCTCGAAAGCGTAAATCAATGTGGTTGCATAGGGTGATTAATGCATCCAGATCAGTAGGAAGCTCCCGAGACGTTAACTCGTCCTTAACTCGATCTGCCAGACCCTGCCAGAATGCCACTACTAAGGCTTCGTTGTTCCAACTGAGTTCAGAGGACAAGGTGCGGAACTGAATGGCGTACTGTCTGACTGTCATGGAACCTTGGCGGAGGTTAAGGAGGCTGGAGGCAGCTGAGGATATGCGACCAGGCTCATCGAAGACCTTACGGAAGGTCTCAATAAAGGTAGAAGAGTTAGAAAGCAGTGCGTCATTTCGCTCCCACAAGGGAGAAGCCCAGGCGAGTGCCTGTCCGGATAATAGAGAAATGATGAAAGCCACTTTGATGCTTTCAGAGGGGAACGATGCTGGATTACACTCGAAGTGAATAAGACATTGGTTCAGGAATCCCCTGCATCTCTTAGGCTCTCCGTCAAACTTCTCCGGCGGGGAAAGTCTCAAAACAGCAGTGGATGCCACGGCAGGAGAGGAGGAAGTTGCTGCAGCCGCAGAGGTAGTCACAGGAACATTCTGAGCTGCGGTCATAGAGGTCTGGAGGGTCTCGAGACGTGAGGCGACTCATTGAATACAATGAAGCAACTGTGCTTGGTCAGCCTCTTGTTTCTCCACTCTATGCGCCAAATGGAGTAGTAGGTCACGTGCTGAAGGTTCATTAGACGACTCGGTCGACATGGCCAGAGCAAACTGTCACAGAGGTGACTTTAGTACCTGCAAGTATTGGCTGAGCTACACTAGGAGGCGCGGAGTCTAACACGCCGCCGGTATTCACCAGGGACCCCCGCAAGGGAGTTTGGACTTCGCGGCGAGCGACGTGCAGGTCGCGGCCCTCCCAGGTAGCTACTTGCGAGGTAAGGGGAAATCCGTAGACGTACAGGCCGAGTCAGAACCAAGCGGGCAGATAAGGTACAGAATCAGGAGGCAGAGGATAGTCAGCAGGCCGAGGTCAAACCGAAGTAACAATGCAGGACACAGGGAGAATCCAAAGGCGAAGTCAGGAAGCCGGGTCAGTAACAGGAATCAATAGAATGTATACAATAAGGTAAAGCTGGAACGCTGGAGGCTAGATAACTAGTTGCTCTGGCATCCTAGTGATGTCAGAGCAGGATATAAATAGGAAATCCTTCACACTCATTGGTGGGCAGTGATTCGGCGGTCAGACAGCTGGCCGCCGACAGGAAGCTTCAGCAGCGCGTCCCGTTGTCATGGCGACGGGCGCGCATGCGCACACCGCCGCCGGAAGATGCGTCTCCGTTGCCTAGCAACGGGACGCTCAGGGAGAGTCAGACGTCCGTCCCTGCTTAGCGTGGAGGCGCGGGGTTGGCGTCTCACACTGTACTTCTGATGGTGTGTTCTTAGATATACCGGAGAAGGTCGCACATGAGGTGCAGGATATATTGGACACCCCTCAAAGGTTAATGTTACACTCTCCTGTTGTAGAACAAAGTCCATCTCAAGTAAAGGGGATGTTGCTGGAAATACCAGGTTCCCTATGGACCAGAGATGGACAGGACACTGGACTGATGGCAAACGTAGCCCCTGTCATGGTCAATCTAAAAAGTGGTAGGATAGCTCCAAAAATCCCACAGTATCCATTAAAACCGGAGGTTGAACTAGTGGTATATCCTGTTATTGAGAGGCTGTTACAACAAGGGATTTTAATTCGTACAGCCAGTACAGCAAATAGTCCCATTTTCCCTGTGAAGAAGAATGGGGGGAGGGGCTATAGATTAGTCCAGGACTCAAGGGGAATTAATAAAGTTGTTGAGAGCCAATTCCCCGTAGTGCCGAATCCAGCTGTCATCCTCATGCAGATTCCACCGTCTGCCAGTCATTTTACTGTCATTGATCTATGTTCTGCTTTCTTCTCAGTCCCTCTTCACCCTGACTGCCAATACCTTTTTGCATTCTCCTACAGGGGAGTGCAATACACATGGACCAGATTACCCCAGGGTTCATTGACAGCCCCAGTATTTTCTCCCAAGCCTTACATGACTGTTTGCAATCCTTTCAACCCCACAATGGGTCTGTTCTAATTCAATATGTGGACGATTTGTTGTTGTGCTCTGATTCTTTTATGTCATGTTTACATGATACTAAATTGTTGTTGCTTCATCTTTCACAAACAGGGCACAAGGTGGCAAAGGATAAATTACAGCCATGTCAGACTAAGGTCAAATACTTAGGACACTGCCTCAATAAGGGGCTAAGACACCTGACAACCGACAGAATTGAGGCCATACAACACATGACTGTGCCGCAGAGCCAGAAGCAGATTCATACTTTCTTGGGGATGTGTGGATACTGTAGATCCTGGATCCCAGGTTTTTCTATTCTGGCATTACCATTGCAGGAGCTAGTCTCTTCCTCAAAACCAGAACGTGTTGTACACACAGAAGAGTCAGAGCAAGCGTTCTTTAATCTTAAAGATAGTCTGACTAGAGCACCTGCATTGGGAATACCTGATTATGAAAAGCCTTTTGAGCTATTTTGTACAGAAGCTGATGGTTGTGCAGCAGGTGTCCTCGCACAGAAACATGGCGACGCTAGCAGACCGGTAGCATACTACAGTGCACAATTAGACAATGTGGCAAGATCACACCCAACATGTCTCAGAAGTGTAGCAGCAACGGCTCTTCTGGTGAGTAAGAGCGAGGACGTATTATTAGGACATAATTCAACTATCTATACACCCCATGCTGTATCAGCTCTGTTAAATTCAGCCCAAACCAAACATGTTTCTTCAGCTAGATTCACAAAGTGGGAACTAGCCCTGATGGCACCCTCAAACATCACCATCAAACGATGTAGCACCTTAAATCCAGCTACATACCTTTCGTATGTGTCTCTAGAGACACAAAGGGTAGGAGGTGAGGAGACCCTGGTTGATGATGAGTTAGGCAAGAATACTGACACGCATGACTGTATGGAACACCTGAATCAGACCTTTACTGCAAGGCCCGACATACGTGACATCCCCTTAGAAAATTTAGATTTTACGTTTTATACAGACGGAAGTTGCCATAGACAGACAGAGACAGGAGAGCTATGTACTGGTTACGCTGTGGTAGACGATCAGGATGTGGTAGAAGCTGAACCCCTTGGTCCACCTCACTCAGCCCAGGTGGCGGAACTAGTAGCAATAAGGAAAGCGTGTGAGTTGGCAGAAGGTAAATCAGCCAATATATATACTGACTCCAGGTACGCCTTCGGGGTAGTGCACGATTTTGGGGCCCTTTGGCGTCTTAGAAACTTTACGACAGCAGCAGGTACACCAGTGGCACGCTCACAACACATAAAAGGACTTCTGACAGCGATACAGTTACCCAGAACAGTAGCCGTCATAAAGTGCAAAGCCCATACCTTTGAAGAAGACCCAGTGTGGTTGGGCAACAACAGGGCAGACGAAGCTGCTAAATGGGCAGCAGGGCAACCTATGACTGTATCGACCGAGACTATGATGGTTTTTCAGACATTAGACATGCAGAAATTAATTGAAATGCAAGATTTGTGTTCCCTGCAGGAAAAGGCGGTCTGGAAGGCGAAGGGATGTGGTCAAGAGTCCTCAGGACTCTGGAGGGATGGACAAGGTAAGCCTGTAGCTCCCCGAACATACCATCCAAGCCTGGCTGAAGCAGCACACGGCCTGACTCACCTGGGTAAAGAAGGTATGTGCAAACTGGTGAGAGCATACTGGTGTGCTCCCGGATTTTCCTCTCAGGCTGGTAAGAAAGCAATGTCATGTCTTACTTGTTTGAGAAAAATGTTGGGAAAACTATTCCAACTGAGCCATCCCACATCCCTCCTACAGACGGACCTTTCCAGGTAATACAAATTGACTATATCCAATTACCACCGTGAAGGAATCTAAAGTATGTGTTAGTGTGTATTGATGTGTTTTCCGGTTGGGTAGAAGCATATCCGGCAGCCACTAATACTGCTGTGTTCACTGCAAAGAAAATTGTACAAGACTTTGTGTGTAGGTTTGGTATCCCTAGAAACATTGAAAGTGATATCTTCCAAAATATGTGTAAACTCATGGGAATCAGTAGCAGACTTCATACCCCTTACCGACCACAAGCCAGTGGTAAGGTGGAGAGAGTAAACGGTACTATAAAGAACAAGCTGGGTAAGATAATGGCTGAAACTGGGTTGGCATGGCCTGAGGCTTTGCCATTGGTCCTCCATAGCATTCGAACCACTCCTAGACCTCCTCTTAATCTGTCCCCCTTTGAGATACTGTTCGGACGACAACCTCATTTGAACGTGAGTCCACAAGACGACTTGAAGTGTAATAATGAAGTGACTGTACAATATCTTATAAGAATGAGTAGACAGCTAAAACAACAACAACAAAAACTAAAAATGCTGTCACCTGGTATGCCAGAGACGAACTGTCATGATGTTGAACCTGGAGACTATGTTATGATCCGCAATTTCTTACGTTCAGGTAGTTTAACAGACCGTTGGGAAGGCCCGTACCAAGTGCTGCTGACCAGTACTACATCACTGAAGGTTGCAGAGAGAGACACTTGGGTCCATTCCACCCACTGCAGGAG
Source organism: Mixophyes fleayi (assembly GCF_038048845.1). Lineage (NCBI taxonomy): Eukaryota > Metazoa > Chordata > Amphibia > Anura > Limnodynastidae > Mixophyes > Mixophyes fleayi. The sequence continues at coordinate 59,528,516 of NC_134405.1, read as the reverse complement.
AGTCCATAATCCGGAGAAAGTACAAGATAAAACGAAGACCGACGACATAGATCTGTCACTTGTGAGCCTGTTCCGGGAGACCTAAAGCCTGCAGTCGTGACACCTGAACCGGAGACGTTGCCTCTGGAAACTATCTTTCCAGCGATGGAGTGGCGGTTTTTGTTTTTTTTTTGTTCCAGGATTTTCCTTGTTTTTACTCTTTCTAGGACATTCTATTTTTGTGAAGGAGGATGGAGGACGGAGGAGAGTTCTGGGAGTGATACGGATGAAATGGAGGCCGAAGAAAAGTTAATAGGATACTCAGAGCAGCCCATTATCAAACTTGGTCCAGGGGTTATGAAAAGGTCTTCTAGCTCAGGAACTCGGAGGCAGTGTGAGGGGCTATTGTCTGATGAGTATTGTATCTGCAAGTTCTGCGACTCACTAGTTGAAGAGAGATGCATCCAACGATGCCAGTCCCCCAGTACTCTGAATATAGGCGTGCATCCTTTGGAGGATTATCACTCCCTGGTGGGTAAGGTGCTAAACCAAACCGAGTGTTGGGTGTGCTCTCACGTGCCTCAAGGGCAGCATAATATAGGACTAGTGCCATTCCCTCTAAACATATCTGAAGTACTCGAATTGAGGGGTGGGAGGCCCATAGAAGGGAGGTACAATAACACTAGGTCCCCTAGTCTGACGCTTCGACAATACTCCATAGGCAGATCTTTGCTGTGCCTAAACATATCTCATGCAAAGCGCCTGGAGAATTGGGAGGCTGACCTATCAGACCAGACAAAGGCTCGCCACACTCATTTTAGAGGGAGACTCACAAGGTCACTACTAGGCAGGAATGTTGATGGAAGTCACAGATTAGGGCGTATAACCAAACATAAGAAGGTATCCATTGGAAAAGTCTCTACAGATAAATGTAAAAATGTCATTAATGCCGACTCGTGTCTAGAACAAATGGAGACACTGGGCATGGGTAGTTTTATCAAAACTCTGTGTGATATAATTCATGGGCATACTGCTCCTTATGTTCTCCCTGATGTGTATTTTGTTTGTGGGAGGAAAGCTTATTCCTGGGTGACTCCGAGTTCCAAGGGCTTGTGTTTCTTAGCTAAACTGGTTCCTGAAATCATGACTATTACTCATGAAGAAATGGTTGGTATTCACAAGACTACATCACCACCATACATACACACACAGTATGAACACCGTGGCAAGAGAAATATGATTCCTGGTGAGGAACCCATAGCTACAAAATTGATTAGTGAAACTGCTGGTTTCCAAGTTATGGTTGCTCTAGAACTCACCAGGACCGCTCGGGGAACATTAAACTTTAAATATATCCAAGACCTAGCCAAATTAATAGATAATATCACCGAGATGTATGATGACACTTTCAGGTATACTGGAAGGGAGCTACAAGCGTACAAGAAGGAGTTGGTGCAACATAGACTGGTACTAAATTATCTCACCTCTATTACTGGTGGGTACTGTGTGACACTGGCCACCCAGTTCGGTGTCAAATGTTGCACGTACATTACTAATAATACGGATGACCCTAAAGAGGTTATAGACCGGAAGATGGATGAAATTTTACAGCTGAAATGGGAATTTCGAAAGAGCCATAATTCTTCGTTATATGATGTCGGGGAAAAGGTGGCGGGTTGGTTCTCGTGGTTGAACCCTGTGAAATGGTTCTCTGGTCTGGGGGATTGGGTACAGGAAATGGTTGCTAGTGTAGGTAAGCTCCTTCTCCTTATACTGGGTGTCATCTTAGCAATTGGTTTAGTTGTCAAATGTGTTCCTACTGTGTTGAAGTGTGGAAAACGGTCTCATAGGAGTAACACTGAGAAAGAGACTGAAAGGGTGGTACCAAATACCGAGATCATGGTCTGTGAAGAAGTATTGTATAATCCTGAACTTGAAACGGTGATTGGGTGATAGTTTATTACACTATCAAAGGGTGGAGCTGTCGAAGTCAGCAAATTGGATAAAGTCATTTCAATTAAAGTCTAGCAAACTTGGTTGTCTTTGTCTGAAAAGATGCGTACGGTACGCATCAACGTACAAGGGCACGCTACGGCGTGAAAGGGCGTACACATCCTCTACACGTGGCAGCAACAGTAATTGGTCTTTTACCATACATTCGCACAAACACGCATATTTATAAAATAGTACACATTAATGGTAGTTGCAACACATAGTTATGTCGAAATATAGTAGTATTTATATGTTATATCAGAGTTACATGCATATTAGTGAAATACACGAAACGGGTTGAAGGAATAACATCGTGAGTGGCATCATAATGAACCTTGTTACATATCCTACTGTTTGGTTCACTCTGCGAGGCAATTGCAGAGTGCATACAGAAGTTATGAATGATAGGGAATGATGAACTACTTAAGACTAAGGAATCTTGGCGGGAAGAGCAGAGCATACCCCCTGCAGAGATGACCCCCTCCTTTGGATTCCTTAGGATGAACCAGCCAATGATTGACAACCCCTTGGACATTCCTGAGACCTGGACCAATAGATGCAAGCTATACCATCTTCATTGTATTACTGTATTTGATTGTGTATATAAGCAGCAGCTTGTGATCCAGAGTGCAGACATCTTGTCCCCAGACTTCAGGATTGAATGACTGCACTGGATCCAGAGCGCCTGCGATAAGTAACGGCTGTATTTACTATTACTTCGCTTGAGCATATTTATTCTACTATTTGCGAATAAATCTTTGTGCTTTGGAAACACAACTCGAGGTTCGACAATCGTTATTGGTTAGCGACAATACGCACATAACAGTGCTGACAGCGACAATGAACTGCACAGTGTGCAGCCGCAGGGAGCCCACTGCTAGAAGTTTAAAAAGGGGGCAGGACCTAAATAGCCCCCCTAAAAATACAATCTAGATCTGCCCCTGTCTCTCAGTCTATCATTCAACCTGTTCCTGAACTGGCAGTCTTCAGACTCCTGAGTTCTTATTATGGTTCCGTTTATGAAATATGAATTATTTACACAGCAGTAGTTCCGGCAATAGTCTTGTATAATTTGTAGTGTCTGAAGAAAACTTATTTGGCGATTTCTCAGGTGGAGTTAAAGTTTGCAGCATCCCATAGACATTTCCACTGTCAGGCATCATGCCTGCGCTCACAGAGATGAATGTCTACCCCGTCTAGCAGACATGCCCCGCTGCCTGGCAATGGGATGCACCTTCCGCTCTGAGATCAAAGTATCCTATTGCTAGGCACAAGGATAGTTCTTCCTGCCACTCTCTGTTCATCACATTGCCAAGCAACGTAACTCTTCCAGCCAGATGGAAGCCAGGCGCTCAGCTGACCCTGCTAACCGCCTTTCTCAATTACTGCCTTATTTAGTCCACACTCTAGCACTTCTCCTGTGCAAGAGTATCAATTGTCCTGTGCTCAGGTTATCTTCATTATTCCGAGTACTCCTACTGCTGTTGTATTGACTTTGGTTTTGACCCCTGCTTCTGACCTTACTACGCTATATCTTCACGATTTGGTAGCTTATCATTTGGTTTTGCACTCGGCTGTTCCTGACTACTCGTTGCATATTCCTTTGGTACCTGTTCTGTCTGCTTTGGTATTCACCCGGCTCGTTCACTACCAACCTTAGCTGCCAGATTGAGAGTTGAAGAGGCTGGTTGCTATTTACTTAGCAACTAGCTAAATCAATGAGGCGCAGGTTGCAAGAGTTGAGTAGATGCTAATGTGGTTGTTAGTAACAGTTTGAAGTGCAGCAGATATACAGATCTTAGCATAACTACTGGCGTTGTCAGCATACCTGGTGAAGAGAGACTCCGTCCCTGTCACTCAACTGAAACTGCCCTCACTAAAGTAAATTATTTACTCTAAGCCAAGTCCAAAGGTAATTTATCCCTTCTCGTACTCCTCGACCTCTCTGCTGCTTTTGACAGCGTTGATAATTCTCATCTCCTTACCACCCTTAGCTCCCTAGGTCTTCGCGAAACATATTTCTCCTGGTTTCCCTCATACTTCTCAGGCCGCTCTTTTAGTACCTCTGCTTCTGACTCTTTCTTCCCCTCTCTTGCTATTGGAGTCCCCCAAGGCTCTGTCCTTGGCCATCTGCTCTTCTCTCTCTATATCACCGCTCAGTGAACGTATTCAATAAATTGGCCTCCGATACAACCTCTATGCTGATGACACACAAATCTGTTTTTCCTCCCCTGACTTCTCTCCCGCCTTCCTAGCTCAAGTATCTAGCGGTCTCTCAGCTGTAACTACCCAAATGTCACAGTGCATCCTCAAACTCAATATCTCCAAATCCAAGCTCATCATCTTTCCTCCTGCCAATGTTACTATTCCTCCCAATATCCATTATCTTGTTTGACAACATAACTCTCTCTCCTGTCATCCAAGCCTGCTGCCTTGGAGTTACCCTTGACTCTTCCCTCAACTTTACCGCTCATATCCAGTCATTCACCAAATCCTGGTAAAAAGCGCGGAGTCTAACAAAGCAAGATGAGTTCACCAGGGACCCCTGTAAGGAGGTATGAACTTTGTGGCTTCTGCCTCGCAGGTCGCTGCTCCCTGAGTACTAGACAAGTCTCATTAGGAAAATGAAGAATAAGGTGACAGGCTGCTGAAAGGTACCACTGAATAGCTCACCAAGAGATCACTGGAACAGTGAGCAGAATGCAGGAGGTGGTAGTCGGCAGTGAGGACCCCAGCAAACAGAACATGAGGAGGTAATAATATGTGGAGGAGTTCCACTGAACAGCAAGCTGCACACTGGAGGTGATAGTCTGCGGAGAGGTATAAGTATACAACGGGCTGAACATGAGGTGACCATCTGTGAAGATATCCAAGATGGCGGGTGCCACACAAAGATCGTGGCACTCACCGCTGGAGGAAAGACCTGTGTGGAGCAGGTAAGTATGCCGGGACCCAATCGTAGGCACAGCGTGTGATATCAGTTCAAGCTCCTTACTCACACTTACAAAATCCTTACCAACCCTTCTCCCCCTTACATCTCTGACCTTGTCTCGAGGTACATACCTATCCAACCACTCCGCTCTGCCTCCGACCTCCGGCTCAATTCCCCTCTCATTACCTCCTCCCATGCTTGCCTCCAAGACTTCTGCCGTGCTGCCCCCCAATATTTGGAACTCCCTACTTTGCCTCACTTGACTCTGCCCCAAACTTCAGTCCTTCAAACGCTCACTCAAAATGCACCGTTACAAACTCACCTATCCTGTTTCTTCACCTGCTAGCTCCATTTTCTCCCAGTTGTTCCAACGGTCTCTCACCACCACTCCTTCCTGAATGTAAGCTCTCGCGGGTAGAGTTCTCTATATCTCTTGTCCCATGTCTGTCGGCTGCATGACTTCCTCGTATGTCCTGTCTTTTGCTGCACTCGGTGCGAGTCCCCATAGAATTATTCCCACTCCTCTGTGCTACTGTGTATTACCTCAACTATTTGTTACTTGCTTCTGTATCGTATCCGGCGCTACAGAATCTGTGTTGCCTCTTAAATAAGTAATAATAATAATAATTGCAGGTAGTTAGGAATACACATTTCAAGAGAACGTAGGGAATTAACACCATTAAATATCATGCCCTGGCTACAATCCCCCCAAAAAATAGGATATAAAACAGAATTGTCCATGGTTTGCAGAATTAGTCTAAACTAAATAATAGTATTCCCAAAGATAGTAATCCCCTATATACTTACCAGAGCAAGTCTTTAAGAACTCCCAGTTTCAGCTTCATTTGGCACAATCATATGCCAAAGGCGAAGTGGTTTACAATGTAAAATGCCTGGGAGTGGGAGCGGGGAACGGGGGTCACATTCACAAATTTTCTCTTCTATTACTTATTGCAGGTTAATAACAAGGTGGTATCTTGAGACTAAATAGTGTGATAAGACACAAGGCACAATAACCTGTAATGCTGCAAGCCTTGTGTCATGAGACGCAAGGACTGAAGGCCATTTGCTGATATTTGCGCTGCTAAGCTAGGAGGCACGGAGTCTAAACACGCCCCCGGTCTTCGATAGGGACCCCCGCAAGGGACGTGCAGGTTGCGGCCCTCCAAGTTAGCCATCAGCGGAGTGGATGGTGAACAGACGTGATCGTGCAGGCAGTGGGCAAACGTGGAATCAAAGGGAAAGGCAAATCGGCGTTAGCAAGCCAAAGGTCAGATATAGCGGGAGCAATCAGGCCTAAGGGAGATCCAGAAGCAGAACCAGAGGAAGCCGGGTCGGTACACAGGAGGTCAGTCAGAGAGCAGAGCAACAAACTGGAACGCTGGAGCATAGGAAGACCTAGATACTCTGGCACCTACCTAGTTAGGGGTAGGTTTAAATAGTGGAGCCCATTCCCTGACTGGTATCAGTGGAACCGGCGGCCTGAACAGCTGACCAACAGGAAGTGCAGAGAAGAGTCCCATTGCTTGGAAACGGAGACGCGAGCAGACACACATGCGCAAGGCAATGAAAGACCCTGGAGGAAGAGGCCGGCATCCGCTGCCTAGCAACGGGACGAGCTGCCGGCAAAAGAAAGCATCCATCCCTGGCACCGATGGTGAGTGCGGGGACGGCACCCGACACCTTGATGGTTTGAGAGAGGATCTTTATTTATTACAGCGAGTACTTATGAATATTCTTTCACTGTGGATTAATAGAAATCTGACTGTTAGGTATGGGTGATGTTTGCAAGTATGTACTTGGTAACAAGGGTTAGGATGGGAGGTTTGTGTACCTGATAACATGGGTTATGTAGTGAGATACTATATGTGTACCTGGTAACATGGGACCTGTGGGGACATATGTGTACCTGATACGTGGGTCACGTTGGGAGGCATCTGTACCTGGTAACATGGATCATGTGGGGAGGTATGTGAACCTGTTAACATGGGTCACGTTCAGAGGTATGTGTACCAGGTAACATGGGTCACGTTCAGAGGTATGTGTACCAGCTAACATGGGTCACGTTCAGAGGTATGTGTACCAGGTAACGTGAGTAATGAGGGGAAGTATGTGAACCTGTTAACATTGGTTACGTTCAGAGGTCAGAGGTATGTATGTCTGGTAACGTGGGAAATGTGGGGAGGTATGTATAACCAGTAACATGGGTCAGGTGGGGTGGAGTGGTATGCGTACCTGGTACCATGGGTCAGGTGGGGAGGTATGTTTACCTGGTAACGTGGGTCAGGTGGGGAGGTATGTGTACCTGGTAACATGAGTCAGGTGGGGAGGTATGTGTACCTGGTGAAGAGACAGGTATAGTGCAATATAGTCAGATGAGGAGACAGGTAGAGTGCAGTGTGGTCAGATGAGGAGACAGGTAGAGTGCAGTGTGGTCAGATGAGGAGACAGGTAGAGTGCAGTGTGGTCAGATGAGGAGACAGGTAGAGTGCAGTGTGGTCAGATGAGGAGACAGGTAGAGTGCAGTGTGGTCAGATGAGGAGACAGGTAGAGTGCAGTGTGGTCAGATGAGGAGACAGGTAGAGTGCAGTGTGGTCAGATGAGGAGACAGGTAGAGTGCAGTATGGTCAGATGAGGAGACTGGTAGAGGGCAGTATGGTCAGATGAGGAGACAGGTAGAGGGCAGTATGGTCAGATGAGGAGACAGGTAGAGGGCAGTATGGTCAGATGAGGAGACTGGTAGAGGGCAGTGTGGTCAGATGAGGAGACAGGTAGAGTGCAGCGTGGTCAGATGAGGAGACAGGTAGAGTGCAGTGTGGTCAGATGAGGAGACAGGTAGAGTGCAGTGTGGTCAGATGAGGAGACAGGTAGAGTGCAGTGTGGTCAGATGAGGAGACAGGTAGAGTGCAGTGTGGTCAGATGAGGAGACAGGTAGAGTGCAGTGTGGTCAGATGAGGAGACTGGTAGAGGGCAGTATGGTCAGATGAGGAGACTGGTAGAGGGCAGTATGGTCAGATGAGGAGACAGGTAGAGGGCAGTGTGGTCAGATGAGGAGACAGGTAGAGTGCAGCGTGGTCAGATGAGGAGACAGGTAGAGTGCAGTGTGGTCAGATGAGGAGACAGGTAGAGTGCAGTGTGGTCAGATGAGGAGACAGGTAGAGTGCAGTGTGGTCAGATGAGGAGACAGGTAGAGTGCAGTGTGGTCAGATGAGGAGACAGGTAGAGTGCAGTGTGGTCAGATGAGGAGACAGGTAGAGTGCAGTGTGGTCAGATGAGGAGACAGGTAGAGTGCAGTGTGGTCAGATGAGGAGACAGGTAGAGTGCAGTGTGGTCAGATGAGGAGACAGGTACAGTGCAGTGTGGTCAGATGAGGAGACAGGTACAGTGCAGTGTGGTCAGATGAGGAGACAGGTACAGTGCAGTGTGGTCAGATGAGGAGACAGGTACAGTGCAGTTTGGTCAGATGAGGAGACAGGTATAGTGCAGTCAGATGAGGAGACAGGTACAGTGCAGTGTGGTCAGATGAGGAGACAGGTAGAGTGCAGTGTGGTCAGATGAGGAGACAGGTACAGTGCAGTGTGGTCAGATGAGGAGACAGGTACAGTGCAGTGTGGTCAGATGAGGAGACAGGTACAGTGCAGTGTGGTGTGGTCAGATGAGGAGACAGGTACAGTGCAGTGTGGTCAGATGAGGAGACAGGTACAGTGCAGTGTAGTCAGATGAGGAGACAGGTACAGTGCAGTGTGGTGTGGTCAGATGAGGAGACAGGTACAGTGCAGTATGATCAGATGAGGAGACAGGTAGAGTGCAGTGTGGTTAGATGAGGAGACAGGAAGAGTGCAGTGTGGTCAGATGAGGAGACAGGTAGAGAGCAGTATGGTCAGATGAGGAGACAGGACTAGTGCAGTCAGATGAGGAGACAGGACTAGTGCAGTGTGGTCAGATGAGGAGACAGGTAGAGGGCAGTATTGTCAGATGAGGAGACAGGTAGAGGGCAGTATGGTCAGATGAGGAGACTGGTAGAGGGCAGTATGGTCAGATGAGGAGACTGGTAGAGGGCAGTATGGTCAGATGAGGAGACAGGTAGAGGGCAGTGTGGTCAGATGAGGAGACAGGTAGAGGGCAGTGTGGTCAGATGAGGAGACAGGTAGAGGGCAGTGTGGTCAGATGAGAAGACAGGTAGAGGGCAGTGTGGTCAGATGAGAAGACAGGTAGAGTGCAGTGTGGTCAGATGAGGAGACAGGTAGAGTGCAGTGTGGTCAGATGAGGATACAGGTAGAGTGCAGTGTGGTCAGATGAGGAGACAGGTAAAGTGCAGTGTGGTCAGATGAGGAGACAGGTACAGTGCAGTGTGGTCAGATGAGGAGACAGGTACAGTGCAGTGTGGTCAGATGAGGAGACAGGTGCAGTGTGGTGTGGTCAGATGAGGAGACAGGTACAGTGCAGTGTGGTCAGATGAGGAGACAGGTACAGTGCAGTGTAGTCAGATGAGGAGACAGGTGCAGTGTGGTGTGGTCAGATGAGGAGACAGGTACAGTGCAGTATGATCAGATGAGGAGACAGGTAGAGTGCAGTGTGGTCAGATGAGGAGACAGGAAGAGTGCAGTGTGGTCAGATGAGGAGACAGGTAGAGAGCAGTATGGTCAGATGAGGAGACAGGACTAGTGCAGTCAGATGAGGAGACAGGACTAGTGCAGTGTGGTCAGATGAGGAGACAGGACTAGTGCAGTGTGGTCAGATGAGGAGACAGGTA